>NW_024429189.1:15337700-15531125 GCF_017639785.1 Mesocricetus auratus | reverse complement strand
CTTATATAAGCCTAGGAGCTCCGAGTGAGATGTGTAGAGCCGGGATTGGTGGTTTGCACATCACCCCAGATGACGTCACGGGAGAGGCACAGTTTAAACGGTTAACTCCAACTGACAGCGACAGTTAACTCCAACTGACAGCGACAGTTAACTCCAACTGACAGCGACAGTTAACTCCAACTGACAGCGACAGTTAACTCCAACTGACAGCGACAGTTAACTCCAACTGACAGTGGATGTCAGCGCCATCTTCTAACGGCAATAGCGATAGCGAGGGCGGCTCCTCACATCTCCCCTATTCATTTATTTTTGAAGCAATAGGACACCCACAACTTTGGAGTGGAGATAGAGGTCAAATCCCCATGTGCAAATTCGGAACATGTACAAAGCTCCTCTCCAGGGTCTTATCCCCAGAGGAAGTCCTGACCAGTCCGATGTCTTTTTTCTGGGGGAAGGAGATCATGACATAGAACCTTCATGCAAGATGACTTATCTCCCAGGAGAAAGTCGTTATACCGCAGACCTCTCCTGTGCAGTGCTTAGCCTTGCAACTCCTTGGGCTGCTGAAGCCTACCCACTCTATCCCGTGCAATGAGACTAGCCTCGTGGGGTGCAAGAGCTGGGAGGCCAGCGACCTATTGCTTTAACATGGTTAACCAAATGTCAGGGGATGCTCCGTGTTCTAAGGCAGCAAGTGCTTGTGCCACCACCACTTTCTCCTTTTGTTTGGGCTCTGAGCGTACACACCATCCAAAGCATCAACACTATTCCACAGCAGAGAACTAGGCTAAATGATCCTACCCCCACCCATTCCTTAAAATAAGAAAATGCAGATGAAATCCAGGGGGAGAGGTCTTCCATCAGAGAAAGATCCAGATGCGTCGAATTCACTTGCAGGATCGCCATTCTCAACTCACGGAGTGTCTGCTCAAACTCAAAAGTCCAATTCTGTAATAAATGTTGAGACAGAGCTTTTGACAGGTTAGCTGCTCTTGTAAAATTCTCATATTGTACTAAGTGACACAAAGGCCAGGCAACTTTGTTCACATCCCAATTTGGCCATCTGCCACAATATATCCAATTGTTCCTGAACCAAATTAATCTGTTGGTTTACCAACATCAGGCCTCCTTGTATCTGAGAATTGGCAGTGGCCTGTTTATCTAGGACCATGGTCACAGTGGCCTATAGTTCATTAATGGTTTGAGTTGTCTGCACAGTGGCAGAAAGTGCAAGGGCCGAGGCGGTAACCGAAGCAGTAACCGCGGCGGTGGCTATCAGGCCCACAATAATAGCAGAGATCCCAAAAATCTCGCTTTTCCCTAAACAAACTCAAATTACTTGGCGCCTCAACAGGAGCTGGAATAAATCGAGGCATGCGCATTACCAAAGCAAAAGGGTGCTTAATAGCATCCCAGCATAATGCATAAAAACAATTCTAAGCAGAACAATTTATTTCTTTCTGATTCTTACCTAAGGTATCATTACTCACAACCCAAATAAAGGGCAGCTGAATAATTAGTTCTCTTAAAAGGGGTATACTTAACATTGGAGGAGGACCAATCAGATGATCCAGAGCTCTGTCCCTCACTCAGACTGTTGCCTAATGCCCCTTTCCAATCAAAAGTAATCTGTCCCTTCTCACTATCATAGGAGAAAGATCAGTACAGCTTCCATTAATTCAAAAGGATTAGCATTAGATCTTTCTGGATCCATATGAATAAAATTATCCTTTAATGAAGAAATCACAGTAAAGCACAAGCTTCCTACTAATGACAAGGTTCTCTCATCCTGAAAACTCTGTATCTGAGGATCTAAAGGCAAAAAGGCAAGCCCCAACTCTCTATTATTTGTGAAAAATCTAGGGAACACCTGGGCATTCTGCATCACTGGCATCGGTAGGGGGAAGGTAGACATGATGGCCCACCGTAACTCTCCCATCATACTAGGAACCATCATCCCGAGTAGGAGAGTCTTCATCACCCACTTGGCCTCCATCCTTCTTATTCTGGAGTTGTGAAGGAGCTCTTCGAGTGAGTCTTTCAGGGATCCACAGGGGGTTTTCTTCCTCCTGTGGAAAAACACACACAGCTCCCCTGGATCTTATAAGAATAGGATCCGGGCCTTTCCAGAGATCAGTCAAGACATCTTTCCATTTTACCATTTCTTTTGGCCTATCAGGCTCTAAACTGTGGCGATCAGCCGCAGTGTGGCCTTGGGCATCACAGTTCAAGAAATTAAGGGTAAAAAGTGCCATGGATACAGCAACTCTTGGTACCGAGGGTAGAACATCCTCAATACTCCCCTTTTGTTTAATCAGATATGATTTGAGTGTACGATGGGCACGTTCCACAATGCCCTGTCCTTGAGGGTTATAAGGTAGGCCAGTTAGATGGGTAACATCCATTTGCCGACAAAACTGTCGGAATTTTTGAGAGGTATATGCTGGTCCATTGTCTGTTTTTAAAATTCTGGGTTTTCCCCAAGCACTCCAGGCCTCAAGGCAATGTTGAATCACATATGAGGCCTTTTCCCCTGTTAGGGGTGTGGCAAACATTACGCCAGAACAGGTGTCAACAGAAACATGAACATATTGAAGCCTTCCAAAAGAGGGAATATGAGTAACATCCATCTGCCACATCTGCAATGGTCTAATGCCACGTGGGTTTATTCCCATGTGGGGAGTAGGTAAGAATTCGCAGCAATTCTGGCATTGAGTAACAATTTCCCTAGCCTCTTTCCTGGATAGAGCAAAACGACGGCGCAAGGTCTCAGCCGTCACATGAAAGCGCTTATGGAATTCTTTTGCTGCTTGTGCATGGGTAGACAAGGCAGCGGCCACCAGCTTTGTAGCCTTGTCCGCTAAGTCATTCCCTAAGGACATGGGACCTGGGAGTCCAGAATGTGCTCGGACATGGGTAATGAAAACAGGAAATCTCCTATTTAACAAGGCAGCTTGTATCTTCTGAAAGATGTTAGCAACTCTGCTGGAGGATCTTATTATTCCAGCTATCTCAAGGAGATTAACTGCATTAACCACATAAGAGGAATCTGATACAATATTGAGGGGTCCTGGAAAAGCCTCAAGAACCTCCAGTACTATCAGACATTCTACAACTTGAGGTGAAGTTTCATTATATTGTTTAGATATAACCCTATCCTTGACCACATAAGCTCCCATACCAGTTTTTGATCCATCAGTGTACACCACAGTCCCATCTGGGAGTGGGTCTTTAGCTGTCACTTGTGGAAACACTATAGCCTGGTTTAGGGCAAACTGTAAAATTGGATGCTTTGGAAAATGATTATCAATTTGTCCTGAAAAGGAAGTAACTAAAACTGCCCAATCACTAGATGTGGCTGCCAAGGTCTGAACTTGTGCAGCAGTATAAGGCACAATCAAGGAATCAGGATCCCTGCCAAAATGTGTAACAGCTGCTTTTATTCCGCGAAGCGGAGCTGTGCAACAGCATCAGGGTACCAGTCAATAATCTTAGCAGGGGAAGCATTTGGATGAATCCAAAGTAATGGTCCATGTTGCCACAGGACTGCAGTTGGCAATTGAGCTGTCTTAAAAACACACAGATTAAAAGGTAGTGACTCCTCAATTCGTTGTAATTGTGCTTCCTGTAAGGCCTCTTCCACCATCTGTAAGGCTCGGTGGGCGGCAGGGGTAAATTTTCTGGGTGAGGAGATATGAGGCTCACCCTCCAGGAGATCGAAGAGGGGTTTTAGATCAGCAGATGGAATTTTTAAAAAGGGCCTCAACCAATTTATATCTCCCAGAAGTTTCTGAAAATCATTTAATGTTTGTAAGTGGTCTTTGCGAATTTCTATTTTCTGAGGAACTATATTTTTGGGAGTAATCTTTGAGCCCAAAAAGAGGCCTGTATCTGCAATTTGAACCTTTTCTGAGGCAATCTCTAATCCCCACTGTTTTAATTCAGCCACCAGCATGGGAAAAGCCTTTTGTAAAACATCTAACTCTTTGTGACAAATAAGAATATCGTCCATATAATGGATAACGATTAAAGATGTAAATTGCTTCCTAATTGGCTCCAAAGCCTCCTGCACATATAGCTGACATATTGTTGGGCTATTGGCCATGCCTTGCGGCAGTACCTTCCACTGAAATCTCTTGTCTGGTTCCATATGATTAAGAGAAGGGATAGTGAAGGCAAACCTTGGTCTATCCCGTGGGTAAAGTGGAATAGAGAAGAAACAATCCTTAATATCTATAATAATAAGCTTCCAATCTTGAGGAAGTGCAGAAAGCAAAGGAAGGCCTCTTTGAACAGGGCCAAAAAGATGCATCTGATTGTTAATGGCCCGCAGGTCGTGGAGTAATCTCCACTTCCCAGATTTCTTCTTAATAACAAAAATTGGTGTATTCCATGGGGAGGTAGAAGGCTCTAGATGCCCCAGCCGTTCCTGTTCTTGCACTAATCTTGTGACAGCCTCTAATTTTTCAGAGGATAGAGGCCATTGAGAGACCCATAACGGCTCCTCTGTTTTCCATGGTATGGGTCGTGAAGCCTCAACGGCCCCTAAATAAAACCCAGTCCTTTTCTACCCCGATTTCCGTGTTGTGTAATGGGTTTTATTCTGCCTTGTTCTTGCCTACCCAAGCCTCTACCATTTGTATACCCCATCTTTGCCATAATGGCTGATGCCTGGGGGAGTATTCATTAGTTAGGGTCATGCCCATGGCTTGTAACACATCTCGTCCCCATAAATTTACAGGGAGTGGCAACACATAGGGGGTAAAACATCCCTGTTTGCCTTCAGCATCCCGCCAGGTTAAGGCTGAGGCACTGATGGCAGGAGAGGACTGGTATCCAAGGCCTTGTAGAGAATGAGATGAAACAACAGTGGGCCAAGACTTCGGCCACCAATGGAGTGAAATAATGCTTTTGTCTGCTCCCGAATCCATTATCCCTTCAAATTCTTTTCCATTAATTAACAATTTTATTGTAGGTCTCTCATTTAGGGGTATAGCCAGATAGGCTGAATCACTTCCAGAAGATCCCATAGCCCTTTTTTGTAAAGTGTAGGTTTCTCCATCCCCGAGGGAGGGCAGCAACACCAGTTGTGCAATTCTATCTCCCTGCTTTATAGAAAATACACCCCGAGGGCTAGAACAGAGAACTTGAATCTCCTCTTTATGATATGGGTCAACAATCCCAGGATATATAATGAGTCCCTGTAAAGTTAAGGAGCCACGGCCCAGAATAAGCCCAATGGTGGCAGGGGGCAAAGGTCCAGGGGAATGGACTGGGACCGGTTGAACATTCATTTGGGGCATGAGTAAGAAGTCGGAGGCGGCACGCAAGTCCATTCCGGAGGTTCCTCGGAAACCTCTACTTCCTCTTGATTGCTTTTCTGAAATTGGTTCCCATATTTCTGAGGGCCCTGGGACCATGGGCCCCGTGACCCGTTTTTTGATTGGGGTACCTTGGATTCTTCAATAGGGGGCAGAAGCCTCCCTTTACATCCCGGACTGACCTGCATTCGCTAGCCCTATGATAACCTTTACCACAACGATAGCAAAGCTTCGATTCTCTTGTTCTTTCAGGGGCTTGACAATCTTTCTTAAGGTGCCCCATTCTCCCACAATTAAAACAAGCTTTTCGATTAGATAAATCTCTATACCTGTGCGTTTGTAAAATGGCGGCAGCTAGTCCTGCATTGGTTAGGGGTCCCCCAGCTCCCTGCACACTCTGAGCCAATCTTGTAAACCTTTGCTTTTGCGAGGGGCGATAGCCGCTCGACATTCCTGGGTTGCTTGTTCATAGACAAGTTGCTCAATCAGGGGCATAGCTTGTTCTGAATCACCAAAGATGCGACTGGCGGCCTCTGTCATTCTGGCCACAAAGTCTGAAAATGGCTCTTGGGGTCCTTGGACAATCTTTGTAAGGTGTCCACTGGACTCTCCCCTTTTGTGAGGGCCTTCCATGCTTTAATAGCGGCGGCCGACACCTGACCATAGACGCCCCAGATGTAGTTGGTTTGATTAAGGGCATGTTGACCCTGACCTGTCAGCATTTCAAATGTCCACTGCCTCTGATTCTCATCTTCAGCCGTGGCATTAACTCTAGCTTGTGCCTGGGCTGCATCATACCAGAGAGCCTTCCATTCCATGTATTGTCCCATGTTGGGAAGCACTGCTTTCACTGTCGTTTGCCAGTCAGTGGGAGTCATGGCAAAATTAGCAAGCCTTTCCACCTGTAATGTGGTAAAGTTAGCATTGACCCCATAATTACGAACGGATTCGGCCAATTCTTTAATTTGATTGTAATCTACGGGGGTATGTACTCTTCCGCCTTCCACATTCTCGAATACTGGAAAAGCCATTTGTATTTTTCTCCGTTCCTCTAAAGGTAAAAAGGAGTCAGTACCAGTATTCAGCCGAAGCTCATATGGCGGAGGCGCTGAGGGGCGTGAGCCCGCCGGATTTATAGGCGGTGGCCTCACATTCATTTTTGTTTTCAGTGGCCGGTGTCTATCAGGGTGATATCTTTTTTCCTCATACCGTGCCACCTCCTCCTCTAGACCACCTTCTTCGCTAGAATCCAGAGTGTCAGAATCAGAATTATCTAGCTCCAAGGCTTCTAGCTCTACTGCAGGGTATAGACTAGATTCTGGCTTTTTCTTTTTCTTAGATTTGTTAAGGGGTGAATGATAACTCCCTTCTTTCTCTCCCCCTTTCTTAACTTCCTGGGAGGGCCTTTTTTCTTAGACATGTCTTTTCTTTTGCAAGCTCCCATTCTCTCACTCCGTTCAGTTTCTGACATGCTATCCTGAACTTCCTCTAAGGTTCCCTGACTTTCTATTATAGCAGGGTGACAGGCCTCATCCTCCAAGCAGTTTTTAACTAGCTTCCAAATGGCTTTGGTACCTAAGCAGAGATCTCCTTCTGCATGCTTCCTGTCTAGTTCTTTACCTAGCTTGTTCCATGAGGCCACAGTGAGGGACCCGGAACAAGCATACCATGGTGCCACTCTATCTACCTCCTTCACAAAATTTTGAAGTGTTCGTGGTGCAATTTTAAGATCTCTTTGTTTTAGCACAGTCTGTAAGGCTGTAACCACTGACTGTGACGACCCCATCGCGCTGACAGCTTATCTAAAAACGCGCTCAACTCCGTTACCAGACTGACAGCACCAGACTGACAGCACCAGACTGACAGCACCAGACTGACAGCGCCAGATGGACAGCGCCAGATGGACAGCGCCAGACGGACAGCGCCAGACGGACAGCGCCAGATGGACAGCGCCAGACGGACAGCGCCGTTCTGTCAGCACCAGCCACGATGAAGGAGAAGGACAAACAGGACTAGCACCAAAGCCTCCACTGACCCGTCCCACGGTGATGACAAACTAAGGCCAAAGTCGAGAAAAGGGTTGTTCAGGATAAAGCATACCTCTCTGAACCTACGTCCCTGCAGTTCTGAATCCGCCCCGTTTTCCGAGGGGTCTCCCGCGGCGCCGGCGATGTTGAAGAGTTCCCGGGTTTCGGCACCAGATGTCCCGCGCTACCGTCTCGCCAGCAAGAACGACGCAGAACACTCGGATCCTTCTGCAGTAAAGCTTTAATGCATCTTGAGAGATAGATGATCAGCTTCTTAGAGGGAGACCCCAAGCTAAGAAACCCAGCCCCTTATATAAGCCTAGGAGCTCCGAGTGAGATGTGTAGAGCCGGGATTGGTGGTTTGCACATCACCCCAGATGACGTCACGGGAGAGGCACAGTTTAAACGGTTAACTCCAACTGACAGCGACAGTTAACTCCAACTGACAGTGGATGTCAGCGCCATCTTCTAACGGCAATAGCGATAGCGAGGGCGGCTCCTCACACCGTGTTACCTTAAACCCTCTATGTAGTTGTGGTTCACTGGTTAATGACTTGAATGAGAAAAAAATCACTGCATTTCCAGTCTTTCCTCACACCTTCATTGGGACCTCGGCTAGAGATATCAAGGTCCTTACAACCAGTAGTTGACAATATTTCTCATCTCACTTTAATCTCACATTATAGAGCTTATTGGGATCACTTACCAGTGCTTCTTGCTTTTGGTTTTCCTGATTCAAAATCTGTAGTCACATAAACTAACAAAACAACTGAAGCTATGGCCACTTAGTTTAAACTCAGGGTAGTCTCCAAGTATCAGTCAACAAAATGGGTAATAAACATCATAGTGTATATACTGTTAAGGATTAGCACATTTGAGGTCTTGTATTATTATCTTCTAGGTCTGTTGGTCCTTAAAATAAAGCAGTTGTACCACTAAGCAAACAATAATTTTGTTAAATTTGATAGATTATAAGTATTTTTCCAAAGTTTACATTCATTTTGACATTTCAAAGCTGTCTTGGGGACACCTGCTAACACTTTCCTTAATTTGAACTCCTTGGAGCCTCATCTGTAAGGTGAATATTTACTGTAGAAAACCAATTTTAATATTTACTGAATGCAATAATGTACACCCTTCTAAGTCTATTTTTAGATGTTGTTGTAATATCCTATTTCAAACCAGGAGGGGTATTCATTTTACTTTTATTTAAACATTTTCTTCATCAAAACGTTATAATGATAACTATCTAACAACAAAACACAGTAATTTGTAACTTTTTAGAAAAATCTACCCTAAAAGAAAGAAGACAAACAATACTAAAATTTAATCTGTCCCTTGGGGCATGAGACGGCTTATAGGTCTAATCAGCCAGCTAAATGACAGACAGAGAAGATCATGTGACAAGAGTCTAAGAACTAATTAATCTCCATGAGCTGTGAGGGAGGGAGGTAAGATGACTGGGAATCTGATTACGTTAGCGAGTGTGAGGAGGGAAAATGCAGCATGTATTTTTCATGTTGATTTTAACCACCTGAGCCTTTAATGACATTTTGTACCTTCTGAGAAAATTCATATTCCATCTATACGTTAAAAGAGGTACCAGGAGGCTAATGCTATTAGTGTGAGAGTAACTCTTTGTTTTAAATACCAGGAGACTAGACCATATAGGAATCCTTTGTAAAAATTTCTAAGTATAAATAATTCCTATGAAGTTGGTTTATTTCAGAAAGGGAATTATAAACTCACAGTTTAAAAAAGAAATTCTCATAGATATATGAACAAATAGTAAATTAACAACTCTCAACATTACCTTCAAGAAAAGCAAACAGTTATGTATATTTTGTCCAGTGAACATTGATGGGTGAATTTTTATTATATTAACTTAAAATTTAATTTAAATAATTAGTATATGGTGTTTATTATACTGAGATGACTGTGAAATGTGGTGTGTGTGTGATTAAAATATAGAGATTTATAGTTTTACTAATAAACATTATTAATCAAAAATTGTATAAATCATCAGCTATCTACAAAAATGTCAAGGGAATGCCACATTTCAGCAGAAACACAAGCCACAATTTACTGCCACTACATAATCCATTGCGCACTGAATATAAGTGGGTCTTACTCTCTTGTTTTATTAAATGATAAATATTTTTATATCATTATTAATGAATGTGTAAAGATAATATATCATAAAATGGGAGCTTTATTATTGTATTTTTCATAAGCAAAGTCTTTATCAGTTAAGGGATATTTACTATTTTAAGATGAAATATGTTTTTTTTATTTTTCAAGAAGAATAAATGCTATTCAGTTTCCTCAAAATATAAACTTTAGCTGAATCATGCAGATGGATTTTGCTCCTTCATTCTTTTCTACAATGTCCTTAAGATGAATTGTGTGATACAGACAGCTGTACATGTAAAGGTACACCACTGCCCACAATGTGGAAAATGAGCTATCTGACTACTCAGGCCAATGGACTAGGCAGAGAACCAGAAACCAACAATATATCATGTCAGAAACGGGAGACATTCCATCTGTTCTGACCTCTGCCTTTACACCCATCTAATATCCCTTTCTTTTATGCACTGTCCTACCATTTTGCCTTTTAAAAGCATGGAAAAACACTTCCTCTGCACCTTATAAGCACTGAGAACAGCTATTTCCTCAGTTTTGATGAATATTTTTAGATATCAAAAATGTGTCAGTTCAAATCATATCACTAAGTTTTAGAATCAAGTTACTACTGTTTAAATATCTCAGGTCTACATTTCCAGTCCTTGATGAAGTCAATAATTTGAAGTGCTAAAGGAACTCTCACCAAGGAGTAATTGTGAGTATACACGGCTAAGAGTACATAGGAATGGAAAATGAAAATTCGGATATGCAGATCACTCTAAAGCTTTACAACAAATATTAATAAAAATCATCTATGTATAAAATACTTTACAAAATTATGTCTTGTTTTATTCTAAAGACTGCTTACTGGGTAAAGAAATAATTCGTTGTAGCAAATGCTCACTTTGACTAGAATTCTATTTTGCCAAGTAATGATGCACAAATACCTGACCATGCCTGCAAACTTTACCAGAGAAAAATCACTCATTGACCATACACAATGGAACAGACAAAGCTTGCCACTCTACATTAAGTGAATTAAAAGATAAAAAAAAATATAATCATATGAATACAACTTTCAAAGAAAAAGCTGCTGTAAGATCTACCTGAAATTCTTTTACATCTCCTCTTTACTTTTGATATTATGGAATTGTTCAGCAGTCTTGGAAATTCTGAGGTGCAAAATGATTCAACAGAGCAACTCTGATATTTTTTGGCTATTTTAAAGTACACTTTCAGAAGTTATTTTTTTAATGCAGTAATTTGTATAATTAGAATCAACAGTTAAACCTGTATAGCCATGATCAAAATAAAATGGACATTTTATTTGGGGTACAGAATTTTTGTTTCTTTTCCCTCTTTCATTTCTGATGTCCTTTTCTACCTGGCAAGATGTTTCCTGACACTTGCAAATTTGGATGGAAATTGATATCTAGTTTGATAATTGATGAATAAATTTATAAACCACTATGACTCCAAATTTTTAGTCTGATGTGACTGCTTACTTATTTGCTTATGTATGTACTTACTAATTCCTTAATTCATCTACTTATGGAAAAAACATTAGATAAAAAAGAACATTTGAAAACACCTTAATGATAAAGAAGGTAGGCAAATTCTCATTAATATAAAAGTCACTTCAACTATTCATCTTGATTACAGGAAGTCTCCCATTGTGACAGAATATCGCTTAACTTCTAAAATCTAGAAGCAATGACAGCACACATTGTGTTATGTAATAATTTTGTGGAGAGAAAGATTGCATGACCTCGTCTTTGGAAGAGCTTAAATTGCCAATCAAATCTATATAACCTATTTCATTTGTTAGGGTCTTGATTTTATATATTGTTTTGTCTTTGTTTTAACAAATATACTTGGCTATAATGAAAATAAACCTGCTGAAGTCTCTGAGGTCTGAGACAAGCTATAACACATTTCTGCACCACAGGGTAGGCTCATGGGATACCTACTGAGAAAATGCATGCCCACTGAGCATGCCCAGACTATTAAAATGAATTGACATGTTAATGCTGACAGGAAAAGAGCACAAGAGAGCTTGCTAAATTACTGCTCAGTCAGGCACTGGGAATTCCTGAGTGGCTAACTCCAGAGCAAAACCCACAGCAAGCACAACAACCAAACTTTATTGTCAAATGCACCCAAACAAACACTAACAGGGTTGTCATGCTTGTAATCCACCTACCCATAAATCATATGGATTTTAATCATACCTGCCACCCTAGCTGCGTATCCCCAGGGAAATGGTTTTCTTTTTACTTCCTCCTTCATTCATTTTCAATTATCTGGAAGCTGCTCCGTGTGTTTATTTATTTATCCAAAGTTCACGTACAGTATGCACACACAAATTTTCTCTAGGGGTCTAGAATCAGGCAGATCATACAAGGATGCAGTGGCGCGAAGCAGCCAGTATCTCATGTGAGTATACTCAGTCTCAAAAACCTGCTTTGAACCATGATGACAAGAGAAGGGGAGGACAGAAAGTAATTAGTATGTGTACAATGATTGATTATGTCTTAATATTCAGACCACTTTAGATCATTCTAGGTAGACTTAAAAAATAGTGAAACAGGAAGTCCATAACTTTAGGTAAGCAAAGAAAAAACTGCTTTTGTGCCTATAAGTCATTAGTGAATGGTAAGGTAGAATAAAGTTTATTCTCTGTTAAACACATATGCTGGATTATTCAATTCACTGATTGGATAATTGTCCAAAGTTTCATCTATTAAGATGAGTCTAAGTAAATGACATCAGCTTGGGGCTGGCAGAAAGGAGGCGAAGAAAGGGAAACTGTGCATTTCCGATGAAATCATCCAGTCTTGCCTTACTCCCTCAAGAACAACTTCAGAAAATCCTATCACTTTGACTATTTAAGAAATAAGAAGTGCCCTGTCTGTGACCTTTCTCACTGTGATGTCTACATTCTTTTGACACAAAAATCATTGTTATGAAATAAAATTGGCAAGCATAGATACATTAGACAAGACACTTACAAGAAAACTATATTCTATGTCAGGCTAAATGATTTTTAATACTCTGATGATGATGACTCTGTGTGTGTGTATGTGTGTGTGTGTGTGTGTGTGTGTGTGTACAAAGCATGATGCCTTTTAAGCACATTCTGATCCATACTTGCCATGCTGTGTATGAGCTCGTCTCTAGATATGATCTGTTTAGAACACCCATAGAAATTAAAAGGATCACATGGAGTTTGACATTTTGCAAAATGAAAGAATAATGGATTTATTATATTGTGTGGACTTTTCTCCCCTTTTAATAAAAATCTCTGACCCTTGGGAAGCTTGGCTGGAGTTTAGAAGTCTGAATCATTTTTCTTTTTTATATTCCAAAAAGTATAAGCTTGTAATTTCCTCAGTTTCATATATCTTTTGATATTTCAAAAATTCGAGTTATCTTTCTTCCTCATAAATCAGAAACTAAGTATCTAGTATTCCTAAAATAAATTGGTATTTTATACTTATTTAGAATCTTATATTTCCATGCTTAAATTATTGTCTCTCTTTGCTTATTTACTTTAACTTTTTTCACGCACTATGATGAAGACTATGCTAGAAAAGTCCAAGAGTTTTGATCTTTGACCTCAGGTCTGAACAGAATAAATAATCTACATCACATTGACATTACATTTTTCATTAATAGAATATTTACATATGTTATATGTCTCATCTAAGCAGATAATTTCAGCAGAGGAAGATAATTGAGCCAAATTTTATATATATATCCTTTAGAATTTGTCATGGTTTTATATTTTTTATTATTCCCTTAATGTATTCATTAGCCTATACAACATTTAGCTATTAGGCACCCAATACAGGCCAAATCAGTGCCATATCACAGTGTTTCAGATGAAGTAATACTTAAAGAGGGCATTATTCTCTCCACTTTAAAATTATCAATTTCAAAATGCAAAACTGTTTTAAATCTGCATGTTGGCTTAGATGCACCAAAATGACCAACTATGTCCATAAATTTTTATTTTATACAATTAACAAATGCCCAGGAAGATTTTAACCATCCAGGTTTACAATAATCTATTTGCACCATGTGCCTGAGAAGACAGACGGCAGCCCATGGAAGACCATAGAACAATGCAAAACTATGTAAAACCTTCCTAACTGCAATGGAAGAGTCAGAGAGGTGAAAGGAAGTTGTGAGAGTAAGAAAACAGACTCACAGAGTGAAAGTGGATCCCGTGCTGTCAAATGAAGACTGACACGACTGACAAGACCAGGACCGTGACAAGACAAAGAATGACAACGCGAGGTCTGACAAGCCAAGGACAGCCAAGCCAAGGACTGACAGGTACCTTTGGTTTTATAAGGTATCAGTGCTGATTCTGTCACCATAAAGGAGTCAAAACCACATTTCTGTGGCCTTAAGAATAAATGGGAGAAGAAAAAAAAAAGAGGAAATAAATAGGGGAAACTATTTAAAAATTTTCTTGCTAAGGAGCAGGGATTAGTGGGTTATAAAAAGCAAGAAAATGTAAAAGACATGAGGTTAGGAAGATGGTGGGACATGTGTTATACTTGAAGAAGGGAGTCTGACCAACTTATATTGTATGCATTTATAAAATTATAGAAAATTTACCGTTTTGATTTCTCAGATGGTAACAGGGAATCTTAAGAAAAAATAAAATAGAAAAGAAATTATTAAACGAAAACAAGATCATGAGGGTGGACCTTGATATTACTGGTGTTCATGTCAAAAAAAGATGATAGTCCATGTAAACACACAGAGAGAAAAGAGAGAGCCCAAACCCAGAAGAGAAGTTTCCAAAGAACCCAGTCCTGTATACATTTTAATCTCAGATTTCCAACCTATAAAAGTATCAGAAAGCAAATGCCTTTAGTATAAGCAATGTAATTTGCAGTACTTAACAGGGTTATTGGGATTATCTTTATACCCACGCATCACCATTGGGTATAATGTTGGTGGTTTAATAAAGAGTACTAAGGAACCATTGGCATTCCTAAAAGGTACCAGTATCAAGTGGGCTTTCCTGGAGATGTGGTGAGAGGACAGAACAGGAAATTCTTCACTCCAATCTGTCTATATAATAGATTTTCTCACCCAGTGGGAGATTTTCAAATTCAGAGTCTCTGAACAGTTAGGCTAGTCAGATTTTTAGCCTTCTAAAAATTATCTGAGAAAACCAAATTACAAAAAGAAAGATTTATTTTTAGTCCATACTTCAAACGTTTTATTCTTTGATTCCTGGTTTCATTATTGTAGGCCATTGGCAGGAAAGAATACAGGGTTTGGAGGTATTTGATGGAGCAAATCCACTGTGGTGGAGAATCATGGTTGTCAACTTGATTGGACCAAGAGCCATCTAGGAGCTTAGTATCACTCCTCACCACTGGATATGTCTCTGAGATGTTCCCAAGAAGGATGTAAGAGTATAGACCTGCCATGAATGTGGGCTATGGAAAGCACTGTCATTTTGGCTGAGGGCAGAAGTAGAATAAAAGTTGAAAAGTGGCAGGGTAAGTACAAGGATGTTAACGGTACCCCCTCTCCCATTCCTAATTACTTTAAGATGAACAATTTCCTCCTCCACACCCTCTGGACAACATGATATTCAACCTTACTCAAGACTCAAAGTCATGTGCCAAGCTGACCATGGACAGAAACCTATGAAAACATAAGCCAAAAAATAATTCTCTTTAAGTTGTTCTCTCAAGTGTTTGATTACAGTTACAAGAAGCTAACTGGTACATCTGCTCTCCTAATGAAAGCCAAAAGTAAAGAGAAGGGGGCCAGGGAGAACCTCAAGATATGGCTACATATGTTCTCATCAATCAGTTTATATCTGATTTTACACTTGTAGTAGTGAGTGAATAAAATAATTCAATGTTATGCAAAGTTTTCCTGAGTTGATCAATAACCACAAATACCTACTTCATATATGCATGTGTTGTATGATTTATACACACATGTAAGTGTGAGTGCACACATGCCTGCAGGCATATGGAGGCGAGAGTTATCCCATTCTATCACCTTGCCTCATTTTTTTTTATTGCAAGGTCTCTTTCTGAATATGAAGCTAGGATGGCAGGCATGAAGACGCTTAAATCCCATTTCTTCTTTCAACAGTGCTGCATTACAGGTGTGTATGAACATACCCACACCTAGCTTCTTGTATGATTGCTGGGAATTTGAATCAGGTCATCATGCTTCTGCAACAAGTGATCTTATAATCTCCAAAACTCCTTACAAATATTTCTAATTGAAAATAAAATGTATTTGTGGTTCGCTATAACTTGACATTATTTCTCCAGCATTATAAAGACATATCTGAGAAACATTATCCAGTAGACCATGGACTTGATTTTAAAGTCATTAATTTTGAAATAGGTCATGTTGTGAAGCTTTCATAAGTTCTAGGAGTTGCTTTCAGAAGTTGCATTGAGTTAGAAGAGTCATCTCAGTAAATTCTAAGAAAAAATAGTCTTTGAAGAAACACAATATTTCTGATATTAATGTACATACTTTACGAAGCCTCTTTGGTGTCTATACAAAATGAATGCCAAGCAACAAAGTTAAAATAAATCTCTTTTGTTCAAATGAAAGGATCTCGAATGTGTGTGTGTGTGTGTGTGTGTGTGTGTGTGTGTGTGTGTGTATTGCTTTCAGCCTCTTCATTCACAGTTATGGAAGTTTGAACTAGTGAATAATTCTTTATCGTCATGCCTGTTGTTTGAACTTGCTGCCACAATTACAAATGAATAACTGTTCCTTACACTGAAAGTTACTCCTAGAAATGAAGTTGAATGTGTTTGTAGCAACCTTCAAGCACCGGTTCAAAGTATTAGGTCAATGGGCATTTAAAATCTTTCTATTTCGATTCTTATAAAAGATCTGTGTGTGTGTGTGTGTGTGTGTTCATGGTCATGTGCTGTGTATGTGAATATCCATGGAGGCCAAATGTGTAAGTGTGTGGAGTCACTGGAGTTCTATTTAAAACTGATTGTGACCCACCAGATGTGGGCATTGGGAAATGAACTGCAATCATCGCAAGGTTGGTACCTGATCTTAACTGATGAGCCAGCTCCTCAGATGCCTTCTCCCCTCAGTTTCAGTTCTTGACTTCTACCTATCCTGATTCCTTTTTCTTCAGGTCCCCCTATGAAGGTCCCAGAACACAATTCATGCAAATACTAAAAAAGACGCTTTGCTAGCACTGTAGAGGGACATCGAGGGCTGCCACATTCTCTTGAATTCTGTCTTTGCACGTGAACCTCAGGAAATCCAGTAACATTTGCAGAATTGAGCAAGCCTGTAGGGGGCAGGATTCCACCTGGCTGGGATCTTCTACTGGAGGAAAGCAGGAACCAGCCTTTATGAAATGAAATGGGTTACAAGGAAACAAAGTGACGCAGATTTTTGTGTTCAATGACCGTATGGTTTTCATTATCTTGTTCTCAAGGAAGAATTCATCCAAAGAACAACCAAATGAAAGCAATGTGTACTCTGTGTCTGTCAACCCATCCTTGGGTTGAGTATGCCACATTTGCTCCATTATCTAGTGGTGATCATCTAAAGGTGGAGAAGTGGGCAGAAGGAAGACAGAGGCAGGACACTGGAAAGTACTTGTGGTAGGAACAAAAAGAAAGAGACACTTAGCTGTCTTATTACGTAGCTTCCCACACTCAACAAAGCTGTAATTCATTCTGCAGGTGCAAACGCGGCTGGCTTGCTCACAGCCTCTTGAAGGATGGGCCGGATGCATGCTTCTTACCCCAGATGCTCTTAGGAACAGCAGCTACAAGATAGGAGACTGTGTGCACCTGAATCAGCATGTTCACTGAGTGGTTTTATCTGATTCTTGTTTTCACAAACAGTACTGTACACAGGGCAACAAATATTGGGCAAAAGTCTATTCTCTTTCTTCAAATACAGAAAAATGTCCAGCCTACACACCTCTGTAGTTATTTCTTTGTAGTTGTATCTGAGGTAACCATGTCACATGCCCTGCTCACCCAGAGATGCATTACTGAACCATTGTCCCATCCCAGGGAAACATTGTTTCCCATCCTAAGTCTAATTCTTGTGATTTCTACATGATTTTCAAGAATTTGGATTTTTCTACTACACACTGGGGAGGGGGGAGGTTGTTGAGTCATCTGAATTGATAGGCCATTTGGAAATTAAAGTTCACATGATCTGAAACAATGTGTCCCCCAACCTTGCTCAGTGATTCCCACCAGCTTTAAGGACTTTAAGATTCGAAAGAACACCAACTCCTTCAGGTTGAAGTTTCACTGACACTTGGCAAAATGCAACTTCCTGGTTGAAATGAAAAAAAAAGTTTATGAAAAGGCTCACAACGGTTCTTAGACATCAAATGGGTCTTACGAAACCACATTTTGATGAGCTAAGTGTAAATGAATCAGAAACACATGGATTAAATTTCCCTTGAAATACACATGGGTTTGGAAATTAAGGAAAAAGTGTTTAGCCAAATGTGTTTTCGGTTTTCTTGAACTGAAAACATTTGAAAAAAAGTTGAAGTACTTGCTAAACTCTAATATGCTGTTGTGTTTGTTCAACCTTTCTCCAAATCAATTAAGTTTCCACAAGGCTTCCTCCATTCCCTTGTGGTTTGTCTTGTCACCTCTGTCCCAACACTTTATAGGCCAAACTAAATTTCCATTAAAAAAAAAGTGTGTTGCTCATCTACTTAAAAATGAGGTAGCCATTAAAACACACAGAGAACCAGAGGCATTAAGGGATGGAAAGCACGCATTAGGTCATGCACTGTGTCCTAAGGGTTGGAGCATAGGCACTCACAACTCTCCAGTGCTTTCTCCAGCACAGTTTTAAATATCTCAAATGACAGGACTTCTCCATGTCCCGTGGGAGAACATTGTGCATTCTAATAGATTTTGCCATTAGGAACACCACTGAAGTGTGTGCAGGGGGGTAGTGGGAAGGCAGGATAGCTGATTAACCCTTTCACCATGCTAACAATGACCGGTACTGTGCTCTGAGACTTCAGTTCTTTATAGTACTAGTGGATGAGCCAGATAGGGTTAGTTTTTATTTAAAAAATAGTCCTTGGCTAATAGGGAAAAAATGTTGTCCATTGCATTGCAACACAAATTTCTACAGTGAGCAGGCCCCTCACAAGAGAGATAGGATACTATAGATACCCTCTCTGGAGGTTTTTATCAGCACTGTTATTTGGAAGTGCTGTATAACTGGCACCAGCCAACCCTGAAACACCTTTGTTCAGCTTCTAGTGTCTTTTCCTTACGTGACAAGTGAGTACATTTCCCATTTCTGCACCTCACGAAGGTAAAATGTTTGCAAGGAAGCCACTATCTGTCTTTCTGGACAAACAGAAATGCCTAGCTTTCAATATAACTAACACTTTTTCAAAGGTCTTCAGGCAGAGATTACATGGATTTGCTCTCATTCTCGTTCTACTTACAAATGAGGTATAAGGCACATAATGACTTACATGGCCTGTCATACTGCTAGTACAATGACCTTTTCAAGATTCTACATTGTGAGCAGCTGACAGGCACACCTCTTCCATGCCAGCTGTTTCAACCTATGAAACTTAGCCAATGAAGTGGTAGGAAAACCAACAATAGTGGAAATGGAAAGAGCAGTCTGTTCTTGATTCCTCTCTCTGCTCTGTTCGCTGTGGGGTGGTTTGTAGGAGTCTCTAAACCTTTTACTTTTTCAATTACATTCAAAGTGGTAATTTCCCTCTTTCAGGCCATCTCGTATATTAACTCGTTCCTCTGTCCAACTCATTTCAGTGTCTGTCACACAAATTGAGTCCCTTGTCGAGTTGAGAAGCTGGGAACTGGGCATAGAATATCTACCCCTGCCGCCCCCTCTCTGAAAGAAGAAATTGAATTATGTAAAGACATTTGAATATTAACCCCACACTTACCCACTTTAAACAAATCTCCTGGAAGATGTTTTAGTAATATTTAAAAGTAAAAACTCACCTTTTAACACTGCATCCCTAGCTTGGTGATGCTTGTCCCTGACAGCTACAACTGGTCATTTTTCTTCTTCAATTGCACCAAAATGTGAAGTTGCTCTGTCTTCAAAGTTTATGTTCTTGCAGTCATCTTCTTTTGTGATGGTTTTTTATCAACATATGCCTTTTCCTTTGATTATTATATACAACCTATTCCTGTGGCTCTCTAGTAAGTAAATTACTCTTGAGTTTCTTCTAAGGACTCTCCTCCTTCTCAACTTAAATGGGTCGCGGGTCACTATTTAATGTTTTATTTTTAATTCCCTTTCAATGATAAATATTTCACATTTTAATGATTGTATTGACTGAAATTCACATAACAATTTTAAACAAGAAAGGCAAAAACAAAGCAAACAAACAAACAAACAAAAACCCCACATCTTTGTCATTTGATACCAACCAGGGTCAAAACAAAAAGGGAAAACTGCTGCTTTCTTTTGGAAAAAGTGTTCAATAATTGATTCCAACCAGAGAATGGGGACAATATTCTGAATCAAGTTATTGAAGTCAGTATTTACCCTGGATGTTTAAAGTTATGCATAAAGGGATGTTTATTTTATCATCTATAAAATGCTTTGATTTAGTTCTCATTTTCAAATAGAAATATTAAGCTCATTCTTCATGTTCAGTTAAATTTTAAGGCTATGGTAAGTATAGGATGCAGTTAGCCATACTAAGACCACTGGCTTGTTTTCTTCATTAATGGCAAAGGTGAAACCAGACTCGGGAATGCACACAAGGTGGTGCCTTCAATGGGCATGAACCTAGTGAAGTCCGAAGATCTATCTACCAAATGGATCTGAAGTTAAGGTTGCCCTCAACTAAGTTCAAATAGGCCTGTTCACTTGTTTTTCTAGTTCTCATATAATGGATCCTTTAAATAAAAGTCACCCAGCAGTCTACCATATTAACCACATCAGATGAGCTGTTGTCTGAGAGGGAATTCAAATTCAAGATTTGTTTGTTAAAGTGCTTTTATTCTATCATACAAACTCATGTAATTTCTAAAAGAGATATTAATAAATCCCTGAAAGCCAACATTTTCTATGCTCTGATCATTCCGTAGACATTGGGAAAATAGAAAAAAATATTTATAAAGCATTTACTGATGAGTAATTCACAAGGAAATAATTGCAAATACAAGTCAAACAAATTGGCAATTGTTTGTGTTTCAAAGTACAAATCACATGGAAAGAAGCAGTGCTCTGACTGACTTTATGAGCATTTTAGGAAAAGTTTTTCCCAGCTCCATGACACTCACATGGAGGTCTTGCTGATAAAGAGTTAGTAGACAGTCTGGATTTCATAAAGTCTCCCTGGCTCTATCAGACCTTGCTGTGTGGCCTGATGGAATTCACTCTAAATTTTGTGATTTTTTTTCAGTTTTCTCATCAGTGCAACTGGGAAAAACAAAGAAAAAATTAAAGGTATTAATACCAAAGTGTGGTAACAATTTATTAAAACCAAACCATGTTTTCCTTTTAATATATGAAACAAATTTTCTTTAAAACTCCTCACATGCTAGTGTGTCTGGTTGTTTGCAAACCTTCTCAAATTTATGTGGGCTTATAGATCATTGTGAAGGCCATTTATGCCCAGTACTTAAGAGAAATGAGAACTCAGTTGAGGGTCCAATGGACCACCAGGCCAGCATGGATCTTAGAAAACAGAGATAATGCCCTCTTTACATGAGTACTCAACAAGTATTACGTAGTAAGATCCTGTGATGTTCAAGCCAAATCAGCCATACATAGACAGCCCATTTTAATTAACTCCTTAATTGACACTGTAAGAACCCTCAGCTTGCCCCATCCCATGTGTAGCATCAGAGAGTGAAACAGTAAAAGTTTTATGTTTCCTCTCATAAGTCATGCTGAAAGACCATGAACTACAATTGTAGTCCTTAATTGTTCTCTCAGCTGTTGAAATGAGAATCAGTGAGTGTGTAGGGAAGAAAGGTTGCACTCTATGGAGAAACTCAAGCCAACCCTAAATGGAGCTGAAATCTTGTGTCCACGATCACAGGAAAACCATTATCAAGGAGGCTGGCATTAAAATATTTGAGTAATTATGGTAAATTTTGATCCTGCTTTTGACTCCTACACTGTTCATTGGTTCCATGGACACACATTAAAAGCAATGGGACTAATGTAAGGAAAGCATGTTTCTAGATTTGTGTGGAGAGTCCAAACTCACAATCACCCATACTTCCTGCTAGCATCATCCTACATTTTGCATTTTCAAACAATGAATTATTAACAGCTGTGAAAGTGGGCGTGGCTTGGTTACATGACCTTCTTAGCCATTTCCCACTGAGATTATAGAGCGGTCAAAAATGTCTACAGATATTTGACAAAGGTTGAGGACATAAAATTAGGATATCCATGGCTTCAGAAACTATGTATTGGTGTCATACATTTTGTAAATCTAAAAATGTTTTATCAGTCTTTTTGTCATGTTACAATACATAATTTTATATACTTTGTGAAGATTATTGAAACTTTGATTTCAAAGAGAGATGAAATTTTCATAAAATTTCATTCAACATGTGTTTTCATGCACAAGGACTATATTAATGTTATTGAAAACATTAGAATAATGTGTACAATTCTTGAAGTTGCTGTTTATAAATAATTATGTCAAAAAGAATCACTTAAATGTGGACTTTTAAAAGGTACTTTGTATATCACACTGAAAGTCTTTTCATTAAGATAAAATTAATGAAGAATGTTCAAATCCAAATACTTTCAAGCTCAAAGAGGATAACTGATAATCATTTACTCCATGAATTGACATCATGTAAATCATTAAGTCATAATAATTTTTCTTACCTGATGCTTCAGACACACAAGTTCAATCTAATAGTAGCTCAATGAAATCAAAGTTAAATTTAAGGTAGTTGACCTTGCTAAAATGAAAAAGTGTTCATAATTGGACATTAAAAGTAATGGTAAATTTATTTCTTTTGTAATAACATAGACACAAACACTGAAAAATTTTTCATTATGAAAGTACCATGGAAATACTCTATTAGTTTGAAAAACGTAAAAAATTAAGGAAAATGAACACTATTCTTTACTGTATTTATTTTTGTACCTACTTTAACATGAAAATTACCAGAGGAGTTTTGAAAATCATGGAAAACTAGCCCAACTCTTAGATGTTCTGTTTTCATTAATGGAAGTCAAAGAGCTATTTAGCCAAAAGCAAACTCAAAGGGTTCCTAAGAAATGTTAATGGATGACAATAATCATCAATGATACAGAGAATTAGTGACTTAAAACGATTTTTGTAAGAGGTACTAGGATATACTTAAATCAAAAGAGAGATATGTGATATACCTTCACTAGTCTCTATTTCTTTCATGTTCAAAGCAATAATAAAACTAGCCCATTATTAGGTGCTGGCCTAAGTTTGCTGGCCACTTCAACACTGAAGATTACTTGAAGACTAGTTTTATGCCCTAGTAGTACTGAGGTTAAAATTTGTTCTGATATAATATTATGCATTGAAAAGCTGTAATGCCACAAGTATTTTGGAAATAATTTAAAGTCTATACATGATGGTCTTTTTAGTGTTTTACTCTGTATGGAATCACCTGGGAGAAACACTTCTAATTATATCTATGAGGGTGTTTCCAGAGAAGTTTCACCCAACAGTGAAGACACTCTTAATATGGGCAGCATCATGTAATGTGCTGAAGTCCTGGGTTGGAAATATAAAAAAATAAAAAGAAAAATGGAAAGAGTATTCATCTTTCTGCTTCCAGACAGTAAACACTGAGACCAGAATTCTCATAAGCCTACTGTCATTCATTTCCATACATGATACTCAGCGTACTCTAAAACGGTAAGCCAAAAGAACCCTTGCCTTCTTGAAATTGCATTTGTTAGGTATTTTTGCCACAGCAAAGAGAAAAGTCGCTAGTGTACTGTGCTTGAAACGGACTATCACAGATACCCTGTTAGGTTCTCAATATCAAGAAAGGAAACAGATTTCCATGGTGTAATTTAACTATCTGGAGAGACATGTACAAGTATCCCAGTCTATAAAAACTGACTTCAGAGAAGAGAGGATTTTTAACTGATGACAAAGTAGATTTTGAACTATGGAATAAGTTGTGTATTTGAAAAATATAGGGAAATAAATCCTCTTCTAGCATTCAGGGCATTTTAACCACCTCTGTACTTGATGGTGTTTTTTGTTTGTTTTGTTCGTTTTCATTTTTAATATTGTCCATTGTAGTTCTTTAAATTCTGATATTTGGGAGTAAGTATTCACAAACTTTTTCCTTTAAAGATCAACTTTAATTATCTTTATTCTATGTTTAATATTTCATTTTTCTACCTATAAAACCACATTTTTCTGAGGGTCCCTCCTAGACAATTTACTGAATTGCCTAGCCAATTCTAGATCTCTATATTTCCTTTGGTCCATCCAATGTTTGGTCTATCCAGACTTTGTAGACAGAGTTTCATCCATCTCTTCCACAAGTTCTGAATTCCTCCTAAACTGCTCTGAGGTTAATCCTCACTGCTGTGGAATTCTTAGACATGAAGAGAAACACTCTACTGGGGATTTTGAATGGATTACTTTGTAATCCATGTGTCTAAGCTATGATGGAGACATAGAAATTCCTTCCTACTTATTCCTAAAGGTAAATGTTTTTGATTTTTGCAACTAGACCCTAAACCATAGTTCTTAGTGCTGGTATTTGTCACCATGTCTTGCAAACAGGTCCACGTGCTGCCTGCAGGGCTGACTACATGCTTCAAATATTCTCCGTGCATGTAACACCACAAAGAGTGGCGCCATTATTTCCCTTTTTCTACCACAACACTTCTATTAATGCAGCCTTAGGGCCCATCAGCCTTTTTGGCAGCCACATTACTGTTGACTCCTACTGAGATTATTGTCAACTAAATGCCTAAGTCTCTTTCACACATGCTGTTGCTAAGTCATTTTACCACCACCCCGTCCCCATCTTTGTGCATTTTGTTTCTGCATCCAGGTGTGGGACTACACAATCATACTGATCGCATGTAATTATACTAGAGTCAGCCTGTTATTTCTGTCTCTTAGCATTTTTTTCAACACGTTTCTGCATCTGCTTCTGACGTTAAGTGGGGAATACAGTGATTTTTGTTGCCTGATATTTTTTCTCCATCACACCTTGAGACTGGTGTTTCCAAGTCTAACCACGTCACTGTCTGTTCATATTTAATTTGTTGACTAATCTCTTAACCCAGCACTATTTGCCACAGCTCACAGAAAAACTTCTGTACAGAATGAAGACGAAACTTGCTTCGAGGAAGACGGCACTGTCGGGTTGGGCACAAGCTGTGATGCTCAGTATACGGGATGGGGAAATCCTCTACAGCTATGTGAATCTTGTGCTTCAGTTAAGGATTGGAATGATTACAGAGAACTTAAAAGTTGGTGATATTCAGGTAAGCAAAAAGTTATGAGTAGCTTAAAGCAATGAAATAATTTCTAGGCTGTTCACTCAAACTAAATTGTCTGTGCATGTTAAATCCCAAAGAAAATGAAGAGCTCTGAAACCATGGGTGAACTAGAGGGGATAAACATTGTATAATGATTTTGCCACCAAAAGCATCACTACCTGCTTAAAATTAAGTAAATATTATGACTGGATGCACTGTCAAGTTTTCATTTGAGGTCAGAGATGAAAAACATATTTGAGGAGAAACCAAACTTCCTGCTTTTCCTTATCCATTGGCCACATTTTCTCCTTTTTCTCAAGCCTTAGACAAATACTGAGTAACCTAAAAAAATTTAAAGAAAGGCAAGAGTGTTCCATGCCAGATAGTTTTTATCTTCTTCCTCTAACTGCATCCAAGAAACTAAAAAGGGAAAAGTGGAGAGAGGAGGGAGATAATCAGGGTTGATTGTGAGTCTGGGAAAAGTCTCAACTATGTATTGAGATTCACAAAAAGGAAAGACGAAAAGATCACAAGAGAGGAAATGAATAGCCATTTTGCCCATTGCCAGTGCTAGGCTCCCCATTCTTCCAGCTGTGGCAGAGGCTTCAGTTTCATCCTTCGGATCTGCGGATCTGCTCTAGATGCAAACATCTCAGCTGCTGCTCTTTCTGGTGTTTGCCTTTCTTTAGAATGTCCTAAACAAAGCATTCTGAGTAAACACACGGGCAGGCTGAGGAAATTGCAGCAGGGAGGGAAGGACCTATCCTCTCTCTGGTAGCAAAGACTTTTTCACCTGCAAAGCATAAACTACTCAAAATAGGAAAGCATTTTTAAGGGTGGCTTCAGCAGCCAAAACACATGCTTGACTCTCCTTAGGAAATATTGTCTTCCCCTCTGCAAGGGACTCAGCAGAGGTGCCCATTGGTGCTTTTTTTTTAAAGGTTTGTTCTTGCGTCCAGGGCAGTGCTTGGTTGAATTTGTTGTGTATTTACAGGTGAACTATCTCTCATCTGAGCCAGGCAGCCCAAACTTTGGCTCACACAACTGTAAACTGCCATCAGTGCAGACGTTACCTGGTGGGGACTTGCGTGCTTTGCCCGTAATGCTGCTCTTCTGTCATGTCTCAGAAATTTCAGGAGTTAGATGAACTGCTCAGTCTTGCCATTATGATAAAAAAAACACAACTGAGAGTGTAGATATGCAACATTTCCTGAACCTGAAGGTTTCTCAATCAACTAATGTGGTGGTGGGCCCCAGAGTTTGCATTTTGACAAGTTCTCCAGTGTTGTTGATTCTATTGCTCCACAGACCACATTTTAAATACCAATGCACTCATCTGATTACTGTAAGTATTGAGAAATAAAACCATTCCATAAACTAGAGAGAAGCCTGTGGGATATAGGCACTCACTCAGCATGCTGGTGTCACCCACTGATGCTGAAAACTGGCATTTTTCTATTCTTACAATCAGCACCTCTAAGCAGAGGTAGAAAAAGATAGGACCAAGAAGAGCTTGTACAGGCTGCACAGGTGACAAAACTTATGTAAAAGTGTGGATTGAATAAAAAGTTTTACCTTCTTTAAAGTTCTCCAGAGGAAACTCAGGGGTTCTATAATCTTCCTTGCTAACTCCTTCCATATCTAAAAACATTATTCAAAACATTCTTGCTAGGAACTTAAGCCCATTTTCCATTGCTAATGAGGCATTCTATATTATACCACTACGGAGCTGATGTTGGAAAATAAATGTGTCTATGAAGTAACCACATTAAAAAATGAAATTGAAATAAAAATAATTAAATGCAGCCAACTGCTTTAAGCAATCATTTCATCACATGGTTAGAAAAGTATTCAAAAACTGTCCAAAATCTGTTCCCCTCTGTTACTTCTTGCCTGTTGCTCCACCACAATGAGCCCTATTGGTGGTTCAGCCCATTATCCATGGACTTCCTTATTCTGTGGTCAATCGTGAACTTTCCAATGGCTGAATTATCTTCATTTATTCTTTTGGGCTTATCTGGCATTGTGTTGTTCATATAAACGTATAAACACAAAACATAACTTGCCTTTTGCCCCAAAGAATGGTAACCTCCTCAACTGAGGGATAAGACAAACAGACCCTGATTGAATTAGGGAAAATTGTTATTGTGTTGCTGAATAATTAAAAGATCAGTGTTTCCTTCAACCTGACACAGCTCATTCATGATCCTCTATCCACACAGAGTCATTTTTTTGAGCAGGAGTAGATCAAATGAAACAAAATGCATGTATATTTCTGTTTGTAAGAAGATAGTTTGGCTATTCCAGGTGATCAACACACACACCAAAGAACATATGGAATTATGAGTTAGGAAGTTCAGTGATTAACTTCATGTTGGTTTGTGTTGTTGTTTTGACTTATCTTTTCATTATACTTTCATCACATAGTCTTTAACAGGTCATGCTTAGACTATATTTGTAAACCTGGATAATAACAAAGCATTACCTTGTACCCTCCAAAAAAAATGGTAAATCACAAAATTTGTCTCTTGAAATATTTAGCATATTGGAAATCTCATGCTATGATAAATAATAAAGAAAAGCTAGCTAGGATGTAGATGGCCATAGATCATTTGGTTTACATGCATGAGGCCTTGGGTTGGAGTCTCAGCACTACAAAATAAAATAAAGCAACATAAAATAAAATTGGGGAAGAAAATGTGGATGAGTTTCATACTTCATTGTATATATGTATGAAATTCTCAAGAATAATGAAAATACAAAAATCACTTTTAAAATATTAAACAAAAATGAAAAGATTTTAGAGAAAATGCATACATACATATTTATTGTTGAAAAAGTAGGTAATACAAATCTTTCTCCACTCAAAGCACTGCTGCATTCTAGGCATCTCCTAGAAGTTGCTAGAAACTAAGCTTTCAGGTTGGGGGAGGTGGTTCAGAGGGCGAATTCTTGCTGTTTAAGTGTGCTGATGGAAGTTCAGATCCACAGAGCCCACATAAAGCGTTACTTGGTAACATGCATCTGGACTCCTGCATCGAGATGTGAGGCAGACATGGGACAATTAATGCAAGCTCATGAACCAACTACCCTGGTGTACTCAGTAGCAAAAGAAAAGATACTGCCTCAAGCAAGGCACAAAGTGAGGACCCATAGCCCAGGTTGTCCTCTGACCTTCACATGCATTCTGTAGTGTGTATGTATTCACACTCATATTTAAACACATAAATGCATACATCACATATATGCATACACACAAGAGATTAGAAGTCAGATTAAACTTCCATGTATCATTGTCATTATCGTTGTGCTAGATATAGTTCTAGGAAACAAATGAAAATAGAATTTAGGAAATACAAATTGAAAATTCAAATATCTTGAACTGTTTCTTACACTATTCTTAAATATTAAAAGCCACACTTCTGTAGCATTATTTATTGCACAACACACACATGTGCAAACACGCACATACATAGAGATGACAAAACTCCATACAACCTAACTTCACTGTATGTGATTATGGTGCCCACTTATACTTCCTATTCTCTTCTGTTTGAATTTGGACAAAGTGTTAATAGTAAGCTCAGCATTCATGAAATTTCACACAAAGTTCTCATTGTTTGTGAAACCATATGAGAGATGTTGAATTTGTAAAGAAATTCTATAGTAATGATCAAATAGTTTACTAGCATGTTGATGATCCTCTGGTTTCTCTGTACCACTTTAGGGCTGGATATAATGGAGGTTGTGAATCTATGCTCCCCTCTATTTGACTCCTTTGCATTTGCAGACTGATGTAAAATACATGTTACACTTGCAGACAGTGTAATATTAAGTAACATTGTGACTGGCTAAGGTTCAGTTTTAAATGAATACTTTGTAGTTCCTACCCCAATTTGTTACTCAGAGTACACAAACCATAGTGTCACTATCCCTACTACCTTTGCACATCAATTCCCTTGGGCTTATCTATACTTAGCTTGCAATATATTATATCACTCCTAGCAGAACTCTCAAAAGCATCTCTACCAATCTTTAATTCATATTATTAAAAATTCAAAAGAAGCCCTTGTACCAGCTGTTAAACTGTGTTTGTAAGCTGTAATTCTGAGTTCAAACTCCAGCAAATTGAAGGTTAGGTTAACAGAATCATTCAGTGTAGCTACACTTAGCCACAGCAACTGGAAGGCTAGGCTAGATGAACTGTTTAGTTCATGCTCATTTGCAAAAGACAAACTAAGGATGAACAAACTTATCTCACTGGAAGTCTCGGTTTGTCATTTGACTTTTTACCTACTATCTACAGAATGTTTTAAAAAGGAAAGTAAGTGAAACTAACCAAGGAGTTTATTTCTTTATTTGCTTGCTTTTCTGTAAAAAGATGTTTTAAAAATAGAAGAAAGTTAACCCAAATTGTTTTGTTGATTTTTAACTTGGAAATTGAGAATTACATTCTTAATTGAAGAGATCAACTTTTGTGAATAAATTTTACATGTCAAGAGCAAAATTTTTGTTTCTTCAAAAGTCATCGTGCTCTTGTGCCCATTTGAGGAAATTTTATAAATTAAAATGGACCCCCAATGATACCACTGATCATCATTAACTTCTGCAAGTACCTGATGACTAATGATCACTAACCATCAATTGAATCCTTCACAAAAACTAAGTAACTCACAAGCAAACTACCTGAGAACTGAGAATGACTCTGATTTAGTCTTCTAGTATTCTGCCCAAGGAAGAGCCATTTATACATTCTTACCTCGTTTTCTCACACATGCAAGAGAAAAATAGCAAAATGGCTATCTTCTACACAAAAAGTTCCCTTTCCATAAAGTAAATATATTTCTAAGTTTTTATACAAAATGTTGAGGGGCTATATATCCTTTAAATGGTTGACAGGAGACTGGGGGTAGAAGGAATAAAAAATACAAAGTACCTTCTTCTTCCTCTGTAACGTGTAATCTTCCTGCCCGCAGCCTGGGTCCTATTGTTGCTTTCAGCCCCAAATAACACACAAGACACTATATTAATTATAAAGCTTTTGGCCTTTTGCTATGGTTTTCTAATCAGCTAGCTGTGACTTAATCATTTATCCATAATACCCAATATATATACATATACATATATATATACACACACACACACACACACTCACATATATATATATATATATATATATGTATGTATATATGGACTTATCTTTCTAAGAACACCGGACTTGCTTTCTCTACTCCAGGGATCACATCACAATGAATCTCCTCACTACCTTTCCCAGAATACTCCTAGACTCCTAGTACCACCCATCTTGCTTCCCTATTGACCAACAGTGCTTTATTCAAACCAATCAGACACATATTTACAGAATGATATCTCCCTACATTCCTCCTCATTTTCTTCCTTTTCTTGTGCTTATTCTTTTCATTTTTCTTTTAAGACAGGTTCTTGCTAAGTTGTCCATTCAGCCTCAGGCTCCCAGGTAGCTAGAATCACAGATGTGTGGAACAGAACCAGGTAAAATATCTTTCTTCAATGACCTTGAAATGCTATTTTCCCACCAGAATTTCTTTTTACACTGGAAGTGGCAAATACTTCAAAACAGGTAATGAAATAGTACAGATTGCTAATGTAGGCTTAAGATAAGTAAAATAAAATCAGCTCAGAGAAGTGCATGCAACTCTGTAAATAGCAAGTGATACTTCCAAGGATATTCAATTTAGTTTCAAAAGAATGGGGAATGCCAAAAAGCCAAGCTTTTGTTTAAAATGCACCCAAGAATACAATGTTCTTGTCAAAATGCTCACCAATTTCTTGAACACTTCCAATGAATAACCAGAAAAAAATCATGTTGTAAAGGTAACTTTTAGTGAATCAACATGAACAGTTACTATAAATCGCAACTTTAAAAAAGGTAATTAGTATGAGTCGCTGACTGGCCCTTTTTCTACAGATGCCTGCCCCTCATGTTCTTGCTTGTTTGTAACAGAATGCCTTCTTAAGCCAGAAAAAGGGTCTATGTCAAGTGGCTGGGATGATGTTCCTCCGATGAAGAGCTACAGTTATTATGAAGCATTTGCCCTTCTGTTGTTAGCTTCAGAGACTTCTACTCATTTTCAGTTTTTCTCAGATCAGCATAAAAGATTCTGATTTATCAAATACACGTGAAGATCAATATTAAAAACTGGACCACCAGAAAAGCCTAGTTTCTAACCTCAAATCACTCCATTTATTGTGTGAATATTGGCACATCTGTAAACTTCTCTGATCTCCAGTTTTTAAATCATTAAAGCTGAGATGACAGCTCATGATATTACTGCGAATTTGAATGAAGTAATACATATAATGTTTGCCACATTGCAGTGACTCACTATGTTATTTATTAGTTCATTTTTTTCAAATGTGAACCTCACAGCAATAATTTTCCCTTCCAGTAGAGAAAACCTTGAAAAACATAAAATCTTCTAAATAACATCTCAATCTTCTAAACATTAAACACTACATGCTATGAAAGAAAAGGGCTATTTTTTATTTTTATTTTGTTTTACATTTTTTTTAGTGTAACAAGGACACATTGCAAAAGAAAGACAGAAGTATGTTGTGACACACTGATCATCAAGTACTCAGGAATCACCTGCACAGAAAAACATGAAGACTCTGACTTTGGGGTGTAAAGCCCAGGAGGTAGGAAACACAGCCATTATGTAGCTGTCAGAATAATATATGGTTTCATAGACAACAATGAGTGTAAGGGAGATGTAGAACAGTCATGGCAACCAGGACATAAAAAGTGAGTGGAAATCTTTATAGGAAGACTCCAGCAAGGTGACAACTTTCAGTGTGAAAATATCAAAGAGTAAAATAGTCCTACAGTGGAAACCGGCTGTATTTGTTGGCAAACAAACAGCACAGTACCACTGGAGAGACAAAGTCAAGAATGAAATGACTAGAGCAAGAGGTCAAAGGTAGTAAGATCAAGGCCAACATCCTGGAATTCTGCAGGACTGTGGGCCTTTAGAGTAGATGAAGTGGCAAGTCAGGGTTTAAAGGCACATAGAGGAACAATTTACTGAGGACTAAGACGGAAACTTTGGGACTTTTCAGGCTCAGAAGATGAAGCTGTGGTGCTTATTTTGAGGTCACTCAAATAATCCAAAGGAGATAGCAACAACAGATACAGCTACCATCAGTCCTGTGTTGGGTATCTTTGAGAATCTGAATAAATAATACATTATTATGGAATGGATGCAGGCTTTCTGGAAGAGACGATAGAGAGACTGTATCCCAAGTGGTTGCATTACCTTGAATTGAGCTGTAAAAAGCAGCGGGAAAATAACTTTCAGAAAGCAATACAAAAATTGAGTTTTCTGTGTTAACTCTGATATGTTCAATAAAAAGTATTAACAATCATGCATAGATAACTGATAACCATCATGGATCGAAGATTAACTGAAAAACTAAATGTGACTTTGTAACTGAAATATTTAGATAGCCAATGCTATTACTAAAATCATGAAATGTTGTGAGAATCTGCTATAGATGTGATAGTAGATAGAAAGGGAGGAGTCTTGAGCAGAGGCTTGGGACCCCACTCCCCACTACCTAGAGGTCAGCAATGTATATCTGGCTCAGGTACTAGATGCTCAAGAGACACAGGTACTTCAGGTCCATCCAGAATTCTGGGATTTGTTGTGTAGCATGGAGGTTCCTATGACTGTCAGAGACCTTTCAGTCTCCCAAGAAACACCTCAAAGCTCCATTTCTTCAAAGGATGCTTCATTAATTAAATTCATCCTATGGAATTTCAGAATCCTTGTCCTGTTTTTGTTTTTTCTGCGTTACATAGGTTTCTATCAATTACTGATAGCAGTCTACAAATACTTGAATGACAGCAACTACAGAACTCTATCAACACCATTTGTCTTAGAGTTTTATTGCTGTGAAGAGCCACAATGACCACAGCAACTTTTATAAAGGAAAACATTTAATTGGGGCTGGCTTACAGTTCAGAGGTTTAGTCCATTATCATTATGGTGGGAAGCATGGCAGTGTGCAGGCAGACATGGTGCTGGAGAAGGAGTTGAGAGTTCTACATTTGGATCCAAAAGAAGCAGAAGAGAGCTGTGTCCCACACTAGGTATAGCTTGAATATATGAGACCTCAAAGTCTTCCTCCACAGTGATATGCTTCCTCCTACAAGGCCATACCTCCTAATAGTACCACTCCCTATGGTCCAACTATTCAAACACATGAGTCTATGGGAGCCATGCCTATTTAAACCATGATATCATTGTAATAAATACATAATAACGCATGAAAATTAGTATGTACCAGTAATATTTTTCAATGGTTTTGATGTGAAGCCTCAGTAAGTCCTTTAATTCCCCTATTCTTATTTTCTAGAGGAGAAAATTATAATAAGAGGAGTTAATGCTTAAGCAAGCTAGAAAATTGAAGAATTAAAGTTCAGTATCAGATCTCAACCATTGCAAAGACCTTGACAACTTGCCTATGCATCTTCATAGTATTCAATTTTATAGGGCCCTAGTACATAGTAAATAATATGCATGAGTTTTGTTTAAATTGACAAATGATAAACTAATGTCTTGTCTTTTGCTTCCATTTGGCAGCCACAGTAAATTTTTTTACTAACAGAAATTAATTGGTACATCTTTCAGTTAATTGGGATTTTGTTCATTTCTTTCTGTGGCTTTTTTTAGTGGAATGTGGAAAATCACAAGAAACAGGTTTTGTTTGAAATTAATCTAAATTGAACATATGGCTGAGATACTTCCCCTCTGGTCAATGTATGTTCCGGATACCTTTGGCACCTCTATGATAACTGAGAAATTATGATTACAATGAGGATCAGAGGACCACGTAGTCTTGAACTTTACAAAAATGGTGTGTTTTTTATTGTTCAGGCAATTAACTTCAGAATCTTTTTATGATAATAAAGATAAATTAAATAATATAAACCAAATCATGCATTTGTGTTAAGTCTTTACAGACATCAATAGCACTGTATCTTTTTTTTTCTTTTTTTTAATTTTATTTTCCAGTTTAAATTTAGATAAGAAACAAGGTTGCTTCACAAGTCAGTTCCAGGTCCCTCTCCCATTCCCTCCCTTCCTCCCGAGCCCTCCCCCCCCCCCCCGTTATCCCCTCATTTCCCCAGGGAGGGTGAGGCCCTCCATGGGGGTGCCCATAGTCTGTCATTTCATATAGGGCAGGGCCTAGACCCTTCCCCAAGAGTTCAGGGTGAGAGTGCACCTCACATTGTTCTATGGGAGTCCAAAGTCCGTGTGTATACTTGGGATGGGTACTGATCTGCTGCCCAAGGCTCAATAGATTCCCTAGGCCTCCTCACTGACACCCAGATTCAGGGGGTCTTGATCAGTCCCATGCTGGCTTCCCAGGCTGATGCCTGGGATTCAAGAGTTAACCTTTGTCTGGTCAGCTGTTTCTGGGGGTTAAACCAGTCCAGTCTTAATCCCTTTGGTCATGAGTCCTCCCTCTCTGTTACTGGCTTTCTTGAGTTCAGCTCAGTACTTAACCAAGGGAGTCTTCCTCTTCTTCGATCAGCCACTAAATAAAGTTTCTGTTTCCCAGACTCTCTGGCCAAAAGATTGTAGGCTGGCACTCCCCAGATCTATATCTAAAATCCATATATGAGAGAGTACATGCCATGTTTCTCTTTTTGTGACTGGGTTACCTCACTCAGGATGGTTTCTTCTAGTGTCATCCATTTGCCTGCGAATCTCATGATTCCATTATTTTTTTCTGCTGAATAGTACTCCATTGTGTAGATGTACCACATTTTCTCTATCCACTCTTCAGGTGAGTGACATCTATTCCCTGTGTAGCAGATGCTAGTCTTGTGTCCCTTTATTCTGCATACTTTGTTTTGTGGTCTGACTGATGACGAATGAACCCTATCTCTAACTCTAGGCAAAAAGGATTGATTTCCAGATCCAGAAGGGGCACTTTAAACACACATGGCAGTCTAGGAATACCATATATAAACACAGTTGACCACTGCTTTCATTTATCCTACATCTAACCTTTGTAGAATAACTCTATCCAGTGACTAGCAGGCAGTGATGAGTCAGTATCCTGGCTCCCTCACTTCATGAAGGAATTGTTTTCAAATATATGTTCTATATATACTCAAGAGCCATACACTGGGGTAGCTGGTTTAAAAACCTATTCTCTAAAGGATGACTTCACTTCCTGATCCTGTCTTTACCAACCCCCATACTAACCCTTCTTGCACTTCACTAGTGAAATGCTTACTTCGGTGCTTTTCATCTTACGTTTGGTTTCTAGTGACATGCAGACAATGTCACCAGATTCTGGTTACTTGCATTCCTCCTACAGGGGTGAGTGTTTCTGACAGAAGCAACAGAATGCATTTCTCCTCACCTAATTCTCATCTCTTCAGCCACAATGTACCATATTTAATTGCTATTATATGTGATTATTGTAGAGGATTTAGGGTGATTACTTGATATTTCATGTAAGTCCTATATTTAGGGACAGCAAATAGGCATTTTATAAATTGACACTATTCTATCCCTTGGTTCACATGCATGACAGAAAAATTCTTATTCTCAGAGGTAGAAATCTGGACAAACATGGGATAAGCAGACTGACAAACTAAACGTTTAAGACTACAAATGACAAAGATATTCAAAGCTACTAGAAGAGGAAACAAATTCATCAAATACTTTGTATGCTATGGACTACTGGCTATTCTCCCAATAGTGTTGTTTACAAGGTTAGCTAGCATATGTACTAATGTGAAAGAGTAAAACACCTACTTTTTGACAAAGCTTCCAAAAGCTTTTCCTCACTGTAACCTAAATCTGGATAATCAAATTCTATCAGGACGCTAGATATCTATAAAATGTAAACAAAAATCTAACTTGTCTCAAAATGATTCTCAAAAGACTCCTAGGTTTTTAGTTTTATATGGCTGTTTTGCTTCACTTACAAGTCAATCCAAACTTGATAAAAACAGCAGTAGCTGGAAGATGTATCATTTCTCAATGTCAAGCCACTAAGATAACCTTCTTGAGAAACCTGATAGTTCTTCCTCAGTAGAAAGTTTGTTTAAAATGTTGCTTGCTCGCTAGTCTTCCACAAAGAATGACCTCTTCATTTGTGTATTCTAAGTATTCTAAGAACCCTGTAATTTTATATAAGTTTTCAAAGAAAGTAAGTTGCTCTAGAATTTATAACTATCTGAAAAATCAAATCCATTCCCACATGATGCAATTTAGCCTCAAAATCAGTTTTAAGTACTAGAACCTCCTCAGTGTCAACTGGTACACTGGGTCTAATGTGTGTTTTTAGATACGAGGTAAACAATTTACTTGAGTATCAAGGAAACATTAGTTAAGATTTTATTAGAATTCTAAAAATGAATAATAAGCCCAGCCCATGCCTGCTGTAATTGCTAAAATAAACTTACTACTCACACTGTGGTGGCTTTAACTAAGCTCTTCTCTCATTCCCTCAGCTGTATGGGGCAGCAGCTGGCCTGGTTTCCAACACCCTGGGTGTGTTTACTGCAGCCATGTAACTTCATCTCCAAGGGCTGAGGCCGTTGCTAGGGCCTGGACCACACCTTCCTCCTGCTTACCTAAAGTCCATCAGTCATGGTTTCATAATTGGGCAGTTTGAACAGTGTCAACATAGGGACACAGACAAAAATACACTTTCTGTTTCTACAGGTGTTACAGCCTCTGCTCCTGTGGTGACAACTAATCATTCCATGGGACTAAAATGATATACTTTAAACAACAATGTCCTGGCATTGCTGAGACTGTTCATATAAGGCCATGAAGGTCTACACAGCAAGGATTGCACAATAACCCATTAAAATAAACATTTGCAACCACAGATAGCTGGACTGAAATCCTGCTCTGATACAAATAACATCTGGACAACTTTTGTTTGCATCTTCCAGCATAAAACACCCTTGAGAAAAAATAGAAGGCAAGAGAGAAGACAAAAGACCTCTAAAGGTTTTATTATGCTATGGGTGTGGTGCCATAAATATGAGGGGATTCAGGCATGGGTTGCCAAACCTGAATTTAAACAGCATGTTGTTTTTAAAAAATTGTAACACTGGTGAGGAACAATTCCGTTTTCTTACATAATTAATCCAGTGTGAAATAGAGTGACTGGAAAACATCCAGTGGTTTAAAAATAACTCAATTATTTATAAGTTCCACAGAGCTATAGGATTCCACAGAAAAGAAGAAAGTGGTACATCTTGGTACCAAGAACATTGCACAAATTTGGCCCAGGCTTGCAGACATCAGCATCACTAATCTATCAGTACAAGTCTACACAGAGGCGAAGGATACTGGAATTCACTTGGATTACATGCCAGGCTTGTGGGAAGGAAAGGGTTTCATTCTTTGAAATAGACATATAGCTGCTACATATTAGTATAATGCTCCTAATGTTGAAAGAGCTGAATAATGTGGAGGAAGGAAGAATAGAGAAAACAGCAGTGTTTGGGAGGAGGCCTGAAAAAGAAAGAAAAACTGAGCATTTCAATAAATGCTCAACATGGGCCATGAATCATACACTACAGTGAATGGACTCTAATTTCTAATGCTGTTCTTTGATATGAAGCAAAATAATTACATGTTGAAAACTACTAGCAAGTATTATATTCAATATGAAGATAAAGGAATTATCCATAAATAAACCCGTATATAAAATCTTATGTTAGGGCCAGACTCACAGCTAGCAACTTTATATTTGTGTCAACTCCAGCTGTCCATAAAGAAAGCAATGAAAGTTTGTGTTTAGTAATATTAAAAATCTTTCAAAATGTTTCACAATTATTTTAAGAGCATTTTACACTTTCCTCTACTCAGAGCCCTTGTGAAAAGTGGCAATAGTCTCACAGAACAAGCCAGGAGTTAGGAAATCTAAGGTCTTCCTTTAGCATGCTAGGTGGGCTTTACCAAATCACTTGATCGTTAAACTCATTCCTTTTTATGTAAAAAAGGAAAAAAGAATAAAAGGGCCTCATTTATTCTTCTAGCCCAAATAATTTACTATGGACATAGTGTGTTTAAACTGTATTTATTCCGTTTAGCCTTGGAAACAAAAGAAAATATGAGACACAATTATCTCATTTGTTTACAAGGCTGAACAAGCCCAGTTTTGATGCACTAATACCCATGAAAACAACAATAGATGTCAGCTATTTAAACAAACCATTAAGTTCAGGGAAGAAATGCTCTTTTAGAAACAAATTTCTGTATTTATGGGTATTAGTTGTTCGACGAATTTCAGTAACCCATACTAAAAGGATTTTGTTTCTTGATGAGCTATGATGATGAAGATCTTGATGAGAGTCTGTTCCAGATCTAGGATGCTGTGGTTGTGTCTAACTACTGTTGAGCAAAACTTAGTTGCATGCCGTAGTCCAGTCTATATCAGTCCCATCTGATACAGACTGCAGGGTCCATCTATTCCGGACTGATGTCTGAGGCTGTGGTCCTGAGTAAGGGAGTGTGAATGAGGGAAGTCCTAGCTACCCAACAACTTTAAGTATGAGACAGAGGCGACCTGCCTGCAATCCACACCTACAGAGAGGATAGAAAACAAGGAGGACCCTAAGAGAGACATACATGATCCCCAGGAAAAGGATCTCCTCATCAAATTGGGAGCATGGGGGGAGGGGAGAGGGAGCTAGGAGAAAGAGAAAGGGAGAGGAGGATATGAGGGAGCAGGAAGGTTGAGTCCAGAGAAGAAGAGAGGAGAGCAAGATAAGAGATACCATAATAGAGGGAGCCATCATAGGTTTAAAGAGAAATCTGGCACTTGGGAAATGTCCAGATCTACAAGGATGATAGCAAGTAGCAATTTAAGCAATAATGGTGAGGTTACCTTAAATGCACTTTCCAGATAATGAGACTGATTACTACCTTTTATGCCACCCTAGAGCCTTTATCCAAAACACCCACAGCTAAACACTGAACTGAACTCCTAGAATCCAGTCACTGAGAGGGAGGAGTGATGAGCAAAGGGGTCAAGACCAGGCTGGTGAAATTCACAGAAACAGCTGACCTGAACAAGGGGGAGCTCATAGACCCCAGACTGATAGGTGGGAAATCAGCATAGGACTGACACAGACCCCCTAAATGTGAGTATCAGCGAGGAGGCCTCCGCAGTCTATGGAGCCTCTGGTAGTACAACAGTATTTATCCCTAGCATATGAGTGGACTTTGGGAGCCCATTCCACATAGAGGGATACTCACTCAGCCTAGACACATGGGGGAGGACCCTGCTACAAAGGATATGGCAGACTCTGAAGATCCCCATGGAAGGCCTTTCTCTCCCTGGGGAGCAGAAAGGGAATGAGATAGAGAATTAGTTGGGCGCCAGGGAGAGGGGAGGGAGAAGGAACTGGGATTAACATGTAAAACAATATTGTTTCTAATTTAAATAAAAAAATTTTTTAAAAGGATGAGACATAGACATCTAGTCCTAATAAGAGGGCTGGCAGTCACAGCTTATTCCAGTATTATCTTAAATAACTCTCCAAAAACAGGCATAAGACATCTATTATCATGTATATGGAACTGACATCAAATATTTTCTTCAATCCTAGAGATACTCCTAAACCACAAGTACTTAAACTCTCAGACACCCCATATCAGCATGTCACATTACCCTTCCCTGCCTCTCCCCAATCTGTCCTGTAAAGAAACAAGTAGATCATGGTTACATCTCTGGCAGTGGTTACACTGTGCAACACAATCCTTCTGGAAAAAAAGCTAGAACAATAATTCCTGAAGGCTAGCTCAGTATGTTGCTTATTCGTGTGAGACAGGAAATATCATTGGTATCAACACTGAAGGGTGTCTGTGTGAGAAGGACATCTGCTTGCTCCATTCATTTAACATAATCCTGTCGTATACCCACTTTTCCAAGAACTCAATTTGTGCAGTGATGTCAAGATAGGAGAGTACCCATACAATACCTTGTTCTTGGGAGAGATAGTCAATGATACATAGCCTTTCCTGACTTTTCTGAGGGATGTGAAATGGCTTTTATGATCATAATTCTCATGGCTTGTGTCTGAAAAGGAACAAGAGTCTTTTTAATGAGGAACAAGATAAAAGGTTCTATGCAGAAAGAAGACATATAAAGCTGCATCATATGGGGGAGGTATGTTAGCTTTGTTGTGAGTTGAGAATAAAATGCAAGACTTGTGTGAGATTTGTGTGAGAGGCAAAGGGAGACAGGCAGGGAATAGATAACATATGATGCCAAGCCATGGGTTTGTTCTTAAAGCAAATGGAGAAACAGAAGACTTAAACACTGTGAAGAAATTAGCTACAAAGGCATGAGCAAAGGCTTCCCACTGCTTTTAAAGACAAGAATAGGTGCTGAGTTTTGTGCTATTTCCTGTTCCACCAAAGCACCTATCCTTGACTTCACTTCTGCTCACAACTTGCCAGCATAGTTTGTCATCCTCCCAGAGAAGACACCGATCCCTCTCTTACCCCAACAAAAATATTAGAAAATCCCTGAATGATGCAAAAAAGTCCAGTCAGTGAATACAAACACAATATACAATGAAGAAAGTGGGTTGGCGAGTTGTGATCTGGATAACTCAAGTATTCTTCACTCACCATGACGGCAAAACCTGCTTCTAACTTCCTCGTGTCTGTGCTTTGCAGAGAATGAATGCTTGCCAGAGCTCTGTTAAGTGTTTCTAGTTACACACTTAGCGTTCCTGTATGAACAAACTTCCTGGCACTTTGCAGGAGCAGCAAGGGTTCTTTAAAAAATAAATAGAAAGAGTAGAGATGATTCCCAGATGAAATGGAAGCATTATGACCCATGCAGACCACCTGGAATTCTTTAAACCATGTACTCAATAACAACTCTTTGCATGCTATGTAGCTTGTGCTTTCTACATCTCTCAAGAGATAGCAGCTTGGACACTACCCCTTTGTTTCAATGGGTTTCCTGCCCTTCCAGATTAATCCCCACCTGTAGTCTCAAGCTTCTGTTTATGAAATCACAACCGTTGTTTAAGTCTTTGGGCTCTAAATGGAAAATATTATGTAATTTGGGAGTGTGGGGCAGGAAAAGAGTGGATGAGTCAAACAATCCTCTTATTCTCTTATATCTTTAAAGACAAAATGATAAAGAAAATTAATTGTTCCTCGAGGTAGAAGAATGACTGTACAATGTTTTACTTTAAGACAAATGATAAAAGGACAGGAGAGGTATTCAGTGGCTTTCATAACTATTTGTTCAGTCCATTCATGGTCCACTACAGCTCCACCAAATAGAAGGCTAAGAGGACCAAGGTAATTACTGGGCAACATTTTTCTAAGCTCCAAAGGATAACAGGAAGCATGCAAACTTTGCTACACAAAGAAAAGAACACACATTGAAACTGGAATTTCTGTCATCAAACTAAATTATCTTAAACTCTAAACCATTTTTACAACAAATGACATCTTTGATCCACAGTCAACCACATAATTGCCATTCCCCCCAGTCCTTTGTGTAGTAAAATTCACTTGAGTCATTGTGGGTGAAAACTGTGACCTGCTCTTTCCTGCGCCCTGGGTAAGACTCAACTGAGAAGGTCATTGGCACAGATGATAATGATGACTTGACAAACTTGAGACTCCATTTTCAGCCAAGAGGTGGACCATCCTTATCCTTGCAACCAAGAGAAACAAACAAACAACAAACAAAGGAAAATGGGCAAAATATATGCAGCAAAGTTTCTCTGTTCTGAACACAAGGTCACAATAGACAGTGGTATATTTTAGAAAGGCAAGCAGACAAGGACATGAGCTCTATAATTGCCCTAGATTAATGCCAAGGGAGTGTTTGCAGGGCAATATCTAAGTGAGGGAACTCAGACCAATACGGTCAATGTAATGGGTGAAGAAGATGAGGATGAAAGCTTTGACAGGACACAGTGACTAGAATATGAAATGGCCATCCACAAGAAATGAACTACACAGACAGAAGTGCAGAAAATCTACTGGTGCTCTTCTTCAGCCCTCAGGGAGTAGTCATATTTAAACGCTTGGCCCAGGTCAGGGAAGAAAGACCAGCAGACCTTTAGGAACGGATCTGAGTTCACTCGCAGCAGTCAACAGTGATTGTCCCTTACTGTTAAGCTAGAAAATATCCTGCGTTTTCTAATTCATGGGGTAGTATACAGACGGCATGTCTCAGAATCTCTGCTGAGTTGTGGAAATTACCAGAATCAGCCTGAGAACTGTATCAGCACTAGCAAACAAATTCTGGAGCAAGATACAAAGGAATCATACTGGTTTTATGCAATTTGTGCTTTTCATAATAAAGTTCTCAAAGATCTGTACAAACACAAAAGTATCTGACACTTAGTAAAATGCATCTTTCATAATGTCTGGCATGTCATCAAATGTTAACAGTAATACCAAGAGAGTAATACTCTATGGTAAGTAATAAAGATGAAATTTGAGTGTATCAACCCAGAAAGACATAGTGATTGAATATGTGACAACATGAGCAGATAAGGACATTAATATAAATTTATAATTGCAAAAGATATGTGAGATCAGAAAAAAGTAGTTTTTAAATTATCAAAACTAAGACTGTCAAAGTACAATCTTTATCATCTGGAAGAAAATCCCATTGGAAGGGATAAATGGAGGTAAGTGTTGAAGAATAAAAAATAGTGATCATGAAGATATGATGATCAAAACAAAATGAAACAAAAAGCCTTGAAAGAACCAAACATATCTCTAAAAGGAAAGCAGGAAGAGGCAGTAATGGACCTTCTCGGAATGACTCATTAGCTGTACAGGTCACTGGAGTCTCTAAAAAGCTAAACAAATGTGTGAAGAGGATACTATCCACGAGTAACATAGCTGAGTAAAGTCAGCAACATAAGTATCCAAGAAATAGACAAAAATAAGCACAAGAAAGTTTAAAGTCACTCAGAAAGCTCAGTAAATCCCAGTACTCAACACAGACAGAGAGGGAAAATGTTCAAAGCATCTGTAATTATGTTACCTGAAGAGAGGTAAGTACAAACATACCATGAAACATATAACCAAGAAAAAGCTGGTCTTTCCATAATGATAGTATCATCAGTTCACCAAGACAGTATGGTGAGCAAACTACTTTGGTGTTATAAGTAACAAAGTTTTCAAGTACATGAAGCAAAAAACTGATATTACCATGTGCAAAAATAACTAAATGCAAAGAAGGCATGCTTTCCCATTCATTCATGAAACTAGCATGAACTTGACACAAAATTCAGTGTTATTACAAGAAAAGTTAATGTTGAGGCCTTCTCCAGTGTGACATTAATACAGAAAGTGTGAAAGAAATATAAATAAGCCTTTCTGGGTTCTCCTGGCCTAGGGACTGCAGCAAGGTCAACTTGCCCCTGGAAGCAACCAGGAGCCTGCTGAGAGCACCAGTCTACTCCCACCCCCACTCAGAGCAGAGGGCAGAGGAGAGGGAGTGCCTCAGATCAGCCAGCACCTACCAGGAGAACCTTCAGAGTATAGGACCTGCTTGCACCCACCAGAAGAGAACGTTGGACCCTTACCCACCAGGAAAGGAAGAGACCCCGCCACTGGAAGAATGGATGGGAAGACGACAATATAAGAACTCATTCAACAACAGAAAAACCAATATGACACCACCAGAGTCTAGTGACTCTACACCAGCAAGGCCTGAACATCCCAACACAGATTAAGATGAAGAGAATGACCTTAAAAACAACTTCATAAGGATGATAGAGACCCTAAAAGAAGAATTCAGAAAACCCTTTAAAGAAATGGAAGAAAAGACAAACCAAAAATTGCAAGAAACAATTCAAACAGTGCAAGGTTTGAAAACTGAAATAGAGACAATAAATAAAACAGTCTGAAATGTTGGAATTTGAAAAGTTGAGCAAATGATCAGGAACTACAGATGCAAGCATAACCAACAGAATGCAAGAGTTGGAAGAGAGAATCTCAGGCATTGAAGATTCACTAGGAGAAATGGATTCATTGGCCAAAGAAAATCTTAAATCCAACAAATCCTTAATGCAAAATATGTAGGAAATGTGGGACACCATGAAAAGGACAAATCTAAGAATAATAGGGATAGAAGAAGGGCAAGAAACCAAAATCAAAGGTGCAGAAAACATATTCAAGAAAATCATTGAAGAAAACTTTCCCAAACAAAAGAACGACATGCCAATGAAAGTACAAGAAGCCTACAGAACGGAAAATAAAGTGAACCACAAAAAAGTTCCCTCGACACATAATAAGCAAAACCCCAAGCATACAGAATAAAGAAACAATATTAAAAGCAGGAAAGGAAAAAGGCCAAGTAACATAAAAGGCAAACCTATCAGAATCACACCTGACTTCTCCATGGAAACTCTGAAAGCCAGAAGGTTCTGGATAGATGTTCTACAAACACTAAGAGACCACTGATGCCAGCCCAGGCTATTATACCCAGCAAAGCTTTCAATCACTATAGATGGAGAAAACAAGATATTCCACCACAGAACCAGATTTAAATATTACATATCCACTAATACAGCCCTACAAAAAGTACTAGAAGGAAAACCTCAATCTAAGAAAGGTAACTATGCTCACAAAACATAGGCAATAGATAATCCAATTTTACCAAAAGCCAAAAGAAAAAGTGGGGTAAATCCACAAATAATAACACCACCACCAATAAATCAAAACCAAACAAGAATTAACACTCAATGGTCCTTAATCTCCATCAATATTAATGGTCTTAATTTGCCTATAAAAAGACACAGGCTAACAGAATGGATAGGAAGACAGAATCTATCCATCTGCTGCATAAAAGAAACACACCTCAACTTCAAAGACAGACATTACCTCAGAGTAAAGGGTTGAGATAAGATTTTCCAATCAAATGGACCCAAGAAACAAGCTGGTGTAGCTATCCTAGAATTAGACAAATTAGAATTCAAACTAAAATCAATTAAAAGATATGAAGAAGGTCATTTTATTTTCATCACAGGAAAAATTCATCAGGAATAAGTCTCAATTCTGAACATGTATGCCACAAATACAAAGGCACCCACGTTCATAAAAGAAACATTACTAAAACTCTAATCACACATAAGGCCTCACTCAGTTATAGTGGGAGAATTCAACACCCCACTCTCACCACTAGACAGGACCAACAGACAGAAACTTAACAAAGAAACAAAGGGACTAACAGAAGTTATGACCTAATTGGGTATAATATACATCTATGGAACATTCCATCCAAACACAAAAGAATATGCCTTGTTCTCAGAGCCACATGGGACCATCTCGAAAAATCGAGCGTAGCAGACCTCAACAGGTACAAAAAAAATTGAAATAACCCCCTGTATCTTTTTGTTTTCTTTTTTTTTAATTTAGAGACAAGCTTAATTTCCATCTCAATTCCAGCTCCCTGTCCTTCCCAGCAACCCCACCAGGCTCCCCAACCCTGCACCCAATCCACACTTGGTTCTCCAGGGAAGGTGAGGCCCTCTATGGGTAACCCCCTGTGTCATATCATGATTTAAAATTAGAATTCAACAACAACACAAATTGCAGAAACCCCACAAACTAATGAAAATTGAACCACACACAATTACACCAGTCCTGGGTCAAGGAAGAAATAAAGAAATTAAAGACTTCCTAGAAGTCAATGAGAATGAAGACACAACATACCCAAACTTATGGGACACTTTGAACGCAATGCTAAGAGGAAAGTTCATAGCACTAAGTACTCATATGAAGAAACTGGAGACTAGTCATACTAGAGAATTAACAGCAAAACTGAAAGCTCTATAACAAAAAGAAGCAAACTCACCCCTAGATACCAGGAAATAATCAAATTGAGGGCTGAAGTCAACAAAGTCCAAGCAAAGAAAACGATACAAAGAATCAGTGTAACAAAGAGTTTGTTCTACAAGAAAACCAACAAGGTAGACAAACCTTTATCCAAACTAAACAAAAGGCAGCCAGTAAACATGCAAATTAGCAAAATTAGGAATGAAAAGGGGGACATAACAACCGACAAGGATGAAATATATAGCATCTTCAGGTCATACTTTGAAAACCTGTTCTCCAAAAGAATCGAAAATTCGAAGGAAATGGAAAAATTTCTGGATAGATATCACTTACCAAAATTAAATTGAGAACAGATAAGAATTTAAACAAACATAAAATGCCTAATAAAATTGAAGCAGTCATCAAAAGTCTCCCAATAAAACAAAAACAAAAACAAACAAACAAACATAAAAAACCAAAACCCAGGGCCGGTAGCTTCAGTATAGAATTCTACCAGAAACTCAAAGAAAAGCTAATTTCAATACTCCTCAAAGTGTTCCACACAATATAACCAAAAGGTTCCTTGCCAAACTCTTTTTACAAGGTTTCAATTACCTTGGAACCCAAACCACAAAGATATAACTAAGAAAAAGACCAATATCCCTCATGAACATTGATGCAAAATTACTAAATAAAATACTAGCAAATTGAATCAAAAAACACATCAGAAAACTCATCCACCATAATCAAGTAGGCTTCATCCAGAGATGCAGGGATGGTTCAACATGCAAAAATCCATCAATATAATTCACCTATATACAAATTGCAAAAGAAAAACCACATGATCATCTCATTTGATGCTGAAAAAGTCTTTGACAAAAATCCAACACTTCTTCAAGATAAAAGCCCTGGAGAGATCAAGGATAACACGAACATATCTGAACACAATAAAAGCAATATACAATCAAACTAAATGGAGAGAAACTCAACACAATTCTCCAAAATCAGGAACAAGACAAGGCTATCCACTCTCTCCATGCCTCTTCAGTATTGTATTTGTAGTTCTAGCTAGAGAAATAAAACAACAAAAGGAAATCAAGGGGATACAAATTGGAAAGGAAGAAGTCAAACTCTCACTATTTGCAGATGGTATGATAATTTACATAAGTGACCTGAAAAATTCTATCAGAGAACTCCTACATCTGATAAACACCTTCAGCAAAGTTGGCAGCATACAAGATGAACTCAAAAAAATCAGTAGCCTTTTTATATACAGACAATAAATGGGTTGAGAAAGAAATCAGGAAACATCACCCTTTATAATACAAACAACGTAAGATATCTTGGGGTAACTCTAACCAAACAAGTTAAAGACCTGCATACCGAGAACTTTGAGTCTTTAAAGAAAGAAATAAAGAAGATACCAGAAAATGGAAAGATCTTCTATGCTCTTGGATTGGTAGGATCAACATAGTAAAAAATGGCAATCTTTTTAAAAGCAGTCTACAGATTCAATGCAATCCCCATGAAAATACTGGCACAATTCCTCACAGACCTTGAATGAACAATAATAAACTTTATATGAAGACCCAATATAGCCAAAACAGCATTATACAATAAAGGAACTTCCAGAGGCATCACCATCCATGACTTCAAGCTCTATTATACAGTTATAGTCCTGGAAACAGCTTGGTATTGGCACAAAAATAGACATGGAGACCAATGGAATTGAATTGAAAATCCTGATACTAACCCACACACTTATGATCATTTGCTTTTTGACTAAGAAGCTAAAATTATACAATGGAAAAAAGAAAGCATCTTCAACAAATGGTGCTGGCATAACTGGATGTTGGCATGTAGAAGACTGCAGATAGATCCATTTCTAAAACCATGCACAAAACTTAAGTCCAAATGGATAAAAGACCTCAATAGAAATCCAGCCACACTGAACCTCTTAGAAGAGAAGGTAGGTAATACCCTCTAATGAATTGGTACCACTTCCTGAACATAGCACAGACACTTAGGTGACAATTAAAAATGGGACCTCCTGAAACTGAGCAGCTTCTATAAGGCAAAGGACACAGTCAACAAAACAAAAAGTCAGCCCACAGAATGGGAAAAGATCTTTACCAACTCCAGATCTGACAGAAGGCTTATTTCCAAAATATACAAAGATCACAAGAAACTATTCACTAAAACACCAAACTATCCAATGAAAAAGTGGGGTACAGAACTAAATAGAGAATTCTCAATTGAGGAGTCTAATCTGGCTGATAGACACTTAAGAAAGTGCTCAACATCCTTAACCATTAGGGAAATGGAAATCAAAACAACTCTGAGCTACCATTATCTGATGGAATCACTAAAATAAAAAACACGAAAGACAGCTTTTGCTAGAGAGGATATGGAGAAAGGGGAACACTCCTCTGCTGGGGGAAGCACCAACTTGTACCATCACTTTGGAAATCAGTATGAAGATTCCTCAGGAAGATGGGAATCAGTCTACCACAAGACCCAGCGACTCCACTCTTAGGCATATACCCAAAAGATGCACACTCATACAACAAGGACATCTGGTCCACTAAGTTCATAGAAGCATTATTTGTAATAGCCAGAACATGGAAGCAACCTAGATTCCCCTCAACTGAAGATTAGATAGAGAAAATGTGGTATATTTACACAATGGAGTACTACTCAGCAGAAAAAAACAATGGAATCTTGAAATTTGAAGGCAAATGGATGGCACTAGAAGAAACCATCCTGAGTGAAGTAACCCAGTCACAAAAAGACAAACACAGTATGTACACAGTCATATATGGGTTTTAGACATGAAGCCGAGAGTGACAACCTACAATCCCACCGCCACAGAGTCTGGGAAACAGGAAGGACCCTGAGAGAGAAATGCATTGTACTCCAGAGAGGGGGAATAGGACAAGAACTCCTGAGTGGACTGGGATCATGGGGTTAGGGGAGAGGGAGCTGGGGAAAAATGAGGGGGAGAAGCAAAGGGGAGAGGAGGACATGGGGTAACAGGAAGGTTGAGTCGGAGAAAGAATAGATGAGAGCAGGATGAGAGATACCATAATAGAGGGAATCATTATAGGTATGAGGGGAGATCTGGCACTAATGAGATTTCCAGAGATCTACAAGGATGACATTCACTGGCAACCTAAGCAATAGTGGAGAGGCTACCATGCACGCCCTTCCCCAGTAATGAGATTGGCCACTACCTTTTATGCCATCCTAGAGCCTTCATCCAGTGACTGATGGAAGCAGAGGCAGACACCCAAAGCTAAACACTGAGCTGAACTGCTGGAACCCATTTGCAGAGAGGGAAGAGTGATGAGCAAAGGGGTCATGACAGGGCGGGTGAAATCCACAGAAACAGCTGATCTGAACAAGTGGGAGCTCATGGATCCCAGACTGATGGCTGAGAGACCCCCTGAATGTGGGTGTCAGTGAGGAGGACTCAGCAATCTCTGGGGCCTTGGGTAGCAGATCAGTATTTATCCCTGGCATCTGAATGGATTTTGGGATCCCATTCCACATGGAGGGATGCTCTCTCAGCCAGGACACATAGGTAGGGTCTAGGCCGTGCCATGGATGATATGACAGACTTGGGAGATCCCCCATGGAGGGCCCCACCCTCCCTAGGGTTTGGAGTGGGTATTGGGTGGGGGCCAGAGACTTTGGTGGGGTCAGGGGAGGAGGGGAGGGAGACAGAGCTGGAATTGACATGTGAAGCAAGCTTGTTTCTAATTTAAATAAAAAAAGAGAAAAAATGTAATGGAGTCATAAAAAGCAAATACAAATAATTCAGATGATACATCATAACCAACAGGGGCTTATCTAAGTGGATTGTGGTTGATCACCTTTTAATAATCTGAAAATGTAAATTATCATATTGATGGACTATACAAGAAAAAATTAATGATCTCTCTCTCAAACTCATATGCATGCACACAAATGCATACACAGGCACACACACATACACTGAGAAAGAGTAAGGAGAGAGAGAGAGAGAGAGAGAGAGAGAGAGAGAGAGAGAGAGAAGCAACAAAATTCGAAGTTCATTTCAGATTAAGATTTTAGTAACCTGTCATTAGAATGACAGAGCCAAAGCCAAAACTTATGTCAAGATAAATGGCAGAATTAGCTTCCTTGATTAAGAACAAGATAAAATGTTTGCTCTTGCCACTTCTATAGCTCAAAGTCACAAGCAGTTTAATAAACCAGGCAGGAATGGAACTATTTAACTTAGAAGCAAAGAACTAAACCTACCTTTTGTCTCAAATATAGAAAACCATATGGAAATTCTCAAAAGAGCTCCTAAGTGTGATACTTAACAAAGCTAAGGATTAGAATGCCATTGAATGTAAATTATTAATTACTGTGAGATAATCTGAAATTTAAAAAACAAAGCATGTACAGAGTTGAGGTTATAGCTCAGAGGGAAGACACTTGCCTAGCACATGCTGTACCCTGTGTAACATCCAAATGTAAAAGATCTCATAACATAGACCTATAAATTCTTAGAAAAAAATCTGTCAAAATTGTGACAACTGTAAAATAGAGACTATGGAATGATGCTCGACAAAGTCTTTACAAGGTACAAATATGAAATATTCACTGGTTAGAAAAGTAAACATTAAAGTATTAATTTTCCATACTCATCTATAGATCTAATGCAATCTAAAAAATAAATATCCAAGAGATTGAATGCAGTATCATATAGAACTGTAGAGTATCTAGCATAGCCAAAACAATATTGTAAAATGACAACCATTTTTAGGGTAACAAATCCTGGAATCAAACCAGAATGACTTGGCAGCAAGCATAAAAAAAAGAATATTGTTATAAAAATAGACAAACTGACAAATGCACCAAAATGTAAAGAAATTTATTGGAGATATTAATTGATTAGGCTGAAACAGTTGCATACCAGCAAGAAAAAGTTCAGCAATCCTTATCTTAAACCATAGATAAAAACCAATTTAGCTGGATCATAAACCAAAACATAATAGCAAACTAAAATCATCTAGAAGAAAGTCTGTGTGACATCAGATTTGGCAAATAACTTTGAGCTATAACACTACAGCATGTTTCGGGAAAGAAAAATTAAACCCAAAAATGTCAATTAGCATCGTAAAAATGAAGTCTTCTGCTCATGTATTCAAAGTATTAAAATATTAAGAAATTTTCGCAATGAGAGAGTGTAGCCATCAAACACAGATCTGATCTTGTTCAGAATATGTGAATAATTCTTGAGTACTCAGCAATAAAAACCAAAAAGAAAACAAAGAAACCAGATTAATGTTCAAAAATATATAGTAAATGTATAGTTAACAGATTTTCAAAGTAACAGTTAAAGAAATCCAATACAAAGCAAGAATGTTTATTACCACAAAACTCAGTGGATAAAGTTGAAGTCACTGACCACATCAAGTGTTGATGAGGTTTTGGAGGGACTAGAACTCTCTCATATGCTGATGGGAATGAAGATAGATCTCATGAGACCTGTAGCAGTTACACATAAAGTTAAAGGTGTGCATGCAACTTAATATAGTCTCTCCACTTTTACTTATTTATGGAAGGCAAGCATCTATGCCCATGGGTTGCTCACAGAAGCTTTAATTATAGTAACTCATACTAGACACCATCTAAATGCTACAAACAAAAGGAATTTACAGTATAATGAAGATGTAGAATAAAATGTTACCAAGCAACAAAAGGAATTATTGATGCACAACTCAAATTAATCTCAAAATGGTTTTGGTGATGAAAACTGCTGGATTCTCTAGCAGGCAGGACCATGGGAGAGCTGGTCCTGCCAGTCTCTTCCTGGGGCTGAGCAGGACAGTGAGTGTCAGGGACCCAGATCCCCCTCCTAGTTACAGGAGAGAACCACACTGAATTGGGAGACTTGTCTAAGCAGGTTCTCGTTTTATTGCAACAAGCAGGAACTTATATAGGGTGGAGGTAGGGGATGGGAATCTTAGGATGAGGTAAGGTGATATGAGGAGTAAGCGCCAATAATATTCCACCATGCTAGCATTTAGCCAGGCAAAGGCAGTACTAGGTCCTGCCATGCTGAGTCACCCCTATGCAGAAGTTATGGCCAATGTCAGGTTACCGAACTAGAGTCAGGCTCAGGGAGTTACACTGAGCCTCAGGTCCGAGCCTTTTTAGCTCCAACAGGAAAGAAGCCATATATAAGTTATAGAAAATTCAAATTAATCTATATTTAAAAGAAGGCAGTTTGTGGTTGCTTAGAAACAGTAATATCAGAGAAGGAAACTAGAGAGAGAGAGAGAGAGGTCAGGATCTAATGCAATCTAAAATAAAACCCAAGTGGTTGATTACAGTATCATGTAGAAATGGGAGGTCTAGAATAGCTAAACAATATTTTAACCAGAGAAAGTTTCATTGGTGTTCGTTTGTCAAAAAAGCAAGTATGTGGTGTACTACCTTTTAATTATATGTCAACATTTCTGCTAAAGGATAGGCGTATGAAGATGCTCATTTCAGAATGCTTAGCAAATACTACAATATGAACTGTTTGTTAATTTTCTATGATTTGCTTTCTATGGATTTTCAAATAATCTTGAATATTATGGATCTTTATGATAAATGTAAAAGTTATACCCACATATATATGCCTAATCATATTATATGCAAATGAATTTGGAATACAATAATTACAGTTCTTGAAACTAACCATAGTTACACATACTATTTTTATGGTGAGATGTTAAGAAACTTTTGTTTTCTTTGAATCACTTCTTTGAAGACAAAAGAGATCCAAGGACTCAGATCAGAGATAGCTCAAATGTTAGTATAAGTCAGATGATACTGTGCTATCTAATTCAATGGTAGTTATTTTGCAGGCGTAGTCTTTTGAATTACATTAGACAACCATATTACCTCACAAAAAAGCATTTGCTCTAAGGGTGAGTTTTGCCCTATATTTACTAATGTCTTTAACACTGACTGATCCATAGGAAGAGTTTAGGACCAAAAATTCAGGCCAAGAAGTATCAGGCATGTCTGCAGAAAAATTTCCTCTTTCTGTTGGATTTTAAGTGTATTTTGCCTTGACTAACTTCAAATATTGATTGTTAGAAAGTGGACTGGCACTGTAATGATTGACTGATTGTAATGTATTACATACAATGAATTTTGAATACCACAGAACTAATTGAATAAGTGAAGGGAAATATTAATATTGAATTAATGGGGATGATCTGAGTGAATTAAACACAGCAGGCCAAATTCTGCCCCTGGATATGCATGCACAATTTCCATTGACTTCAATGGGGGTTTTGTTGTGTGTATCCAAGGGCAGAATCCAGCTTAATGAATTTTTTAATTGTTTTTAAATGGTGAATGAATTGGTTAAAGTGCAAAGCATCAGAGATGACTTTGTAGAAATTGCATATATCCCTGGGATTTTTAATATGCCACACATACATGCACATAATCTTATATCTATGAGCCACTACAAATGCTATATTTTAGTTTGCAGAAAATAATATTAAAAAATAAGATCATGGTTGTTACATTTTCTTTACAAAAGCACATACATCCCTGTATGTTTCTTTGTTTATACTAAAATAACAAAAATGTTGATTTAATAATGAAACCTAAAATAAATCTGAAACTCTGAAAGCTGGGAGTTTACCCACATCCTCACAAAAGTCCCTTCGGTGAATTCTACCCACTCAGGTGACCCACCCCTTCTACAGTTTTCTTTGTGTTCTCAATTTTCATTAGAAAACATTTCTTTTTTTGCCAAGTATAATAAATGACAAGGCTTATTATTTGATCATATGAGATTGATGTATAAGCTTGGTTTCTAAAATAGAAAAGGAAATCTTTCTAATAAACTCATAGGTTACCAGTCCATAATCTAAGATATGTTTGGTCCCTGATTGATTAGTCCTAAAGATAGATCAGCCCTGCTTCATATCAACATATCTGAGAGTCTGAGCAGAGAAAGCAGTGCACAGTCATGAAGCTTGTAACAATTGAACAAAAACATTTTCGCTTAATGCTAGCTTAAATTGAAAGTAAAATATAATAATCTTTTATTAACACAAGCATGGAATTTCAATGAACAAGATGTGTATGTGCATATCTGTGTGTGCATATGTGTGTGTGTGCATGTGTGTGTGTGTGAAGACTGAAAAAGCTCTCCTATATAATAATGGTAAAACAAAAAGAAAATCCTCCAAATATTTAAATATTGAAAGAACCTGTAATATCAAATTGACTACTTTGGTTTTTAATTAGTTTTTTAAAATGAATAAACATTGATCTTTAGGGCACTTTTTGCTTCAAAACAATGAAGAGGGCTTTCCCATATGTCCCTGTCACACCCCACCATATCACATACTATTTCTCCCATCAAGTGGCATTTGTCAACCATGACATATTATTATCTCATATTATATGACAGCCACACTTTTTATTTTATATTTCATAAAATATATCCCGAAAGATGAATACAAACACTTATCTACAATTATAGTATACTACAGAAGTTTTACTAAAAGTTGTTTGTAATTTACCTTTTTACCTAAAAAACCTCTGACAACTGCTGAGCCTTTCCTGCCTCTCCAGGTAAATCTTTTCTAGAATGTATAGATATTTTCAATATTACAACTTTTTAGATAGGGTTTATTACATCACTATATCCTTTTAAATTTCTTCCTGGTCTTCACAGGTTTTCTTTTCAGCGTTGCATAATAGTTTCCTGTCTAAATGTTTGCCCATTCACCTCTGATTGGCAGCTCAAATGCTTTCATATTTTTGCTGGTAAACTGACAAGTGTGATTGTACTGCTTTGCATTCTTACCTGCACTGAATGAAAGTTCCTATTGCTCCACATCCTGCTCAGCATTTGATGCTGTCAGTGTATTAGATTCTGCCTATTTACATAGCTTAGGAGTGTAACCTGATTGTTATGTTAATTTGTAATTCCCTGATGACTGTGATAATAGATACCTTTCATATGCTTATTCGCCATCTGCATAGGTCACTGGAAAAGGGTTGGTTTTTTTTTTTTTCTTTTTACTTGTAATTTAGGTTTTAATTTTCTCATGATTGAGATTACAGGTGCTTATGTGTTTTGAATAACAGATATTTATCATCAAATATGCATTTCACACACACAAAATAACTTAGAACTTGTTACTTTTTCTTATTTACTTCACATTTTTTATAAAAGATGTTTTGAACTTTCTTTTCTCATAGATTGTTCCTATGATTCTTAATATAAAATGTCAGCAGTATTTACTCATGCTTTGTCTTCAGATAATCTATTGTTTTGTATATTATATTCATGACTATAATCTATTTTAATTTAAATTTTGTGAAGGGCACAAGATTAATGTCCAGATTATTTTTCATGAACTGTTTAGTGATTATCTCTTCTCCATTGCATTGAATTTGCTGCATTGTCAAATTATCAGTTGGCTGTATTTTTGTAGGTCTATTTCTGAGACTTCTGTCTTGTTCTATTGAACTTTGTATCACACTGTCTTTATTATTGTATTTTATAGTAAGTCTTCAAAACATGTAATATGAATGAATACTCCAATTGAGTGGGCAAACCCTTCTATTTAATCTTCTTCACTTCATCAGATTATTTTATCGGATTGAAAGATTTTGCAGTCGTTTTGTTTTTTAAAATCTCCTTTACTTGGTTAAAAAGTAAGAAGTTGTAGGTGGTGGGGAAATGGATCAGTGGACAAAGCATTTGCTGAGCAGCTTGAAGACATAAACTCATATCCTAACACTGGAGGAGGCAGAGAGAAGAGCCTCTAGGGCTAGCTGGTCCCTAGCTGTCTTGATTTCTTTTCTTGTTGCCATGATAAAATACTCCCACAAAAGCAATAGAAGGGAGAAAGGGCTTAATTTAGCTTGCAGTTTATATTACAGTCTATTATTGTTAGCATTCAGGCACACCTTGGCTCCACCCCTTGGGGACCTGGCACAGTGCCCCAACCCTCCTTACATTGCAAAGCAGTACCATGCACCCTGGCTCTACTAAGGCGCATGTAAAATGAGAAAAGATTGTTTTAAAATTTTTAAAAAGATTACAATAAAAAAGTACCACTGTAAAACAAAAGAGTTGGACTCCACTTACTCCTGCACTCCCTGACATTTTTCTGAACAGGCAGACAGGTCTCTGTCTTTCTGTCTATTTCTCTCTCTCTCTCTTTCTCTTCTCTCTCCCTTCTCCCCCTTTTCTCTCCCTACTCCCTTTTCTTCTCTCAATAAAGCTTCCTTCCCACACATATAAAAACAATATGACAGAGAAATCAAGCCATAAGGAACTTGAAGTAACTGATTGCATAGCATCCACAATCAGAAAATGGAGAGGGATAAATTCAGACTAGTGCTTATCTCAATTTCTATATTTCATACAATCCAGGATTAGGTCAAAGTATAGTGCTGCTCACAGTGAACAGATATCTCTACTTCAATTGACTTAATATAATCAATCTAATCCCCATTAGACATGCCCAGAGCCACATCTTCCAGGTATTTCTGGATTGTTTCTAATTGACAATCTCAGCTATCATACCACCTGGCACAAGGCTGAATAGTAGATCTTGTATCAAAAGAATGCTTAGAAAGTGATAGAACATGAGACTATGTCATCTGGCCTTCATACATACATGATGACTTGTACATTCACTCTCAAGTGATCATACTATAACACACACATAAGTAGTAAGTTCGAGGATTCTTCAGTATGAAAAACTTTTGTAAGTAAATTAATAGCTACCTGAGGCCATTATTATATATTGTCATATTAAAATATTCTGCTATAGAATACAAATTAATTGTGCCAGTTTTTAAGGTTATCATAAATATAATATAAATACTTGTGGAATAATATATTCTGATTCCATTCTATAAAATGCTATCTAGTCCAAGTAATAAATGTAAACCATTAGAATCTTAAAGGAATTAAGTAGTTTAAATAGCTATTATTTCAAAAAACCAAGCTTTAAGAATGTTATTTTGTGGCCACTGAAGGGGGCATTCATTTCACTCTCAGAGTTGTGTCTACTGTCTGTCATACTACATGGTGAAGAGCTGCAGCACAATCCTGAAGTGCTCTGAGGGTCTCATATAAGAAAAATTAAAGCAAGTGGTTTCATGAAATGCTTTGAACTACACAGATGAAGAAATCTTTTCAACCAGGCTTTTATACCATTGAAAGTCCCATTAAAATTTTATTGATGATAACAGTTTGAATTTCTGAACATTAATCTTGGTATTTTTACCTTATTTTATTGTTTTATATTTATTAATGATGGATTTTGCATTTCTTTTATATAATGCATGACACATTTGTACTAAATACAAGTTTCCATGGGCATGATATGATGTTTATATGGGACCTGTGCTACAGCAAACACACAGTATTAGACAAGACAGTAAGTGGAAAGAAAATGGAATTAGAGATTCCATTCCACTTTCCAACATTGTTTAATTTGGAAAATACATCATAAATGAAGGAATAAAAATGCATAGATAATTAACCACTCCCCAAAACATTACACTTGATTTTTAAGTATATATAATGATTCAGGCCATTTTTTTTACATGTTATGTTAGAATCCCTCAAAGTAATACAAAATATATTGATGCAAACAAGCAGCCTAATCACAACAAAGGTGTCCCAATAATACTGAGCACCATCCTACCTGCTCAAAATGTGGTCTGTGAAACCATAGCACTTACTACATTCTTGAACATATCACCTTGGGTTCTGATAGCCTTACTTCAACCAAATTTTACCTTCTTAAAATGAAGTATATTTAGTATTGAAATTTAAAAAAATTTTAATAGAATTAGTGTCTATGACATATATTCATTCTTCCATTCAAGAACTAGCCAGAACAGGGGTTGAAGTATGTATGGCTTGCATCTACACAGACAAATGTATCATTGTAAAAATTGTCAATGGGTTTCACCTCTGATGGTAATTGGCAAGAAAATCCGCATTTTTCATATTGTTAATGAATAGTTTTTATTTGGGTTATGAGTATTTTTCTGACATTTAATGTCAATATCATATATTTGGAGCCCAGCAGTGGTAGTGCATACCTTTAATCCCAGTACATGGGAGGCATAGGCAGCTGAATCTCAGTAAGTTCAAGACCAACCCAGGAAGTTGTAGTGCATACCTTTAATCCCAGTACATGGGAGGCAGAGGCAGCTGAATCTCAGTAAGTTTGAGACCAGCCTGATCTTCAAAGTGAGTTCCAGGGCAGCCAGGATAGTTACACAGAGAAACCCAGTCTCAAAAAAAAAAAAACAAATAAATAATGAAGCAAACAAATAAATTAATTAATTAAAGGCAGGATAGTGTGTGTGTGTGTGTGTGTGTGTGTGTGTGTGTGTGTCTGTGTGCCTGTGTGTTTGTGTTTGAGCGCATGTGCATGCACTTGTGGAAGTAAGAGAAAAACTTATTGGAATCAATTTTCTCTGTCCACCAGAGATGGAACAAGGGTCATGGAAGTTGCCAGTAAGCTTCATTACACAGTAAGCCCCTATGAGTGCAGGGATATTCATCATATATCATTTAAATTACGTTTCTATTAGAAAATAACAATACTATCACTCAACTATCTTGAGTTTATTTACATACAACTTATCTTTAAAATGATTAATATAGTGATAAAATAGAGACACATTTGAGCATAAGAATAAGGCCTATTTGGAAGTATATGGAGATAATAAGCATAAAACAGAACCCTCTTGGAAAAATGTGTTGTAACTAAGCACTGGTTATTTATTTTAACAACAGAATAATATGGGCTAAAATGGTTATAATGTTATGATAGAAGAGTCAAATATCCAGGCAGAACTGTATTGCAGAACTGGACAACCCAAAAAGCAATCTTGACATGTATGTACAAGTGACTAGTAAATGTTTAGTCAGGAGGTGATTTCAAGAGGATGAAGGCTTGGAAGACTGGACATGAGAGAAAGTTTGAAAAGGACACCTGCCATCAAGAACACTGGATAAGAGGAAGTTGGTAAGATGCATATCAACTTTGGCAGAGTCAGAACCAGAGGTCTGTCTGTCCTCCATCTGCACCAACAAATGCATCACCATAGCCTTGATTGTCAGTGTATTTTACATCTAGAGTTGATCAGCAATGAAATTTTCATCTTTTCATATTGTTTTATATGGATTATGACATTTCCACATAAGATGTTAAATATACAAAACTTAAAGTATAAAAAGATTTGGATAGACTTCATATGTGTGTGTCATGCACACAAATACTTCATTGTGACAATAGTAGTTAAAAGTGAGCTTTAAATCTTCCAATAATGAAAACAAATGCTGTTTAATTAGTGATATTATTTAATCTTTTCTTTTGAAAATAACTATAATGTGATAAAAATAAGATTAGCTAATTTTTGAAGTAACACTACATGCCATGGTTTAAGATGCTTCTAGGAAGGATTCTTTCCATACCTGGCCTTGGGAAGGAGATAGAAATGAATGTATACTTCGACAGGATGACTGAGCTGGGAATACCTTTCTCAGCTACCCTGACATTTGAGGAGGGGATGCAAAGACCCTAAGGAGACTATTAAACTTAGGTAAGAAACATTAGTAAGTTTCAAGTCTTATAAGGAGGGAAGAGACAATTTCTTTATCTATTTAAAAGTGCAAGTTCTACGGATTTGGGCATCAAGGGTACAAAACGCAAATGCAATTGCTGGTGAATTTGGCCCTTGGGTTTGTCATTCAAACATAAGCACTGCAATTAGATCAGAAACTCCGACCGTGTGGCATCCCTATGACTTTCTCTGTGAAATCTAATGCTCCTCTCCTAGACATAATATAAAACATGCTGTGGGTCTGCATTATGTAACCTCCGACCATAGAATTTCACATTTGGCTTAAAATCTAAAATATTCCTTTAGAAAAAAAGATATAATAATATTGAATTTGAAGTCACTCATATTAAAGTATATAAAAGTCTTACCTTAAAATCTAAATGTTTTTGACTACCTGCTTTAAATAATAACTCATCTGGACCAGCTTAATATAGTTTTGATACTGTTTCACTTCATATTCAATCTTGGAAGTTTCTGGCTTTACATATTCTTTGAATTTTGTTCTTTTGATACTAAATAAACTTTGAGACATGAATTTATCCAACTTAGCAAGGCAATATTGAATTTGTTATGAAGTCAATGCCATTTGTTAGGCTTCCTCACTTTAAACATGTTAGAGTAAGCATGATTTTATTAAGCCTCCATTAACATCATACTCCATATAATCAAACCCTTTCCTAGTTTTTGAAATCTCTCAAGGATTAAGGGAAAACATGCTGATTATAAGGAATTAATCAAACCATCTGTAATATTGAAAGGTAACTTCCCTTTGGAATAGAGAACTAGTCATGCTTACTATCTATATGTGTAGTGTAATTCATTAGTTCTCTAAAGACAAAGGTTTCTTGGGAAGCAACCAGTGGCTGCTACCCCCATTTCAATCAGAGAAGAAAGAGTTCTTTCTGAAAGTTCATGAACTCTAAAATCCTTGGCTCTCTTTTGATTCTGAAAGGAAATAAATTTAAGTAAGTTATGCTATTAATGAGAATTATTTTATTAAAACTACTTGGCTCTGAAAACTTTATGCTCAGTCAGATGTTGTCATTAGAGACAATTATTGAGTTATTTTCTGTGAGTCAGTAATGTGAGTTTCAGGTTAGTAGAAATAACACATGAGATCAGATGTCTTAAGAGACTTCCAGAAACCATGCTAGCCTGATCTGTCTTTAGTTGGAGAACAGCCTACATTTCTCACCAAACATTTACTATTTTAGGAGAAGTGAAAACTGAGTCTCTTCTTTGAAACCAACAGCAATGCTGCCATGGGATCTGATCCGCCCTCTCTGGTAACTTCTGATTGAGATGTAATAGACTATCCTGAGGTCCTCTAGCCTTGCTCAGTCTCTTATCTTCCTCTGATGTTCTTGATTCACTTGGAGAGGCCTATAAAATTCTACATTATGAAGTTCACAGTATCAGCATTTACATTTCAAAGCCAACGTTCTGTCAAAGAGAAAATTAAATTCTTTATTCTTTAAAAAGCATGAGAATTACATTCTTTTTGTGAAATAGTTGTGTTAACAAGTTGGTCACAAAAGACCAACACTGCAAGGGTAGGAGCTGAAAAAGTCAGTCTTAGAAACTTGGGGTGGAATAGTGAGGAGTGGCTAGAGTAGGCTGGGTTGAAGAGGGGTTGGCTAATGAGTGCAGGGGTATTCTACATAGACATAATAACTCTCACAGTCTATCACAATTGTCCACAGTGAATACATATTTCAAAATAGTTTGTTGAAATGTTATATGTTCCCAACACAAAGCAATGAGAAATGATTGAGATGATAAATATATTGGCAATCCTTGCTACAAATATACAATTTTAATGTTTAAATTCAACTAAAAATAGTTTTTAAAGCCCTTTAGCAATTTCAAATATGTTTAGTGTATTAATGTATTCACATCTCAAAGACAAATAATTATTATTGATTAGTAGTGCCCACAAACTTGTGAAGAATGATTTGAAATCAAAGGTGTCATATAGAAAATATTTACATGTTGGCATGTTAACTCCCTAGTATAGACACCTCTAGTTTGGTGCTATAAAACGAGTTTCATTAGAATCTTAGCTTTTTCCTGTTTATTTGGAACATGAACAGGAGCTATCCATTTTGAGTAGCTGCCAGGACATAATGTCAAGAACAAAAGAACCTGGAAGACTTTGTAGGAAAATTTAGCAAAAGTAGTGATAGTTGTTATAGTGAGTTACTGAAGAAAGACACTGTTTACAAGATGTGAGTTCCTTCCTCTCTGAGCCGTATACACTTACAATTTAAATAGGAACAGTACTATCAAACCCAGAGAAAAGCATGTGAAATTAGGAGTCAAGTGTTGAAAATATTTGCTTCCAGTAAAAATCCAGCCATTACTATCAATAACATCCTCTTATGTTCATTTGTATGTGTACATATATATTAGTTTTTTGAGGCAGGGTTTCTCTGTATTGTTTTGGAGCCTGTCCTGGAACTCACTCAGTAGACCAGGCTGGTCTCAAACTCACAGAGATTCACCTGCGTCTGCCTCCAGAGTGCTGGAACTAAAAGTGTGTGCCACCAATGCCTGGCTGTGTATGTTTATATATACAAATATATAATTTTTTCTTTTGAATTAACATGTTGTTTCTGAATCGCTATATCAAACCTAAAATGTTTCATATTTGTTACAGTCTTGGATAGGTTTATATGGAGAAAGTGTTCCACATATTAAAATACATATCATGATTCTCAATATTATTAATTTTAGTAAATTTTCCTTAAGAATAAACTTTTCTGCATATATTCTTTTCTTATCTGGTGTCAGGACAATTTGATGAACATTGACCATGGATTTTAAGATGCCTGATTAATATTTTTTTGTTTTGTATTTTGTTTTAGTATGGCTAAACTGAGGTTGTCATAAACTGAGGGAGGGTTTTCCCTGTTCTGATTGATTGTTGTCTACCAGGAATTCACTAGAGCTCCACATGAGGTAACGTTTGTGATTATCACGCAGTCCTTTGCTTTCTTTGTTCAATGTTCATTAGTGATTGAGATGAAAGCTAGCCACAAAACTAACCAAGGAGATGAATTTAGAAAATAATTACATGGAAAATGAAGAAAAAACTTTAGTCCGTTTCTCAGAATAGGTAAAAAGCACTCCTCACATGCATTTTCTTGAGTTGACTTTCAAAATAAAGACAATTGCTCACCACATATTATTTTCAGCATGTTTCTTTCAATTTGTATATAAAAAAGGTCAACCTGAAAATATACATACAACCTTAGTAAAAACATCCCCTTTCCCTGTGAACACACCAGTGCTTCAAGTTTGCTCTTCCAGCATTATTTGTTTAATAGAAATATTTTCCGTACCACCTGGTTCTGGCAGAAAGTCAAAATTTGCATTTATATGAGGTAGTTTATCAAATATAACATACAGGAGTCTGTTAAGTACACATTGCATTTTGTTTGTGAGAAAATCTGTTTGTATTTAATGTAGTTTTTAAATTAACCTTAATGAAAGCTTCTGAAAATTGTTGTTCTAAGCATTTGAAATATGCAACAAGAACTGGAAGAGGACATAAACATGTTTTCCATTATATGTTATCAGATAGCCCAAAATTACTACAAAGAAGAATGTGGGACTATGTTAAATTAGAAAGATAAGCAAGCATTTAGTTAAAAGCAAACGTCTTTAGAAGAGGAAGGCATCTAACACAGCTAACCTCAGACATCTTAAGTAATCTTCAATCAGAGATATTTTAACATTTTTAAGTTAGAATACTGCTTACTATACTCAGGAACTAAGGCTATTTGCTCCAAACCTTAATGTCTCATTCCTTAACTCTAGAATTGCCAGTGCAGACAACCAAGTCTTCAGAAGAGCTGAGAAATGCATTTGGCCTTAGAACCTGTGTGCCTTGTGTGCGTTAGATAATATTTTGCTTTTATATTTTGCAGTGTTCTCTTTGACATCATCTAAATGTGAGCACATCACAATAATTTCACGTAGGCCAGTCTCATACCTAATGATAGCATATAAAGAGGTATTTCCAGCACACTGCATTTATTATCAATTGTGTCCAAACCAAGCATCTTTAGGACTTAAGAAAATTACCAACATCAGTCAACACAGCTCAGCAGGTGCTAAAGTGAGCTAGAATACACAGAGCACATCTCTAAAGTAAGATATTCTGACCTGGCTCCAGCTCATGCTTTCTATGGATGAGGAAATAAATGTCCAGTGAGTTCAAGAAACAGACATTTGAAAATGAAAGGCTGGAGTTACAGATGCTTGTGCAACATCATATGATTTAAAAATATAAGAAAATAACTTTGAAATGTTTAAATTCTTATTAAACCAAACTGTGGCCAGGTTTTTAATTTGCACTGTATCTTTAAAAGTATAGTAAATTAAAGTAAAAGCTTAGAAAATGGGTATTCCTTTTTGCATATATTGTGTTCCTCTGAATAGAAAGTTATGCTCATTTAGAAATAAAACATATTAGTCTCAGCTACTGCTCTCCAGTGTTTATAGCATTTGACAAAGACCGTGTTATGCTCCCTAGTTGTGGAATCTGCTGCTGCCTTTGATTACATACCTCTTTGAAGCCATTGCATCACTGTTCTGATAGTTTTAAGGTTTTCACATAATAAACTATATCTTTGATTCTTTGATTAGACAGTGCAGCTGTTTTAGCATCCTATGTTCCTCAACTCTCAGCTTAAAATTTAGTTATTCATAATGTGGAAGACTGATCTGAAAATTCCTGTTGTTGTTGTAGTTGAGAACGAAAAGCAGGGCTTCACACATGTGCTTGATGTGTAACAGCTCTACCAGGGAGCTTCAGACTCTTAGCACTGTAAAATTATCTGTTTACTAAGAGTCTACACAGTTCAAAAGTCCACCTATTTTCTCTTTCATTTATTTGTTGAAGGCCTATTGTTCTATAAGCTGCCGTATTTCTCAGTGATCATTTGGACAAGTGACTCCCAGTTTTGATTTGGGCAGAGGGAGGTATGTGAATCTGTGATTTGTATGCTAAGATTTGCCATGGAGAGAAATCCCGTACCTCACTCTTTCCTGCCAGCACCAAAGGCAGATAGGGCAAAGGCTCCCACCCATCTGCTGTTACATGGTTCTCTTCACTCTGTTGACACCAGGGCTCCCGTGCAACAGAGAAAAGGCTAGGCGCCTTTCCCTCTCAAACCAGCTTAACACAGTATTCTAAGGAATAAGTCTGAGTATGCCCCTTTACTGTTTCACTAAATGCATTCATGTAACCCAAAGTTAGCATCTTCAATAAAAGAATAATTACAATAGTAATTACCTGTGTTTGTCAGGTATCATGGAAATCCTGACTAAAAACTCAAAGGGAGGTTTGCCACTGATGGCACGGGGTTTTTGTTGTTCTATTGTTTTGGGAGAGAACTCTAAAACCTGTGTGACATAACTCTCACACATATGTATGTATGCATATGTATATGTATATACATGTGTGTATTTTTTCCTTTTTCTTTTTTTTCTTTCATTTTTTATTTTAATTTTAAAGAGCTTGTTTTACATGTCAATCCCAGTTCCCTCTCCCTCCCCTCCTCCCGCACTCCCCTTTCCCCCTACCCTCCCACCCTATTGCCAAATCCTTCCACATGTGTGTATTTTTAAGCAAACATAAAACAGTATTTTCCTATTAGTTTTTCAAATCAATTGTGTGCAACGATACTCCTACCTGCAGTTCCTTCTTTTCCCCTCCTAATATGGTCCTTTTCTACTTTCCTGGATTCTGTACTTACTTCATTCAGTTCATTTGCTCTCATCCAAAGAGTTAGGGTTAGGATATACAAGTAAGAGAATATGTGGTGGTTGTCTTTCGGGGTCTAGGTTACTTCACTTAATATATTGGTTTCCAATTTGGTCCATTTACCTGAAAATTCCATGGCTTCACTTTTATGTACATACATACCATATTTTCATTACCTATTCATACATTGGAGGACATTTAAACTGTTTCCATTTGCTAGCTATTGTGAAGAGAGAACAGTGGACATGGCTGCACAATGATTTCAGGAGTAATACATAAAGTCCCCCTAAGTGACCATGAAGTGAACAGCCCTAGGTGATACATCCTTAACTCCATGTAAGGCCCGGCAAAATCTCAGAAGGGCATGAAGATAAGAGCCACAGAATTTGGATGTCTGCTGCTGGATAGCATCTGTAAATATGACCAAGCAACTGCATCCATGAAATCGCAACTGTATGACTGCTTAAATAAGACCTCTATAATGACAGTAACAGTTTTCATGGCAACATGGATGGGGAAATAGTCACAAGATTTCTCCCCGTAGATAAAGAACTATGGACACTCGATGGCTGCTGAAAGAGGGAGACTCAATCTCTTCAGAAATGAGATCCTTGATAATCCTTCTCTCTCTCTCTCTCTCTCTCTCTCTCTCTCTCTCTCTCTCTCTCTCTCTCTCTCTCTGTCTCTGTCTCTGTGTGTGTGTGTGTGTGTGTGTGTGTAAAATAATAATAGTTTAAGGAAAAAGGTCATGAATGGGGAACATGGAGGAGTTAGAGAGAGGAGAGGGAGGAGTGAAAATTATGTAAATACAGTATTAATGGATAAAATTCTCAAAAATATTGTAAGTAAAAATAATTACACAGATATTATCAATTTGCAGTAATGTATTTGAAGAATGATTTTATGAGTTCAAGAAAAATGTTAGGAGTAAAAGAAATGCATGGTGGAAATTTAAAATAGGCTATTTTACTATAAAAATTTCCTTTTAAAATTGTGAAATGTGCTTCATAGACACCAATATAGTTGTGGATGTAATTTGTCAGTGTAGAGAGGGAGGTATTATCTCTTTGTACTCATACAAATGGTGAATTTTGTCTATTATAATTTGAAGATGATATAAGCAAATACATGTTAATATATCTTTATGGAAATTCACGTAATGTGGTAACTTCTCATAAACCTTATGGAGCAATTTACTCTAAATAGAAACATACTATTCTAGAGGGAACCTTTTTAAGATACACAAAGTAAACAATTTCCATGTCTCAGGAAATCCCTGAAACTTATAAGATCCACAAGGTCCTTCCATTTCCTAATTATGTAAGCAGTACTGAAAAGTAGAGACTTTTCAAACTGCTGAACTGCCTGGAATTCCTCATGTTGTGTTTGGAAGTATGCCTTCTTGATATGAGCAGTAAGATATGTAGGTAAAAACTGAGCCATTGGTAGTTCATGAAAAATCAAAATGTGGTACTTTTCCTCTTATGTAGTATAGAGTGGCATAGCTACTTGATGGTTGACTCTGCCTCCCAAATACAGATGTGCCTGACAAGATTTGAATATTTAATAACAAATTTTGCAGTCCCTGAGAGAAATACAAGAAAGATAAGAGTAATGGACATGGTGTCACAAAAGTAACATGGCCATTGCTCTGTGTAATAAGATGTGTAACTGAGGCTAATTTATCCTCTCAGGGAGAATTTCTTGTGTAAAGAAGGTATTACAATGCAATGGGAGATGTGGCTAGTAACCCTTAATGAGCCTTTGACTTGGTGGATACATTGAATAAAAGAGAGGATGGGATGCAGATGTTGGCTTGCCATTTCTTATAACTGGGTGATTGAAACAGTACAAATTAAATCTCTGATAAAGAGCCCTTCTTGGGATCCAAAAAAATTTACATTACTTCCCAATTCCAAACTTCAACATAGAGTAAGAGAAAGTCCATGATAAGACAGGATCTTAATAATGGCCCAATTCAAGAAATTATAGTAGCTAGGCAACACTCAGCTCCTGATATGTTTGTATTGGCAAAGACTCTTTAGAAAGCTATGAAGGAACTCTCACTATCTATCTGCCTTGTGAGGCTATAGGGCATTAGAGATCAGTGTAAGCATTGTTGAAGCAGGCAAACTGAGTAATAAGCTTTATTGAGAGAAAGGCTACACAACCTAGCTTGTCTGATAAGAATCAATTACTGATGGATTGATTTACATGAGTCCTTAGAGGCACATATCATCACCAGCATTAAGTCCCAATAAATATCAGAGACCAGAGGGCAAATTTAAAAAAAGAGGGGCAGGTGATGCTAAGACTTCTGGGTATGAAAGAGGAAGTATTGGATGCCAAGTTCATAGGTAAGATAAGACTGTCTTCATGGTAGAAATAAGAAATACATTAATTTAACAAGTTCAAAGCTGCTATGGAGTTCCTGATGTTGCCACTTGGTGGAGAATAATCACTCCAAGGTAGGAGAGACTTCTTAAATGATTCAGACCAGCATGAAAACTGGGTTTGCAAGATGTGAAAACAAGTAAGAACACTTAGGAGAAGGGAAAGCCCAATAAAGGGGGCTTGGTGTGTAACTTAGGAAGTAAGATTTGTTTTAAGGTTGACTGCATAGGATGTGGGGGGGAGGAAATGATGGGCAACCAAATTCAGTGCTGGTGAGCCTTCCAAGGCCTTAAGGCCTGACGAGCAATCTCCACGTAGGTAAAAGAAAGAGAAAGCAGAGATTCCCTACAATGCTCCCTGTTACAAAGAAAGAAGATGTCTTAGGGTGGCACTCTCTCTATCTGCTTCCTTAATGGGGCAATCAAAGGATCTTCCATTTGTGATCCATGCATGATGATATTTGCTCATGCCTCCCAAGGAAGTTTTAGACAATAATCAGTAAAAGTAGAAATAGCATACAATTTAAAACTTGATGTCATCAGTAAGAAAGTATTGTTCTATGTCCTCTAATAGTTTAAAACATAAATATGCCTACTGAATAACAATATTTAAGCTTAAAATGGATATATACTGCAACATAATACAAAGATTATTTTTCAGTTTTTACATCTTAAAAATGTTCACGTGCCACTGTTAGAAAAGGTAAAAATATAATAAAATAAGAAATGGTAACTAAATCATACAAGGCAAATTAAATCATGTTTTGAAATATATAATACTGTACTATTTTTAAGGTTTCATGTGCTAATTTCCAATTAACTAGTTTTACTGTTTTTAGACATTTCAATATAACTCTTCAAAGTTTAAGGTTTTAAATCTGCTAAACAGTTGCATTAAAAATGCTTATCAGTATTTGTTAAAAAATACTCTGAAAATCTAATTATAAATATGTAATAATTATTGATAACATAGTATATTTACAGAATGGATTATTTTGCAGCTATTAATAAAAGTGAAATTATGAAGTTTACATTTAAGTGGATGGAATTGAAAACATGCTGTCTTAGGTTCGTGGTGGAATTCACTTTTTTTTTTTGCTATCGCCAAGTTATTATCTTGTACACACACAAAATTGAGAACTACAATGTACTTACTAAGAAATCATTATGATGAATTAATCTCTTCTCCAGTTCTTTCCAGAAAAGTGCTGTTTCCCAATTAGCCTTATAGTTGTGCCAAGATGCTCTGATATGCTAACAAACACGCTAGAGATACTAGATCTTTGAAAATATTTGGCACATTTCCATTTCTTGGAAAGATCTTACTTAAAGAAGTTATTACTATATGGTTAATAGCAATATTTCTCCTACACCCATATATTCTAAAAGGAAGTTCATGTATCTTGATATAACCTAAATGATCACAAATTTACAGTCTTGGTAGTTGGTCCTGGTCTTTGAACACTTTCGCAAGAAAATACCACTGTGTGTGCTTGTCTTTCTCACCTTTGACCATCTGCTTTTATTATTTGTCATTTTTAACATAATATAATTACTACAATTTCCTCTTTTCCTTTCTATGGTGATTTGCATAAAAATGGCCCTCATAGGTTCATAGGAAATGGCACTATTAGGAGGTGTGGCCTTGTTGGAGGAAGTCTGTCATTGAGGGTGGGCTCTGAGGTTTCAAATGTTCAAATCAGGCCCAGCAACTCTGTCTCTTCCCAATTCCTGTGGCTCCAGACACAGAAATTTCAGCTACCTCTCCAGCATCATGTCTGTCTGCCCACTACTATGCTTCCCACCTTGACAATAACGGATTAAACGTCTGAACTGTAAGCCAGACCCAATGAAAATTTTCCTTTATAAAAGTTGCCATGGTCATGGTGTCTCCTCACAGTAATAATACCCTAAGAAACTCTCCTACCTCAAAAATCTCCTATGTAACCCCCTTGCTACCTTTCAAATTCATGACCTCTTTTTTTTTCATTTATTGCCATTATGTGCATAACATGTGTGCATATATATTCACAAGTCTAGCCTGCTTAGTCTGAATAATGCTATTTATTTGCATGTTTTCAGGCTTGAGCATTTGGTGTTGGATAAACAATTGGTGCTCTCTTCCCCTGAGAAGACTATTTCTTCTGATCTCAGCATTCCTTCTTTGCCTATAGTTCTTTGGGTAGGCTTGAAGCCTGGGGCCTTTCCCCAACCATGTTGATAGCTCTATTGTTACCATTCTTGTTCAGTTCATGTGGAGGCAGTTGTGTTGCTGAGACATTATGGATGTAGCTTCTGGTATCACTAGGAGACACGGTCTTACAGCAAACCCTCTGATCTTCCTGCTCTTACAATCTTTCTGCCCCTTCTCCCTTAAAGTTCCCTGAGCCTTAGATGTGGAAGTGTTTGCTGGGTGTATCTGTTCAAGGGAATCCACAATCCTGCATTGTGATTGGTTGTAGTTTTCTCTGCTGGCATCCGTCTGTTGCAAAGAGAAGTTTCCATTTGTGGAATGAAGATTTTTTATTTGATAGTAGCATAAGGGAATATCTCTAACCTGTATATCACTTTGTCTGTAACAAAAATACGACCAATAATTATCCTACTAGATACGTTCTTGAAGTACATTTGATCTTCATACAAAAAAACTTACAAAAATGAGTTAATATTTCCACACTTAACATTTTCTGGTCACAAAGCAAAATGCAAACAATTTAATAACACTTATTTGCTTATACTTCTTATGGTTCAATTAAGTGCTTGTCAAATAGGGATACGTAGGTTTTATCAGCTGCAAAGACTCAAACACTGCTGCGGTGCAATAGCTCATACCAGGCCACTAATAGATTTAACCTTGCAAGTTCATAGATGTTTAAATCTTATGGTTTGAAGGTCAACTTTCCTGTCTTACTGTAAAAGAAAGACAGAGCAGTGAATAAAAATTAAAAAGAATTAATTCTTCAAAAAGTTTCTTACAAATCAAAACCCTGCAGTTTCATAGAGTGAACAAAAGACGCATATTAAACACCAAAGTTTATCAAGACAAATTAGATCCCAGTTTCAAATTTTCTTTAATCTTTTGCATCTGAACTTTTTTTTGCCTCATGCTGTTTTCCCTAGTTAAATGTTAAAATGAATTCTAGCCAATACCATTGACTTCTTCCCTTAAAAATATTGAGACACATAATAAAAAATTAATTACTTCCCCTAATTTCCGTGTGATTCTTTAAAAAGATGTAAAATTCATTTAAAGTAAGTGGTGACTTTGTCTTTGAAGATCATGACAATTAACATGGATCAAAGCTTAGGTTCTGTGATGATCATAGCTTATTAGCATAATGAAATTAACTTAGAGACAAGAATCTTTAATAGGTACAACAAAAACGCTTTAATAATACTTGAAGAAAATTATGTATTTGCTAGAAGTACAACAGTTTCAGATTTTCTATCCAATTAATAAGTTGTTAATTAACTCCTTTTTCCAAACAATGCATACTTTGAGCTAATGTCTGCCTCGGAACAGCCTGCCTATTGTGCTGCAATTTGTGGAATAATACAGTGGCTTTCCTAATGATATTTTATACTTTTATCATTAAGAAAGTTCAAGTTTATTCTTGCCTGTTACAGATCCAATATTTCATCATTAAAATAAAAGAAGGCTTAATTTTGTACCTTGAGAAGGGAATAAGGGCTTCCAATTATGAGGTGTTTAGCTTGCATGATAGGCCTGGAAAATTTCAAGGGCAAGTATGTTTTGGTTAGTTTTGAGTATCTCTAAACTCTGACTCAAAAGAAACAAATTAAATTAACTAATAATTTTGATGTGGAAGTACTTGGATTTGAGGATAAATAACAACAAAAACGTTTTGTTTTGTTTTGCTTTGTTTTGCTTTTCTGTTTCCAGCATCAAGTCTTAGTTGTTAAGTTTGTATCTAAGAGCTAAAAAAAAAACACCTTTTGCTTGTCATTTTTAACCATCCAATAAGCCAGCATATGATGGGCATCAAAGTTATGCAGATTCATCATATTAAAAACAAAGGCTGGAGACACGTGTCTTTTCATTTTCTTGTTTCAGTTAATGATTTATTTTCTTTTTGTCTTTGCAGCAAAATGGTGTTCTGCCCAGGTCTTCCTCCTTGGTTACACAGTTTACATAGCATTTTGCAGACTGAAATAATTGAATACAATCCAAAACATCAAAACAAAACAAGAAACAATTCCATAGCTACTCAGAAGAAGACTGATTTTTTGTGTGTGTTTGTTTTAAAAAGCAAAGTTTAGCAAAGGCTGTAGTTTAGATTAGTGGTAGAGCACTTGCCCAGTATGAGCTAGTCTCCTGAGCTCAGTGTCCAGTACCAAACCAAACTAAACTAGAATAGAACAAGAATAATAGCAAAGAATTACTCTAGTAGTTGACACATCCCCAAATCCACCTCACACATCTCCTTTCTACAGTCATTTTTGCAGAAAATTTGTGAATTTAACTCATGTATGTTGATAATATTTTTCTGAAGTGTTTTTCTTGATCTCAAAACTCAGGAATACTTCTAATGCCAAATAGATTATGCTGCTTTCAGCTTCATTTACCATTCCACAGAGTGTCAAGAGACCTAGAGTATCTCGTACCACTTAAGACCTGTGTGGCCCTGTCCAAATAGCAACACCATTTGCTCTTTTTCTGCCAGATAAGACCAAAGCAGGAAGCATAGCCACAGAGTCATCACAGAGAGACTGAGAGCCTAGGAATCCTATGACTCATTGTGGCTGTGAAAAATAACTCAAATGCAATCAACCACCACCAGTAGAACACATGAGATTTTAGGTTGAGAACATTTCAAGTTAGTATATAAACTCCCCCTAACATTTATCTTTATACCCACAGAGTTGTTAGTGGTGCTCTCAGCCTGGGTCAAAGAAGCATTTTACAGAGGGTATAGTTAACACAGTCTCTCAACTGGTTAAGTGCTGGCAAGAAGTGTCTGTTAGGCCTCGGCAATCTATGAGATGCTCAATGCTTCCCTTTCAAGGCCCAGTAAATATAATTCATCACAAATGAGGCCTAGAAAGTTGAAAGAACCAACGGTGAAGAGGTGTGTTTTATACTGTCCCATGGATTTGGAATGGATTTCATGTCAACTACACACAGAAAATGTGGCTAACTGTACTAACCAGAAAAAAGACAAGTGTAAGAGGAAGTCAGTGAGAGTGAGAGAGAGGTAGGAATGAGTAATGGGCATTAAATTGATTCTATACACATATGTAATTGTTGGCAATAAATAAATTTTATAAAATGCTCTGAAAATTCCAATTGTATTTGCACTTGGTTATTAAAAAGCATATGCTAGGAGTGGGATGTGTTGAAGGTATTTGGGGTATCTGGAGGGAAAAACTAGGGGAATGTACACGATAGTATTTCATTATATACATATATGAAATTATTAATAATGCAGAAAGCACTAAATAAAAATATAATAAAATACTCCTTTAAAGAAAACTTTTATAAATAATAATTTATTATGCATTCAGTCAGTAGCTTTCACTCCTCATTTGAATTCAAGATTATTTTATAGTTTTATTTTAAAGAATATCAAATTCTGTCATATATACATATATATATGTATATATATATCTGTTTAGATTTTGGTGACACTCTTCAACTTCTCTTAAGTAGTTAAAGCTTCATCTTTCAATCTCCCTCAATGGAGCTACTTGAGTCAACCTTGGAGGAAACCCGGGAATCCTGAAAAACATAGCACTCATCCACTTTATAGGCATACAGTGGGCACAGAATGACTGGCACACTTGGTCAACAATAATCTTGAGCCACTGATTTTAGATAAGACAGAACACTATAGAAATGGCACTCTTGGTCATTTATCTATTAGCTATTTGGGACTTTGAAATAACTTCCCCCACCAAAATCCTGTATGATTCTAGAATATAAGGAAGTGTGGATCAATTTATATTATTCTTCCCATCTTAGCATTTTTCAATTCATTCTAACAACCCCAAAGAAAATCTTCGACACAAAACACAAGAAAGACTGTTACAGATAGCGCACCAAAGATGAACATTCAGATACAAAAAAAATCTTTATTCCAGTCTCAAGACAGTTGGGAACACATCCAGGTGTTGGGGGTCCTAGGAGTGGCCCTGAGTATCAAGAACACAAGAATTTTACAGGAAGAAACCATTGATCTCCACCTGGCATCTTGCTCAGCAAACACGGGCGGCTTTGCAAAAGCAAATAGTTTGAAGCAAGAAGTTTTAACAGAAGCTAAGATAAGCAGTTAGCTGGAGGGGCTTCCATACAAGAAGGAAACTTAACAGAAGCTAATGTATGTTAGTTAGGACATCTTGACCTTTGACTCCTAGAGTAGAGTTAGGTAGTTTCCCATGGGATTTTCTATCAATGAGGTCATATTCTGATTAAACCTGAAACGGCCTCAGCAAGAATTTAAGATACCTTTGCATCATCTTGCTCTGTCATAAGACATATACTCTGGTTCATCCCCAATTTAAACTACTTAGAGTCACCCAAGGTCCCTGCTTGGAATATTCATATCCCCTTTTACCCACCTCTATCATAACTATCACAGCATGCCATGTGTTTTCTGCCAGTCTAGAATAGCTGTTGCTGTCCTCCAAAGCTTGTTCTTTATGTTACTGCTTTGAGTTCAGAGGCACATTATGCATCTTAGGCTCTAAATATACTTCCATTATTATACTGAACTGTAATAGGACAATATATATCTATATCTATATTCATATCCATATCTATATGTATCTATCTATATATCTATATCTGTATATATTCTTTCTTGTTGTAAAATGTGTTACTACTTTACTCTTTTTAGCAGATATGTCCTGAATTTTAGTATCTCTTCATGATCTGGTTACTTTCCTGTTATTCTCTATTTTCACAACAGTTTATGTTTTACATTTCATGTTTTTCCCCCTAAATTCCTAGGTTTGAATAAGATATTTCTGGTCTTATATGGCAGCAACTCAACTAAACAGTGAAAGTAACTTCAAGAAAACCTTGTTGTTATTGAATTTTATCAAGTATAAAAGGATTTACCCTGGTTGACTCGATGAGCACAAAGGCAATCCTTCAGAACAAGTAATTTTGAATATCTATATATACAATTTAGTATAATCTATTTGTAGACATCATGCACATACATACATACATATATGTATGTATAAATATATATATATATGTATACATAAGAAAGGGAGAGAGGAATAGAGCAGGGATGGAAAGGATAGGCAAACCAGAAGAAGGCTGGGGAGAGAAGGCAGACATGAAGACATGCCATGTTGCTGAAGGAGTAACATGCCGGATTACGGGTAAGTTACAGCCTCATGGCAATACATAGATTAATAGAAATGGGTTAATAATCAAGACAGAGCTAGCCAATAAGAAGCTAGAGCCATCAGTCAAACATTTAATACTTAACATAAGTCTCTATGTGATTATTTGGGGCAAAGCAGCCATGGAACCAGGCAGGACAGAAACATTCATCTTCATACTTCCTGTTCACAATCTATATTAAATGTCACACTAGCCTTGCTTTCACATATAATGAACTTAATATGTGAACATGACAATCTTGTAGGAACAACTTTAGCCATGTTTTCACTAAAGCAGAAATTTAAGTCTCAAAATGATATGGTAACTCAGGGATAAATGCTTTAGTTTCCTTTCTGTGGATATGATAGAAACATTCTAGCCAAATGAAATTTAGGGGAAGGGAGGGAATTGTAATTCAAGATCACAGTCCATCATTAAGGGAAGTCAGGGAAGGACTCAAGCAGAAATCCTGGAACTGAATTGCTTACAGGTTTATGGTCAACCCAGATTTCTTCTTAGCCCAGGTTCACCTGTGTAGAGACTGTATTGTTCACAGTGGGCTGGGCTTTCTCCTATCAACAATCACTCAGCACAATCCCCAAAGCACATGCTCAGAGACTAGTCTGATCTGGGCTATCCTTCAAACGAGATTCCCTTCTCAGATGATTGTAGTCTGTCAAATAAAGAGTTAGAGGTAACTGGGACACATATTTCGGGTGTTTTATAATAATCTAGGAATGGCTAAAGATGATTTTCTGCTCTTTTTTCTTGTTTTTTGCATAATAATATAAATATACCAATTAATAATATAAACTATTGTATTATGTTTTGAATGTTTAATCAATCCTGTATCATGTAGTAAACTCTAGTTTAAGTGACTTACAATTGTTTTCATTGTTAAATGCTAAAGAATTCGTGTTTGTAGTGATTCTGGATTGTGGGATTTTTTTGTATGATCCTTTGATAGTCTTAATACATGTAATAATAATAACATAATGAACTAGAACAAATTCCTTTATTTCTTTTTGTAGAGGATATTATATTTGATTTATGTTAGTTCCTTCTAAAAAGTTACCTGATGAGAGGTGGGCAAAAGGTAGCCATGGGGCAGCTTGGGTTCTCATTGATCTATCTGCCTGAAGCCTTCCACAGGCCTTCTCATAATATACTGGGTGGATGGGTGTCATTATGATGAGCAAATATATGTTGGAGAAATGGGAGAGAAAGATAGGTACAATGGTTCTTGTGCTATGGTAAGATGCAGTTCAGAAGAAATGATGGTGGTGAAGAATAGGCTGATGTTGCCAACAGGAACTAGGTAGCCTCTGGAATTGGGCTGCTACCTAGGGCCAAGTCTGTGTACCTGGCCCTACTGCAGCCCAGGGTCTGTGTTGATGTTTGTGGTGCCTGATATCATCAAAGACCATGCCAATACCAGGAATGTGACCCACCACCTGCCACCATGTTGGTGCCCAAGGGTCATGCTATTCCAGGGTTATGTCAATGTGAGTGGCTTGAGCTGCCACCTGAGACCATTGTAACATCCAAACCTAGCATGCTGCAGGAGACCTTGTTTGGGTCCATAGTCCTCCCATAGCCTTGTTCTATCTTGATATTCATAGCCCATAGTATCACCAAAGGCCACAGAGATGTCCAGGGTCTGAGCCACAACCTATTGCCATGTTGGTATCTGAGGGCTGTGCTGTCACCAGGGCCATGCATTGCCACATGGGGCCATAGTGTTGTCCAGGCCCAGGCTGCTGCCATGGCTATGTCTGGGTACATGGTTCAGCAGCAGCCAGAGTCTGGGTTGATGTCATTGTCTCCTGTTCCCACCAAAGGCTGTACAGATTCCACAGGTCTGGACAGCTATCTGAGACCATGTTGGTGTCCAAGGATCTTATTGTCACCAGGATCATACAGATCTGTGCACCCTGTGCTGCTATGGGGCCATGGTAACACCTAGCCCTGAATGCTGCTGAGGCACATGTCTGGGTCCCTATTCTCTGTCCTTGCTGCAGCTTGGATGTGTCATGTCCATGTCCTGTGTTACCACAGGACGTCATAAGAACCATACATGTTGAAATCCAAGAGCCCTGTTGAGTCAGCCCTGCCTCTCATTGGCCCTGGGATAACTGCCCCTGTCCCTCACTGGACACTATAGCATGAGAGCTGGTCCTACCCCTCACCACAAAAATAGGAGAACTGGCCCTGATGTCATAGGCCTAGTAGAGCTGGCTTTGACCCTCACCTAAAGAGGCAGTCCCAGTGTCCCTGACTTACAAGCTCAGCTACCACTCAGAGACACATCTTGGGCCTTATGTCAGTCCACCTTAATATCTACCCAATTTATGACCTGCTGGAGTGCATGAAAGCACTGGCCCTGTGGAACTAAACCCACAGCATCTCCATGACTCTGGACAGGATATCTGAGAAGAGTTTCAGTGAGGGTCCAGTGATGATGGTATGACAGAGACCTTGAACTAGAACAATGGCTCATTGCAATGGACATATTTTGCAGGAGGGGTTGACTGGACAAAAGGGCATATGTGTGACACACTGTTGCTCCCAATACCACTAGGATGAAGGAAGAGGTGTTGAAAAGACAGAGGAACAAAGTGTTTGGTTTTTTTGGGTGGGGATGCTGCAGGAATAAGGGGTGAATATGTAGGGACTGGAATGTAAGTGGGGTACATGATGTGAAATTCCCAAAGAATCAATAAAGAATTATGTTTTAAAAATGCAAAAGAAGTTCCCAATGATGAAATGGTTTGGCCTTGGCAAATTCTCTTTCAGGACACAAAAGAATTTATGAATCTAATACTCAACATTTTGGGGGTCATAAACAAACAAATGTGAATTCAATTTTCTTAATAGTCATAAGACAATTTAAATATTCTGCTCTATATTTAGTAAATTGTAGTTCTTTGCATTTTGTAAGAATTTTTTTCATGTAATGTTAGTTATCTGTGTACTATTGAGGTTTGTATGGTCTAGAGAGACCTAGCTCATCAGTCCTATTTTGGACATTTGAGCCTCACCTATTTTTTTAAGTAGTAAATTTATATTGCTATTTTCAAAGAAACAGGCAGTTTTACTGGCTTCCATTTCATTTACTTTTGTTCTCCTCAGTACTGTTTCTTTCTATTTAGCTTCTTTATGCATCTCTACTCTTGTTTTCCAGACTGTTAAGGTAGAGATAGAAACTATTGGTTTCAAAATGTTCCTTATTGGTGGAAGTGTATAGTGTTATAAATTTCCCCCAGAGCATGGCTTGAACCATCTTAACTGGACTCTCTGTTTATATATGTATTGCTTCATTCTGCTATTGAGCACATCCATTCATTGAACTGTAATTTTAGATATTATGTTTTTCAGTTCTAAAATTTCCATGATTTTATTTTGCTTTCCATTTACTGATATTTTTGTTTCTTTGCCTTTTTCAGTGAGATTATTCATGTCAACCAACTTAGTCATTCCTCATGGAAGCATTGTGATGATGGGTATCATAAAAATCTGTCAAATAGTTAAAAAAATCACTGTCTTCTTGATATTGACATATACTGATTATTCGTTTCCATTCAAGATGAAGTGTGCCTGAATCTTGATATATAACAAGGTTTTCAATGAACCTGGATGTTGAATGTCATATTATGGAGTTGAGGTTCTTGTTAAAGCATCTGTTTTCACTGGCTTCTTCACATAACTACTGCAAGCAGGAAATAAAGAGAAGTACATATTACTACCATTGGCAATGGTCAAGAGTCATTGAAATGATGTGATTCCCAGAGGTAGCAGTAGAATCCCAGTTGATAGCTGGAAGTCTTATCTTTGATCATGTGTGCAGGGAACACTAATATAGCTTTGCATATTGCATCTAGTAGGGGCCTTCCACATGGACTTTTCAATAGTAATATCTTCAAATACTGAAAAGTAACCATTAATGGAAACAAAAGAGGTGATGCAAATTTTAAATTAATTTTACAACCCTTCAGCAATTTTAAAAGTTAAAACCATAGTTATCAAACCTAAAAATTCTTTCATTGGGAGCTGGAGGGATGAATCAGTGGTTTAGAGTGCTTTATTGCTCTTGCCAAGGACCTGAGTTCAATTGCCACCTGAAGACGGAGTTTCTGTCCAACCTGGTCCCACAGCCCCTTAGTCCCAAATAGACACACTAAGGCTTATATGAATTATAAACTGTTTGGCCAATGGCCCAGACTTCTTATTGGTTAGTTTTCTCTTAATTATCAACTCATTATGGGCTTACCCATAATGCTCTGGAATGCTACTCCTTTGGCGGCTACATGGCTTCTCTCTGGTGTCCCTCTCTGACTTCTTCTTTCAGTATTCTCCTAGTCTAGTAGTCCCGCCTATAGTTTTTCCTAGCTACTGGCCAATCAACATTTATTATTCAACCAATAAGAAAAACATCTTCTAGCATACAGAAGAATATTCCCCCCATCACCCACTACTTACAGGGTGGTTCAAAACCATCCCTAACTCCAGTTTTAGAGATCTTCTATTTTCTTCTTACCTATTCAGGCAATGAGCACTCAGATGGTACATGGATATATACACAGGTAAAATATGCATACATATAAAATTAGACAAATAAATCTACAAACGAAATGTGTAGTTCTTCATTAATGAGAAACATGATGTTGTACTTTAAAAGTAATTTCAGATTCAATACAATTCTTATACCAAGTTTCAAACTATTAATATACATTTTATTAGAACAAGTACCCCAAAGATAACATAAGTCATTGCAAAGACTAATCATTCACAATAAGATATGAATTCAACTCACACAACGTTATGCTGTGACCCACTCTAACAAACAGATGTGTCTATCAAGAGTCTACATCTTTCTGCTTTTCAACTCACCTAGTTAGCACTACAGGAAAAACATAACTTTGACTGCAACTTTCTCATTGTAAATTCCCATTTAATCCATCATACAACAATGTTCTGTCTTCTCTCCCTTTAACAACCCCCACCATGGCTCCTTAGTAATTTGTTGACCTCTATGGGGATTTCTAATGGACATACTTATCTGAATATTCAAAGCCAACATCTACAAATGTAAGAAATCATAGATAATTAAGTATTTTCTCTAATTTTGCCAAATACAAACTTATTAGATAGTATTACTCTAATTCTTACTTAATAACTGTTTTGTTGTATATAGTTTCACTATATTAAGGTTAAAACCTTCCTTTTAATTAGAAAAAAAGGGTGATATGGTGTGGAATAATCCCTTTGTACACTGTGAAGATTTGTCACTGTGATTGGTTTAATAAGCAAGTTGACTGACCAATATCTGAACAGAATAAGGTTAGGCAGGTGAGCCAAACTGAGAATTCTAGGAAGGAGAAGGGGGGGTCATATTCAGGAGTCAGTCACCAGCCGGATACATAGGGAGCAGAAGATGAAAGTGCCATGCTTATAAAGGTACCACCACATGGCAGAGAATACATAGGGAATGTGAGTTTACTTAAAATCTGAGATAATTAGTAACAAGACTGACTTGTTAGCCCCATCTGACCAGAAACCACAGATTTTTAATTCAAAATATCACATAAATTTCTCTGATAAGTCTTTACCCCCCAAACTTCACAAGCCAGGCTTCCATTATTTGTGTTTTTTTCCAAAATGTATATCTTCCCAGTTCTTAGAGAATATCCTATTAGAGGTTCTGTCTTTCCAGAGTACTTTAACTTATGTCAATTTGGCAAAAGAAAACAGTACAGAGGCCAAACTTCGTATCATGCTGACAGCAGAACTTGGTGGTGTTCATGTAATGCCTATTTTTCAGTCATTTAAAAGTTCAAAAGTGAAGAGGTAGTAAAGAAAGACTTGTACCAAAGTTTCAGCATATCCCTAAGACTAGGCATTGCACTGCAGCTTTGAATTCCTAGGTAGAAGGACCGAGAAGCCAGTCTGTGAAGCTGTTAAGGTAAGTTGCAATGGAAACCCAAGATGTCAAAGATGCTGGGACCATGCTATAAGCCATGGTCTCGAAAGCCATGGGTTCAAAGAAGGGCTGGAGAAGGAAAGAGTTTATGAGCACTTCAGGCAGCAAAACTGGAGAGCTGCTGCTTCCTAAACCAATTGAAACACTGATGCATCTTCCACAAGTCCAGATGCTAGATGTGGAACTGCAGGACTTAATGCTTTCCATAGTGAGTTTCAACCCTTTCAATCTGAACTTTCATTGTTTCTTCCCATATCTCCCTTTTGGAATGAGAAAGTTTATCTTTGTAGTTATGTAATGGAAATGTGTAACTTACAGATTTGTTTTACATGGGTTCACACTTAAGAGACAGCACTGAATGTCAGATGAAATTGACTTTGAGCATTTGCTAGAACTTTTCAAATTTGGAGGACTCTCAAAGATGAAATAAATTCAGTTTCATTACCAAATATCCACTAACCTTGAGGAATATGGAGTAATTCTATGATTTAAAGCTATATGTTTGGATATCATATTGACAAAGGAAGCTGTCATGGCAGTTAATCTTCATTGTCAGCTGGAATTATTAGAATAGTACCTCTGAGTGCATCTGTGAAACCATGTCCCGAGAGGTTTAACTGAGGTAAGAAGACCCTCCCTGTGTATAGATCTCACTATTCCTTGGACTGGGGTCCCCATTTTCATAAAAACAAAGATAGACCAGAGAAGTTGCTTGGTGGCTAAAATACTAACTGCACCATTAGAAGGAGCAGATTTCAGTCTTTAGAACTCATATAAGTACTGAATGAACACATCAACATGCCTATATCCCAACCTTGGAAGGTAGAAATGGGACTCCTGGAATAAGCAGGCCAACAAAACTAGCTATATGTGCTGGTTATTTTTTCTTTTTTTGAGATTATGCTATAGTTACATCGTTTATCCCTTCCGTTTCTTCCCCCATAAACTTTCTATATACCCAACCTTGCTCTCCCAAATTTTGGCATTTTTACTATAAATGATGTCACTTCATATATATACATACATATATGTATATATTATGATCAGTCTATACAATGTTACTTGTATAAATGTTTTCAGGTCTAACCATTTGGTAATCAGTTGTGTACCCAATTACTGTGCTGTTTACGGTTCCTCCCACTCTCAGCTAGTTGCCTATAGATCTATGTGTAAGGTTGAGGCTTCATAAGATTTCCCCCATACACTTTGGAAAGTCTATTGTTGTTCTTCAGCTCATGGTTAGACAGGTTCATGTTCATGAAGCTTTATAAGTGTACCTTCTGACATGAATGGGAGACACAATCTCACATCAAACTCTGGCCCCTACAACCTTTGCATCCCATCTTCTGCAATATTTCCTTAACCTTTCATGCTATGCTGCTTTATAGATATATCAATTGGCATTAATCTCCACAACTCTGTAATTTTATTAGCCATGGTTTTCTCTAATGGTCTCTATCTGTTACATAAAGAAGTTTCCTTGATGAGGGATGAAGACTACATTTATCTACCGGTATAAAGACAAATATTTAGAACTGGGTTGGGGATATGCTCACTTAGTAAAGTGGTGGTTGTAGGTTGTCCTCCAAGATCCACAAACTTCATTGGTTTCCAGCATCTTGCATTATTTCCTTCTTATTGAGCAGGTCTTCAGTCCAATGAGAACGCTTTTGGTTAAGAACAAGGTATGTATACCACTGCTACACTCGGGGTTGTTATGCCATGCTGGTGACTAATGGGGTTCATAGACATCATAGCTATCTGGTACTTTTGGTTGATTCCCTCCTTTGAGAGCAGAATATAGATAACAGAATTAAACCCCACTTTGACAGGCAATTATCTTCCATAAGCATGCTAAGAAAACACAATGAGGAAAGCCAAATATGTTCAATAAATGATGCTGGGACAATTGAACAGCTGCATGAGGAATGAAGGATCCTATCTGTCACCACTGACAACAGTCAACTCCACTCAGTAAACCTTAAATGGGATCTTTATCTTGTAGTTATGATTATGTAGTGGTACAGTATGGTGTTTTGTACTCTGTCAGAGTTGGATTAATAGCTTATCATAATTCCATAGATTATTGTTAGGACTATAAATATATGGAGTCTTAACACATAACAGCAGCATTCTCTTTGTTAGCACTTAAACCTTTCCATCCTCAGACCTCCGTAACATGCTTGTACACACCTTGAGTCACTTTCTTAGACCCTGAAACATTCTTAAATCCTCATATCTTAAGCTTTCATGTACTCACATAAACTTTACACCTTAAAACACCTTCTTAGACCCTAAACATTCTTATATCCTCACATGTTAGGCTTTCCTATCTTTACATAAATGAACCTAAAGCATGTGTTCCTTCCCCATCATCATGGCATCACCTTAACACTCAGGAATCACAGGAAACTTCTTTATCTCTCCCACTCCCTTAAGCCAGAATCCAAACATACCTCATCCACTTGAGATGTCTATTTTAATTCCCTTCACAGTGAGATTCATGTGTCCACCCTTGAGCCCTCCTTGTTACTTAGCTTCTTTGGGTCTGTGAACTGTAGCTTGGTTACCTTTTACTTTACAGCTAATATTCACTTTTAAGTGAGTCATAACATATTTGTCTTTCTGGGTCTGGGTTATGTCACTCAGGATGATCTTTTCTAGTTTCATCCATTTGCCAAAAAACTTCTTGAAGTCGTTTTTAACAGCTGAGTAGTACTCGACTATATAAATTTACCACATTTTCTTTATCCATTCCTCAGGGGAGGGGTATATATGTTGTTTCCAGTTCCTGCCTATTATGAATAAAACTTCTATGACCATAATTGAGCAAGTGTCCTTGTGATGCAGTAGAAAACCCTTTGGATATACACGCAGGAGTTATTTAGCTGGGTCTTGAAGTAGGTCAATTGCAAATTTTCAGAGAAGCTGCCATGTTGATTTCCAAATGACTGTACAAGATTACACTCCTACTAGCAATGGAAGAGGGTTTCCCTTGCTTCACATCCTCTCCAGCATAAACTGTCATTAATGTTTTGTTATTAACCATTCTGACTGGTGTAAGATGGAATCTCAGAGTCATTTTTATTTGCATCTCCCTAATGACTAATGATGTTGAAGATTTCTTTAAGTTCTTCTAAGCCATTTGATATTCTTCTCTTGAGAATTTTCTGTTTATATCTGTAGCCCATTTTTTAAAATATTATTATTTGGTTTGTTGATTTCTAGTTTCTTGAGTTCTTTATATATTTTGGAAATAATCCTTTTATCAGATAAGCAGCTGGTAATTTTTTCCATTCTGTGGGTTACTTTTTTGTTCTATTGGCAGTGTCTTTTGCTTCACAGAAGCTTTTCAGTTTCTTGAGGTCCCATTTATTAATCTTTGATCATAGTGTCTAGTGTTCTGTTCAGGAAGCTGTCTCTGTGGTAATGAATTCAAGGCTATTCCCCACTTTCTCTTCTATCAGGTTCAGTGTATCTGTTTTTATGTTGAAGCCTTTGATTGACATGGACTTGAGTTTTGTGCAGGTGATAGATATGGATCTATTTACAATCTTCTACATGTAGTCATCCAGTTAGACCAGCACAGAATTTGTTAAACATGTTTTCTGTTTTGTATTGTATATTTCTGGCTTCTTTATAAAAAATCAGGTGTCCATATGTATGCGTATTTGCATCTAAGTCTTTAACCTAGTTCCATTGATCAATGTGTCTGTTTTTATGTCAATACTATATGGTTTTTATTGCTTTGTAGTACACCTTGAAATTAGCGGTGGAGATACCTCTAGAAGTTCATTTGTTATGTAGGATTGTTTTAGGTATAATGTTTTTTGTTTATTCATTTGTTTTCCCTATGAATTTGAGTATTTTTCTGTCAAGATCTATAAAGAATTGTGTCAGAATGTTGATGAGAATTTCATTGACACTTGAGATTGCTTTTTGTAAGATAGCCATTTTTACTATATTAATCCTACCAATCCTTGATCATTAGAGATCTGTCCAACTTCTGATATATTCTTTCTTCAAAGAAGTTCTTGCCATACAGGTCTTATACTTGCTTGGTTGGAGTTATACCAAGATATTTTGTATTATTTGTGGCTACTGTCAAGGGTGTTGTTTCTTGATTTCTTTCACAGACCATTTATCATTTGTATTTAGGCTACTGATTTTTTTTAGTTTAGTTTGTATCCAGCCACTTTGCTGAAGGTGTAGGAGTTTCCTGGTTGAATTTATGGGGTAATTATATATACTATCATATCATCTGCAAATATCAAAACTTTGACTCTTTCCTTTCCAATTTGTATCCCCTTAATCTCCTTTACTTGTCTTATTGCTCTAGGTAAAACTTCAAGTACCATATTGAATATATATGGAAAGACTGTATAGCCTTCTCTTTTCCCTTATCTTAGTGGAATTGTTTTGTCTATCTCCACTTAATTGATGTGGTCTATTAGCTGGCTGTATATTGCCTTTATTATGTTTAGATATGTTCCTCATATCCCTGATCTCTCCAAAACTTTTATTACAAATGGGTGTTGGATTTTCTCAAAGGGGTTTTCAACATCTAATGAGATGATCATGTGGTTTTCCTTTTTCCTTTTAGTTTGTTTCTATGGTGGATTACATTGGTGGATTACATCTCTGAGATGAAGTCTACTGAATCATGATGGATGATATTAATGTGGTCTTAGATTCTGTTTGTGAGTATTTTATTGAGGATTTTTGCATCAGTGTTCATGAGGGAAATTGGTCTGTAACTCTCTTTCTTTGTTGAGTTTTTGTGTGGTTTGAGTATTGGGGTAACTGTGGCCTAGTAAACTGGTTTTGGCAATGTTCCTTCTATTTCTATTTAGTGGAAAAATTAGTGGTATATTGGTATTAGCCTTCTTTGAAAGTCTTGTAGAATTCGGCTCAAAAACCATCTGACCCTGGGCTTTTTGTTTGTTTGTTTGTTTGTTTGGGAGGCTTTTAATGACTTCTTCTATTTCCTTATGGGTTATAGGTTTATTTAGATAATTTATCTGATCTTGATTTAATTTTGATAAATGGTATCCATTGAGAAAATTGTCCATTTCTTCTAGATTTTCCACTTTTGCGGAGTATAGGTTTTTGAAGTATGGCCTAATGATTCTTTGGATTTCCTTGGTATATGTTATACCCTTCTTTTTCTTGCTGAATTTGTTAATTTGGATATTCTTTCTATGTCTTTTAGTTAGTTTGGATAGGAGTTTGTTTCTCTTGTCGATTTTCTCAAAGAACCAACTCTTCATTTTATTGATTCTTTTTTTTAATGTTCACTAAACCGTTCTTTTTATTTTATTTTATTTTAGAAACAATCTTAATTACATATCCTTCCTCCCATTCCCTCGCCCTTCCATGCTTCCCACCAACCCTCAACCCACACCTCACCCACTCCCCAGGGACAGTGAGACCCTCCACAGGGGATCATCAAAGTCCATCACATCATTTGGAATAGGCTACAGGTCCTCCTTTATGTGTGTGGGCTGCAATAGTATCCCGCCACAGGGAATTGGCTCCCAAAGTCCATTCGTGACCTAGGAATTAACACTGGCTCCACTGTTAGAGGTTCCATAGTTTGCCTTGGCCTCCTAGCTGGCACCCACATTCAAAGGGCTTAGTTTGATCCAATGCTGGTTCCTGCTCTTTACGACTAGGGTCTGCTTGCTGTCATTGGGTCAGGTCAACTCTTTCTGTGGGTATTTCCAGATCTGTCTTGCTTGGTCCATTTGTTCATCTCTCCTCCCTCTCCACAACTGGATTCTGGAAGTATGATTCAGTGTTTAGCTGTGGCTGCCTGTTTCTGCTTCGATCAGGTACTGGGTCAAGGCTCTAGGAAAGATAACCAAAGAGTCATCAATCTCATTATAGGGGAAAGGCATCAAAGGCAGTCTCCACCACTGCCTAGATTCTTAGTTGGGGTTATCCCTGTGGTTCCCCTAGCATTTCCTCTGTGTGTACACCTCTCTTCAAACCTGTACTGGCTCCCTTTATCAAGGCATCTCCTTTCTTGCCCTCCTCTATTCCTCCCCTGTCTCAGTCATCTTACTCTCCTCCTCCCTACTCCCCATCTCCCCTTTCCATCTCCTTCCACTCTCCCAGCTCCACATGCTTCCAATTTGCTCAAGAGTTCTTGTCTCCTTCCCCTAGCAAAAATGGCAATCTTGCCAAAAGCAATCTACAGATTCAATGCAATCCCCATCAAAATCCCAACACAATTCTTCACAGACCTTGAAAGAACAATATTCAACTTTATATGGAAAAAAAAACAGGATAGACCAGAGGAGCCAGGGAGTCGAGGGAAACAGCTATTCAGTAGACAGCATCAGTTAAACAGGCCGGCTTCTGGGCCTGTGTTCCAGTGCCTGGGGATCGCCTGGGAACTGCACAAAGCTTCCAATCCTGGCACGGAGCCAAACACCCCAGACTCCAGGACTTCTCTCCCACCAACAAGACCAGGAAACCAGAGGAGCCAGGGAGACCAGGGGAGCAGCTGTTCCAGCCCCAGGATCAGGTACAACAGGATCCAGCAAAGGGTCCAGGGGACCAGGTGGGAGGCTAAGCACCCCAGATTCCTGTTCTTCTTCTCCACCCACGAGACCAGAACGAAGTCAAGGAATAGAAGAACCACCAAATTATTGGACTTGCTAGCACCCACCAAAAGGGAACTCTGGTCCCCCTAACCACCAGACCAGCAAGGGGCTCTTTCTGCACCCACTACAAGAAGAGAAGGGAAAGAGACAATACAAAAACACACTCAGCAACAGAAAAACAAATATGACAACACCAGATTCTAGAGACTCCATACCAGCAAGACTCCAACATTCAAATGCGAACGAAGCAGAAGAGAATGACCTTAAAACCACTTTCATGAAAATGATAGAGGCCCTAAAAGAGGATATAGGAAAATCCCTCAAAGAAATGGAAGAAAAAACAAACCAAAAATGCAAGAATTGGAAGAAGAAGCAAACCAAAAAAGGCAGGAAATGGAAGAAGAAACGAAGCAAAAAAATGCAAGAAATGGAAGAAAAATCAAATCAAAAAATGAAAGAAATGGAAGAAGAAACATACCAAAAAAGGCAGGAAATGAAAGAAGAAATGAAGCAAAAAAATGCAAGAAAGGGTAGAAAAAGCAAAGCAAACATTAAAGAAATGGAAAAAGAAACAAACCAAAAAAGGCAGAAAATGGAAGAAGAAACAAAGCAAAAAATGCAAGAAATGGAACAAAAAGCAAACCAAAAAATGCAAGAAATGGAAGAAAGAACAAACCAAAAAATTCATAAAAGGCAACAAATGGACGAAAAGATAAACCAAAAATTGCAAGAAGGAATGCAAACACTGCAAGGGTTGAAAACTGAAATAGAGACAATAAAAAAAAAAACACAATCTGAAGAAAGGCAGGAAATAGAAAAGCTGGGCAAACAGTCAGGTACTACCGATACAAGCATTACCAAAAGAATAGAAGAGATGGAAGAGAGAATCTCAAGTGTTGAAGATATACTAGGAGAAAAGGATTCATCAACCAAAGAAAACCTTAAGTCCAACAAATCCTTAACACAAAACATCCAGGAAATATAGGACACCATGATAAGACCAAACCTAAGAACTACAGGTATAGAAGAAGGAGAAGAAAACCACCTCAAAGGGCAGAAGACATATTCCACAAAATCAGAGAAGAAAACTTTCCCAACCCTAAGAAAGACATGCCAATGAAGGTACAAGAAGCGTACGGAACACCAAATAGAGTGGACCACAAAAAAAGTCCCCTGGCCACATAATAATCAAGACCCCAATTATACAGAATAAAAAAGGATATTAAGAGCAGCTAAGGAAAAAGGTCAAGTGACATATAAAGGCAGACCTATCAGAATTACACCTGACTTCTCAATGGAAACTCTGAAAGCCAGAAGGTCCTGGATAGATATTCTACCAACACTAAGAGACCATGGATGCCAGCCCAGACTACTATACCCGGCAAAGCTCTCACTCACTTTAGGCAGAGAAAACAAGATATTCCATGACAAAACTAGATTCAAGCAATGCGTATCCACTAAACCAGCCCTACAGAAAATTTTGGAAAGAAAACTCCAACCCAAGGAAGCTAACTACAACCAGAAAAACATAGGCATTAGAGAATCCCTCTCTACCAACAGCCAAAAGAACAAAGGGGTGAAATTCCACAAATAATTCCACCAACAACAACCGTTGCAAATCGAAGAAGGATGAACAATCAATAGTCATTAATATCCCTCAACATTAATGGCCTTAAGTCACCCATAAAAAGACACAGGCTAGCAGAATGGATTAGAAGACAGAACCCTTCCTTCTGCTGCATACAAGGAACACACCTCTCCCTCAAAGACAGACATTACCTGAGAGTTAAAGGTTGGAAAAATTTTTTCAATCAAATGGACCCAAGAAACAAGCAGGGGTAGCAATCCTAATATCTAACAAACTAGACTTTAAAATAAAATCAATCAAAAGAGATGAAGGAGGTCATTACATACTCATCACAGGTGAAACCCACCAAGATGAAGTGTCTATCCTGAACATCTATGCCCCAAATACAAAGGCATCCACATTCGTAAAAGAAACATTATTAGAACTTAAGTCACACCTAAAGCCCCAAACACTTATAGTGGGAGATTTCAACACACCACTCTCACCACTAGACAGAAATACCAGACAGAAACTCAACAAAGAAGCAAAGGGTCTAATAGAAGTAATAACCCAACTGGGATTAACAGATATCTATAGAACATTTCATCCACATGAAAAAGAATATACCTTCTTCTCACCACCACATGGAACCTTATCAAAAATCGACCACATACTTGGCAACATATCAAACGTCAGCAGCTACAAAAAATTGGAATAACTCCATGCATCTTATCAGACCACCATGATTTAAAATTAGAATTCAACAACAACACAAATTGCAGAAAACCAACAAACTCATGGAAATTGAATAATGCTCAACTGCACCATCCCTGGGTCAAAGAGGAAATAAAAAAAAAATTAAAGACTTCCTCGAATTCAATGAGAATGAAGACACAACATACACAAATCTATGGGACACTTTGAAAGCAGTGCTACGGGGGAAGTTAATAGCACTAAGTGCTCACATGAAGAAACAGGAGAACAGTTATACCAGAGAATTAACATCACAGCTGAAAGCTCTAGAACACAAAGAAGCAAACTCCCCCAGGAGGAGTAGACGCCAGGAAATAATCAAATTGAGGGCTGAAATCAATAAAGTAGAAACCAGGAAAACAATACAAAGAGTCAATGCAATGAAGAGTTGGTTCTTTGAGAAAATCAACAAGATAGACAAACCTTTGTCCAAACTTACCAAACAGCAGAGAGTGAACACGCAAATTAACAAAATTAGAAATGAAAAGGGGGACATAACAACAGACTCTGAGTAAATCCAGAGAATCATCAGGTCATACTTTGAAAAACTGTACTCCACCAAATTCGAAAATTTAAAGGAAATGGATGACTTCCTGGATAGCTATCAGTTGCCAAAACTAAATCAAGAACAGATAAGCAATTTAAATAGACCTATAACCCCTATTGATATAGAAGCAGTCATCAAAAGTCTCCAATCCAAAAAAAGTCCAGGTCCAGATGGCCTCAGTGCAGAATTTTACCAGAAATTCAAAGAACAGCTTATACCAATTCTTCTCAAAGTATTCCACACAATAGAAGCAGAAGAGTCTTTGCCAAACTCTTTCTATGAGGCTTCAATAACCTTGATCCCCAAGCCACACAAAGACACAACTAAGAAAGAGAACTTCAGACCAATATCACTCATGAACATTGATGCAAAAATACTCAATAAAATACTGGCAAATCGGATCCTTGAACACATCAAAACAATCATTCACCACGATTAAGTAGGTTTCATCCCAGGGATGCAGGGATGGTTCAACATATGAAAATCCATCAAGGTAATCCACCATATAAACAAGCTGAAAAACAAAAGTCACATGATCATCTCACTAGATGCTGAAAAAGCCTTTGACAAAATCCAACACCCCTTTATGATAAAGGTCTTGGAGAGATCTGGGATAACAGGGACATACTTAAACATAATAAAAGCTATATACAGTAAACCAACAGCCAACATCAAACTAAATGGACAGAAACTCAACACATTTCCTCTAAAATCAGGAACAAAATAAGGCTGTCCACTCTCTCCATACCTTTTCAACATGGTACTTGAAGTTCTAGCCATAGCCATACGACAACAAAGGGGATCAAGGGGATACAAATTGGGAAGGAAGAGGTCAAAATTTCACTGTTTGCAGATGATATGATAGTTTACATCAATGACCCAAAGAACTCTACCAGGGATTAACACCTTCAGCAAAGTGGCAGGCTACAAGATCAACTCAAGAAAATCAGTAGCCCTACTATATACAGATGATAAAAGGGCTGAAATAGAAATCAGAGAAACATCACCCTTTACAATTGCCACAAACAACATAAAATACCTCGGGGTAATGCTAACCAAACAAGTGAAAGACCTGTATCGCAAGAAATTTGAATGTTTAAATAAAGAAATTAAAGAAGCCCTCAGAAAATGGAAAGATCTCCCATGCTCTTGGATAGGTAGGATCAATGTAGTAAAAGTGGCAATCCTGCCAAAAGCAATCTACAGATTCAATGCAATCCCCATTAAAATCCCAGCACAATTCTTCAAAGACCTTGAAAGAACAATAATCAATTTTGTATGGAAAAACAGAAGACCCAGGATAGCCAAAACAACCCTGTTGAACAAGGCAACATCCGGAGGCATCACCATCCCTGACCTCAAGCTCTATTATAGAGCTATAGTCCTGAAAACAGCTTGGTATTGGCACAAAAATAGACAGGTAGACCAATGGAATCGAATTGAAAACCCGGATATTAACCCACACACGTATGAACATCTGATCTTTGACAAAGAAGCTAAAAATATACAATGGAATAAAGAAAGCATCTTCAACAAATGGTGCTGGCTTAATGGAGGCTGGCATGTAGAAGACTGCGGATCAATCCATGTTTATCACCATGCACAAAACTTAAGTCCAAATGTATCAAAGACTTCAACATAAATCCAGACACACTGAATCTCCTAGACGAGAAAGTGGGTGGTACCCTTGAACGAATTGGTATAGGAGACAGCTTCCTGAACATAACACCACTAGCACAGACAGTGAGATCAACAATTAATAAATGGGACCTCCTGAAACTGAGAAGCTTCTGTAAGGCAAAGGACACAGTCAGCAAGACAAAAAGGCATCCCAGAGAATGGGAAAAATATTCACTAATCCCACATCTGACAGAGAGTTGATCTCCAAAAGTTACAAAGAACTCAAGAAGCAAGTCTCCAAAACACCAAAGGACCCAATTAAAAAGTGAGCTGCAGAGCTAAATAGAGAATTTTCAATACAGGAGTCTAAAATGGCTGAGAGGCACTTGAGAAAGTGCTCAACATCCTTAGCCATCTGGGAATTGCAAATCAAAACAACCCTAAGGTACCATCTCACTCCTGTCAGAATGGCTAAAATCAAAAACACCAATGACAATTTATGCTGGAGAGGATGTGGTGAAAGGGGGACACTCCTCCATTGCTGGTGGGAGTGCCAACTGGTTCAGCCACTTTGGAAATCAGTATGGAGATTCCTCAGAAAAATGGGAATAAACCTACCACAAGACCCAGCAACTCCACTCTTAGGCATATATCCAAACGATGCCCATTCATACAACAAAGATATCTGTTCCACTATGTTCATAGCAGCTTTATTTGTAATAGCCAGAACTTAGAATCAACCTAGATGTCCCTCAACCGAAGAGTGGATAGAGAAAATGTGGCACATTTACACAATGTAGTACTATTCAGCAGAAAAAACAATGGAATCCTGAGATTTGCAGGCAAATGGATGACACTAGAAGAAACCATCCTGAGTGAGGTAACCCAGTCACAAAAAGAGAAACATGGCATATACTCTCTCATATGGATTTTAGACATAGATCTGGGGAGTGCCAGCCTACAATCCCATGGGCAGACATTCTGGGAAACAGAAACTTCATTCAGTGGCTGATGGAAGAAGAGGCAGACTCCCTAGGTTAAGTACTGAGCTGAACTCAAGAATGCCAATAACAGAGAGGGAGGACTGATGACCAAAGGGATTAAGACTGGGCTTGTTTAACCCCCCAGAAATAGCTGACCTGAAAAAGGTTAACTCTTGAATCCCAGGCATCAGCCTGGGAATCCAGCATGGGACTGATCAAGACCTCCTGAATGTGGGTGTCAGTGAGGAGGCCTAGGTAATCTATTGAGCCTTGGGCCGCAGATCAGTACTCATCCCGAGTATACACACGGACTTTGGACTCCCATCCAACCCTGAACTCTTGGTGGAGGGTCTAGGCCCTGCCCTCGATGAAATGACAGTCTATGGACACCCCCAAGGAGGGCCTCACCCTCCCTGGGGAAATGAGCGGATAATGGGGGGGGGGGGGTTGGGGGAGGACACGGGAGGAGGGGAGGGAAAGGGAGAGGAACCTGGAACTGACTTGTGAAGCAACCTTGTTTCTTATCTAAATTTAAACTGATAAATAAATTTAAAAAAAGAGTTATATACGTACATGTAAGCACTGACTTGTAAGTTTCAAATAAAAACTAAAAATACCAAATTAAAAAAAACAGAATAGCCACAACAACCCTGTACAATAAAGGAACTTCCAGAGGCATAAGCATCCCTGACTTCAAGCTCTATTATAGAACCATAGTCCTGAAAACAGTTTGGTATTGACACAAAAATAGACAGGTAGACCAATAGAATCCAATTGAAAACCCTAACATTACCCACATACCTACAAACACCTGATATTTGACAAGGAAGCTAAAGTTGTGCAATGGAAAAAAGTAAGTATCTTCAATAAATGGTGCTAGCATAACTGGATTTGGACATGTAGAAAACTTCAGATAGACCTGTATCTATCGCCATGCACAAAACTTAAATCCAAAGGATCAAAGACCTCAACAGGAATCCAGCCACACTGAAACTCTTAGAAGAGAAAGTGGGAAGTACCCTGGAACAAACTGGTACAGGAGACCTCTTCCTGAACATAACACCAGTAGCACAGACATTGAGATTGACAATTAATAAATGGGACCTCCTGAAACTGAAAAGCTTCTGTAAGGCAAAAGATATAGTCAGCAAGACAAAACAGCAGCCCACAGAATGGGAAAAGATATTCACCAACCCCATATCTGACAGAGGGCAGATTTCCAAAATATACAATGAAATCAAGAAGCTGGTTACCAAAACACCAAACAACCCAATTAAAAAATGGTGTGCACAACTAAATAGAGAATTCTCAATAGAGGAATCTAAAATGGCTGAAAGACACTTAAGAAAGTGCTCAGCATTCTTAGCCATCAGGGAAACGCAAATAAAAATAACTCTGGGATACCATCTTACACCAGGCAGAATGGCTAAAGTCAGTAACACCAACAACAGTCTATGCTGAAGAGAATGTGGAGAAAGAGGTACACTCCTCATTGATTCTTTATATTGTTCTCTTTATTTCTGTTTTATTGATTTCAGCCCTCAGTTTGATTATTGTCTGCCTTCTACTCCTCTTGGATGTCTTTGCTTCTTTTTGTTCTAGAGCTTTCAGGTATGCTGTTAGTTTGCTAGTATGATATCTCTAATTTCTTGATGTAGGCACTTAGCGCTATGAACTTTTCTCTTAGCACCACTTTGATTGTGTCATAAGTTTTGGCATGTTTGCATTCATTTCCAATGAATTTTAGGAAGTCTTTAATTTCTTTGTTTATTTCTTTCTTGATCCAATAGTGACTCAGTAGAGAAACGTTCCATTTCCATGAATTTCTAAGTTTTCTGTTGTTTCTGTGGTTGTTGAAATTCAGCTGTAATTCATCATAGTTTGATAAGATACAAGTTATGTCTATTTTCTTGTATCTGTTGAGGCTTGCTTTGTTACTGAGCATATGGTCAGTTTTGGATAATGTTCTGTGAGGAGCTGAGGAAAAAGTATATTCTTTTGTGTTTGTGTAAATTGTTCTGTTGATATCATTTATGTCCATTTGAGTCATAATATCTGCTAGCTCCATTATTTCTGTTTAGTTTTTGTCTGTATGGCCTGTCTATTGGTGAAAGTGAGGTATTGAAGTTTCAAAGAATCAATGTTTTATTATTAGCAGTGTCAGTTGTTCTAGTAAAGAAAATGTTTCACTTAAGTGGTTTTGATCTCTTGTTAATCACAGTAAGTACATCAGCCACAGCTTAGCCCAGAACCACAACTTTTAAAAGAAAAAATACCAAATAGTCACAATGGAGATTCTACTTCTCTCAGAAACATCATAAGCCAGGCCTCCATTGTATCTACTTCTCCTATCATTCTCCACAGGGTACCCACAGAATACTGAGCACTTAATGGTTTTCCCAGCCCAAAGTTCAAATGCCAACACAAGGCATAAAACCTCCAGGCAGGAACTGAAGCAAAAGCCATGGGGGAGTATTGCATTCCAGCTTATGCCTCATGGCTTTCTAAGCTTGCTTTCTTATACAACCCAGGACCCACTGCTCAGCAATGACACTAACTACAATGGACTGGGCCCTCCTTTATCAGTAATTGATAAAATGCCACAGATAACTACAGGCCAGTCCTATGGAAGCATTTTCTCAGTTATGGTTCCCACTTCTCAAATAATGATAGCTTGCATCAGGCTGACAATCAAACAAAACCAAAACTGACCAGGATATCTGCCTTCAAGGATTAGAACCAGGAACCAGATTTCACTAGATAAATCTAGATATGGATGACTCTTAGTCCTAGAACCTGAGAACTACGAAGTTCCAGGAGGACAGGTGACACCCACAGCCCTGTTCCATCAGAAATGTAATTCATGCTCAAGCACTCTTAAAAACATGAAGACTAACTCATGCCTTCCCCAGCCTCAGTGCTATGTCTGCTTCCCCTACAACAGGTCTTTGGCCACCAAAGGAATTTCAATCTTAAGAGTCTCAGGAGAGTGAGAGAATATATTCAGTTCACAAAATACAAAGATTTGTTTGGCAATTTAAAGCCTTTATAATCATGCTGTGTTTAAAAGAAGAAAACTAACTCAATCAAGGCTGCTCTGGAAAACATCAGATGCTTGTCCAATACAGAATCAGCAATAGCTTAAATAAAAGGAAACACATCACCCACAAGTTCAACTACCATGCCTGCTCCCATGAATATAACTGACAGTCTCAAATATCAGCGGATCCAAAAAGAAGCTGTTTCAACATTCATCTTTAAAAGCTTTACTTGTAACCTTTGAGATTTTCCATGTTTACCTACTGTATTTCTTATTTTTTAAATGTTTTTGTCAATGCCTTTCATACATTAGTCTTTACTCTTCCCTCTCCATGACATTCTTCTTTATTTTTTAATAGGTCCACACTCATTCTAAATATTTTTTAACTTTGTAGTACATTCTTAAGTATTTTTCACCATTTCAGTTTTGTAGTGATGAGTTTATGGCTATAATTAATTTTAAGCCCATTTATATATCTTATGTGGTTTGATATCAATGATGATGCTTTAGTTTGGTTTTGCCTTGCTAAGTCATGAAGACTGTATATTCAGAAATAGTCTTCCCAATAAGATATCCCCTTCAAAAATTACAGATAAAAAGATAGGTCCAAGATAACAGGTGAAGAAAGAATATAGAAAAGCTCAAGAAATGACAAAACAAGATATCATTCTCTATTCTTTATAAGATCACAATTTTTTCAATTATTTAGTTCAAAAACATTAAGACATATGAAAAGACAGATACCAAAAGTTTTCAGCAAAACTGATCAGTGACCTGAGAAAATGATTCAAACAAGCACATGAATTTAATATAGGACCTGAACAGGAAAGTCAGTGAAACAGATAAGAAAATCCAGAAGTGTGTGTGAAAAATTCAGCAATGAAATTAAGACTTTTGAAAAAGAAAGTGTATAAACTTTGGAAATAAAATTTAAGTGACTAATAAAGACATTTTTAAAAGTATCACCAATAAACCATCCCAATTAGAAGTGAGACTATCAACAATGGAGAACAAGACCAACAAAATACAACAACCAAACACCATTAAGAAAAAATAAATAAATTTATAAAAATTATAAATGTTTAATAATAAATAAAACAATGTCCAATTACTCTGAAGTATCATCAACAGATCAAATCTAAGTACCCAGAAAACAGAAAGAGCTGACATAAAGACACAACGCACAGAGAACAGAGACTTGAATCCTATTATAGAAGAAAATTTCCCAAATCTCAAAAAAGAAACAGACATTCAAATACAAGAGGCACTTGTTACAGGCATGACCATACAAAATCCTCCCCATGACAAAAATACAAAGACGATTAAAAGCTATGAAGGAAAATTCAAACCTACTGACCTTGTCTGTTTGTCAACTTGACACAGCCCTAGACATATCTGGGAGAAAAGAATGTTAATAGAGACAATGTTTTCATAAGATTGGCCTGTAAACAAAACTATGGGATTATTAAAAATAGTCACTGATGTGGGAGTGTTCAGACACTTGTAGGTGGTAACACCCCTGGGCAAGTAGTCCTGGGTTATATAAGAAAGCAGGCTGAGCAATTCATGAAGAGCTAGATGAGCTGAGTTCCTCCATGGCTTCGGTTACTGTCCTGAGTTCTGACTTGATTCACTGGATGATGGGCCATAATCCATAAGTAAAATAAAACCTATTCTCCTCAAAGTGTTGACCAAAATAATAGAAACATAAATAGGGCATAGACATAATATTCGACCAGCTACTAAAGAGTAGCTGCTCGAATCCAAATGAAGGTTCACCTTACCAGGATTTTTGGACTACAGCAGTTCATAGCAATGAGTTCCTATGAAATATGTCAAATAAATAACCTAATGGTGCACCTCAGTGTCATATAAAAGGGAGAACAATCCATACCCCAAAACGGTAAATAGTAATAAATAATAAAGAACAAGGTAGACATAAATGTAATGGAAACAAGAAGGACAACACACAGAATGAATTGTGTTTCTTAAAAAATGTTTGATGAGCCTTTAGTCAATCTGAACATAAGAAGACAATGGCTGTGATTACAGATTTCAGTGAAACCCAGAGAAACAGAAAGTACACTGAAAATATAAAATCTAATTTTAAAAACTAAGGATAGTTAAAGATACTAAGAGAAAATCTGTTTAGGGACAATGGTGTGAAATATTCAGTGCTAGCCCATGAAGAGGTGAAAGTACCACTGTTTTCCTTTTGGTCTTTATGAATTAACTTTTTTTGGGGGGGGGTCTTTACACTGTAGTTCTTATTTGATATTTACTTGCATGTCAGAATATTTTGATTGCATGTGACTGAAAACCAACTCAAATGAGTATATGATATATGTAACTAGAAGAGTAGTTTGGGGAGAAGAAACTCACAGAAAAAACGTATCAACTTAGAATTTTTTGTTTATAGCACCCTGACCCGAAGAGATGAGAACATCCTCTTGGTCTGCTCTGTCTCTGACATGCTTTGCTCTAGGCTGCATTGATTTTAACATAGACATGCTTGTTGCTCGCTTGCTTGCTTGCGTGCCTGTTTCCTTGCTTGAGTTTTGCTCTCTTGCTCGTTTGTTTGTTTGTTTGTTTGTTGTTGTTGTTTTTGCTCGCTTGCAGTGCTGGTGAATGAAGCATGTGCAAAGCAAGTGCTCTCCTCTGAGACCCCTTCACAGAGGTTCTCTAAATATTTCGTTTGTGTGTCTATTTCTTGACAGTCTTTACATGGATGCTTTTCCTTTGTGGTCATTTGCCTCTACCTGGCTGAATGCCACACAACTGGTCACAGGACCATGGTCTTATTGAGTAGATTCACACCGACAAAGATTGTTAAGTGGAGAGCTTGCACCACCACTAAGTAAAAGTAAAAGAAAGAGTTGATTTTATAGTCAGACTGATGTCAGCTCTGCTGTATTCACATGCAATTCTAACACCAGCCCATAGCACAGACCATTTTTTATTTCTCTCTCCCAACAGAGTTTACATCTCTTCCTTCAAAGGTTCCCAAGTAAAAGCCTCAATCATTAAGTATCCACATCACATCTTTACTACCAGAGCCTGAGAAATTCAAGAATGATGTCAGGGAGTCCTTTCGTTTCCCACACTACAGCATGTGTATTGGAATATTCAGTGGTGATGTTCATATGTACAATTACATAGATGGGACACTGTTAAAGGTGCTCAAATTTTCTTCTTACCCGGAGTTTGTACCTGACTCCTCTTTGTGCCTTACCAGATGATTATAATTCTTAACTGTGAAGCCAATCAGATAATGTCTATTGTAAACTCTACACAGTAAAATTTAATGTCTTCCCAGAAACTTTACACTGACATAATATTTAAGTTTTTGACCATTGTCGAACTTTTATGGTATTCCATTCTTCTGGTCTTCATTTTTGTTGTTTAGATTTGGGGTTTTGCAGTGTCTGTTAATTTTTCTTTATATGATCTCAGAACATCAAAGAAGTTACAGGGCAAGCTCACTTCAATGAAGAATTATGTCTTTGTATCGTTGTTTATCACCTGTTGCTTTGAATACTAAGAACAGCAGAAATAAACAATCTCAGCAGATGAACAAAGCTATTCAGAATTTCAGTACATGCTTCCTCTTTTTTTTTCTGCATTGCGTTGTTTTACCCCAAACAAACAAACAAGCAATTCGAGTGCTTTAGAGAACGCACTCTTTATAGTCCTGGAGTCTACTAAAATTTTATTTATTACTGCAAATGGTTGGATTCCTGCTTGTGTGCCATGGGAACTAAATTTCTGTTCCAGTGTTTTGGCACACCCTCAGTATACTTACCTCTGTAGGAGTGGTGTGTATCCACAATTATGTTATTTGAAAAGAATCTTTGTACTGGAAAATCCCATTGAGATGTAGCATCGTGTTTCCAAGGGTGCCTTGGGACAAGGAAGAATGGGGCAATAATATACAACCACTTGGTTACATCATTCATACCAGAGAAATTATCATCCTACTACTGACGGGAGCATTTGTACTTCTCTATTATCAAAGATTTTGCAGAACTGCTCAGCCCCTTCTATTCATTTCATTCCAGCTGTTCTAACACAAGGAAAGAAGCAGATTGTTTCATTCTCTGAACGTACATTAAAAAGGACAATGCCATCATTTGGGGGGCCTTTGAAGGGATTTTTGCTCAATTTGAACTGTGTGTGGAGCAAGCTCACTGCCTTGTAACAAAGGCTTGAAACTCTGTGGTGACAGGCAAGTCAAAGGCTGAAGGATTTGTTAAAAGGAAGAAGCCCTAAATGTTCAGCATAAACAACAGACATGAGAAAGGAAGCAGGGGAAAGGTAAGGGGGACCGTGAGAAGGAATGTGTGCTGGCCAGCGCTGAAGCCTTTCACAATCCTCTGGGAAAATGCACTTGGACCTTCCAGGACTCTTTCCTGAATTTGTCCTGCATCAAAGACTCACAAGCTTGCTGTCACTGGAGCTCACATTCCCTGACTCTGTGTGTATAGACTAGGGATTTTTTTAAATGCTAACTACTAATTTTTTTTCTGTGGCAATATCCACATCTTTCTTGTTATATTATACAATAACATGAGCTTTGATTTCTTCTTAATTTCTCTACTTCTTATCCTGCCTTGTCATACATTCTGAATGCACAGATTTCTGTACTTTCTTATGACCTTTGCTTATTATTCTTGACTCATGAAAACATCAATGCATATGGGTATTTCCTTTTTTTACAGCAATGGCAGAAAATGAAAATTAATCATAGAGACTGGACAATACATAATTAACTGAGTCATCTTCAGTGTGTGTTATAGGAAATCACCAAACAGAGCAGAATTTAAAAATAAGACGAAGTGTATTTCCACAGTCTAGACAAAGAATGTCAAAACTTACTGATCTAGATGTCTCTATAAATAGTGCCTTGGTATGACTGTGTGAAAGAGTGTAGCTTTCTGCTTGCTCTGGTGGCAATGGTAAAATTGATTCTCAGTGCAATATTATGTGGATCATAGTATTTTATCTACAGGTTGGTCTTGTCTTCCTAAAACTAATGAAAATTCAATACATAAAGGTTTTTAAAGGTCATAATTTTCAGACAGATAAAAATTGTTGTATGTTTTATTGTAGACTGTAGAAAGGAATAGAGTAGCTGAACTTGTTCCTTCCTGTCTCAATTGCCACCCATTACCAAGTATTTGTGCTAGTGCTAGCTGATGATTTGGTTTCATTTTCTGAAGGCTGAGGCATTGGTAAAAATTTCTACTTTTATTCTAGGTTGCTTTTCCCTTGCATTGCCTGTTGAATCCCTCTGGTCTCAGTTTCCCCTCAGTTCTAGTGGCTTTGGAACACAAATGAAAGTAATCCAGTTGTCTAGCTATTACAAACTACTTAGTGCAATGATTTTCCTCTGAAACTACTAATAAAGGTATATTTATCTAGATGTTCTGTCTTCTGCATAATATAGTATAAATTGATTCCCAGGTTGGATTCACAATGGCAAAAAATAAAACAATATTTATTAAATTAAAGTAAATGAAGGTAAACCATCTAGATAGCTATAAGGCAGGACTGAATTAAACCTAGTCAAATATTAAGTTCCTGGCAGTAAGGTAATGAAATTCATTATTTAAAGAGGTTGTGTAAGGAAAGAACTGACATTTCTAACTTATAAGGACAAAACCAGTATATTTTGGCTCACAGTTTGAATATTTTAGTCAAGATTGGGTAGATTCATTGCTTTGGCCTTTGGAGAATTTTCCAGCTACATATTAGGATAGTGGAGCCAACTGTTTGCTTCTTGACCAGGAAACAAAAACAAACAAACAAACAAATGGCTGAAAATGAAGAAGTCAGAGTCCCAAGACTCTTTCAAGTGCTTATCACATCCCCAGGGACCGTATTGGTCTGCAGTCCTAGAATCTTCCAACAGCACTACACAGAGGAGTATGAACCTTGAAAGAGTACCTCTCCACACCACAACAAGCCCTTGTATGACTTACAGATGTTTGTGTTTCATAGTCTCAAACACAGTACTTTTGTGTTTTACCCTCCCTCAGGTTCTTTCTGTACCATGAGGAACCAGTGGGTTTACTTTGCTCAGCCCAGGTCTCAGACATTTCCTAATTCAAACTGAGCAACTAGGACTTAGAGAGCTGGTTCATAGGGTAAAATCCCCCTGCCACTAAACCCTATGATCTCAATTTGATCTACATGAGTATTACATGGTGGAAAGAGAAAACCAACTCCCTTAGGTTGTTTGACTTCTACTATGTGCCCCTGGCACATGCACACCTACACATATAATATACAATATATCCTTGTGAAGTAATTTTTATTAAACTGAAACTATTATTTTGTCTATTGTCTTCTCTTGGATATTTATTTTTGCTCAAGTTACACACACTAATGAAAACTTTAACATATCTGCACAAAAAATAATCTAAAAACTCATCCAGAGTTTCTCTAATTCATTTGTCAGTTCTACCTACTAGCCCTGGCATCCCCTGGATTCTGGCTCACTGAGTAGCTGCTTAATATCCCATCATGGATGGAGGAGTGGCTCACACGGCTCCACCCTGAGCTGAAGGGCTATTGGCAATGGATGACTGCTTTGGAAGAAGAGTGAGTTGTCTTCAGAGGTATAGCTGCTGGTAGGCTATCAGTGTCTCGGTGGACTTCCATACACCCACACACATATTGGAAGCAGCAAGTGAACTTAGTAATTGGATTAATAAGCAAGGCCATGGAGATGGAAGGGAGAAGGGGTGTGGAATGGGAGGAGCTGTAGTGTGAATAGGAGGTGTATGATTAACATCCGTTGTACACAGGTACGAAACTCTCAAGAAAGTAAGAGATAGAGGTATGTGTCTATTTATTGTAATATCCCATTATTAAACCCGCATGAGCTCCTCAGAGCCTTTTCTCCTTAACCTACTACCTTTATTTTGTGATTTTGCTTTGTTTTGTAGGGAACCATGGGTTTATTAGTCATAAGGAAGGGATATTGTGTACAGCCAAGTTAAGTTTCAATTGCTCTTTGGACATTCCTCTCTTCATGCCATGGTGACCACAATATCCCTAGACGCTTGTTGGGTCATGACAGGAGCTGAAGAAAACCTTAGAGTGGATGTTATTGAGCAAGGGAAAGAATGAAGCAGATATGGTTAGTTGGTAGGGGTCCATCAGATTAAAGTATGTGCAACCATCAAAAGCTATAACCTTAATATCCACCATTCATCTCAAAGAATGAAGGCTGTAAATGAGCAGAGAGACCTAGAATTACTTTCCCTAAATGACACAATGTGTTTTCACTTTAGTTTCAGGAGTGTTTTCCACAGTGGATGAGCCAGGAGACAAATGTACTGTAGCAAAAAATAGTTACCTTGTAAGTCATAACCTTAATTACACCAGTGGGCATATCTCACCTGGCAGGTTGGAATTGAAGCTTATTGGGATCTATACTGGTTAATACCATTGGTGTTTGGTGTTTTCTCCACTAGCAACCATCAGAGCACTTTCTGGCACTAGAAAACTAGCCAGCAGGGAAGAAGTTTCCTGGTTGGCTAGAGACTGCTTTCTCTATGTCCTAAAGCCATGCAAAGCAAAATGTTTGAAGTTAGGTCACACATATCAGAAAAAATTATGTTCGCATTTCAGGGCTCGAATTAGCCTACTCAGTATAATTTTTTCAAGTTCTAGCCATTTATGTACAAACGCCATGTTTTTATTTTTCTTCGGGTGCATAGTATTCCATTGTGTACATGTACTACATTTCCTTATTAACCCATCTCTTGATGTACATCATTTTTATGGCTTATAGCAGGGGAGATTCTCTACAACCCAGCTTTCTCTTACTATATACCCGAGAAACATGATGAGAAGAGCCATGTTCCCATCCTTCCTCACAGAACCCTCACTAGAAGTAACACCGTGGCTGGGAATGTACAATGAAACTTTTTAGTTTTACTTTTGTTTTCTCACTTGATTTGCTTTCAATAGGCACCAATATTTATCTTCTTATAGTTTCTCCTGTTCTTCTCCCATTTGTTTCTTCTCAACTTTGCTCACAGAGCTGAGAAATCCAAAATGTAATTTTCTCTAAGAGGAAGATTTGCTTTTGAATATTTTAGTGTTTCCTTCCTTCCTTCCTTCTTTCCTTCCTTCCTTTCTTTCTTACTTCTAACTTTCTCCCTCTTTCCCTCCCCACCTCTGCTTTTTATAGATTCCCAATCTGTAATGCTAAGGTATTACAAACATCCTGCTAAGAGACCCTCCCCTTGACTTATGAGATATTTCACATTTCACAGAGAAACCTCTAAATTGGAGTGCTTGTCATTTCTAACCTGGTTGAGCTGGACTTTAAGCTTAATGGTTATGTTACTTACAACAGTTTCTCCTTCACTAGTTGTTGCTTAAATACGGTGGCAGATCAGAAATAAGAATCACAATAATACTTTTATTTCCACAAGCTCTTCACAGTTGCTCATATCTGATAGAGAGTGGATGCTTGTAAATTTGAATGGACTTACTTTAAAAGCACTGTTTAAACTGAACTGAGCAAGTGAGAGCTCATGGACTCCAGTGTGACAACTGGGGAACCAGCATAAGACTGGACTAGGTCTCCGGAATGTAGGTGTCAGTTAGGAGTCCTGGGCAGTCTATGGGGCCTCTGGCAGTGGAACCAAGTTGTATCCCTAGTGTATGAATGGACTTTGGGAGCCCATTCCCCATGAAGGGATATTCTTTCAGAATAGATTCTTAGGGGCAGACCTAGGCCCTGCCTCAAATGACTTGACAGACTTTGATGAATCCCCCATTGGAGGCTTCACCCTCCCTGGGGAGTGGATAGGGGGTGAGATTGGTGGGGTCGGTGGGAGGCATGGGAGGATGGGAGGGAGAGGGAACTGTAATTGATTTGTAAAATACGATTGTTTCTAATGTAAATAAAAATTTATACAAAAAACAGAAAAAATAAAAGCACTGTCTACACTCCAATCACAGTGTGAAGTCAGGGTTCCTGGCATGTTTATACTGACCTCTTCCCAAACCTTACCCCTAGAGTTTCATTCAGTAGTTTTTATTGTTTTTCTTTTGGTTTTTTGAGGCAGGGTTTCTCTGTGTAGCTTTGGAGTCTGTCCTGGAACTTGCTCTGTAGACCAGGCTGGCCTTGAACTCACAGAGATCCGCCTGCCTCTGCCTCCAGAGTGCTGGGAATAAAGGTGTGAGCCACCAATGCCCAGCTTCATTCAGTAAGTTTAAGTACAGACTGTATGAAAATATGCATGGGTCTGATAGAGGAGTCTGGGCAATCATTACTCAGAACAGCCACCGAAAGAAACATGATATGCGCTCTCTCCAAAGATGCAAAGGATGCAGGAACTAGAGATAGAGAAGCAAGATTAAATTTTGAGTGCTTGTTTTCCTTGTAGCGATCTAGCCATGTCATATCTCTAATCACTAATGGTAATAGTAAAATTAAAAGAATTAAAAAATTATAAGATGTATGTATATATATATATATATATATACTCTAATTGATAAATATGTTCAGAGAGCTATCTTTCTTACTTTTGGACAAAAATCTTTCAAGATTTTGATTAACATCAACATTTTGCATTAAAAAATGCATGACTGATGTAATGACCAGAGGAATTCACATTAACACCCAGGCCTTTCAGGTACTACTCTGTCTTCCATTTCACCTTATCTCTTATTTGGACATTTCCATTTGTGGAACCCCAGGCCTGCCTGAAATGCAAGGTGGAATATCAAGAGGGCACACAATTGGAGTGGAACTTGGGTTTCTGGGTTCTGGGCTTCCATTTCCACTAATTAACTTGAACCAGCCACAACATGGCAGGAAAATCATTAGTCTTTTTATATTCATATTCATAATACCAATGAAAGCAATGAAATCTGGTCAATTATCTCCAGAAAAGTCTGTGAATAACATATCGCTTAATGCAAATGCATTAAATATCTTGCAGTTTCTCCATCCAGACCTCCCTTCATAAGGCATCAGGATGGAACTACTTAGAGAAAACACAGCTTAGGCATTAGTAGAGCATGCTAGAGGTCTGCAGGCTAAAGTATAAGCAGGATTTGTTGGGACTTGTGTTACTTCAATTCAACAGTTTCTGAATGAATAAGAAGGTGGGTTGCTAATATTTGAGCTACTTACTGCAAGTTAGAAGAAATATGAAATTACTTAACCAGGAATATTATATGCTTATTGGAACCCACAGAGTGAAGTGAAAAATCTCCTTGTGACCCTATAATTCTGAAATCAGAACACAATTCTATTGCGAGGAATGGAACAACAGTTCACAGCTGTTTCCCCAAAGGGGGAAAAACTGATTCAACCTTTGTCCTACCGACTTCCCTTCTTCTGTCCCTTCAAATGCTTTCCAAAGTGTTTTGAAATATCTGTCCTGAAAATTTCTATCCTTGTAAATATTCTTGTATAGTGTTTGTATCTGCTTAATTCAACACAAATTTTACACATCTCTCGAATGGTATTAGTAACCCTTACTTGCTCAAGAGTATATTTTTTGTCTATCTCTAGAGTCCAGTCCTTTTCTAGTTATATTCACTTCCATTTAATTCAATTGAACTATAGAATATTGCAGTCAATAGTGGATTTAAGACAATATCTGAGGATCTAGACTATTGTTTGACAGAGCAGAAAGGGAAAAAACACAGAGAGCTACCTAAAACTACATACATAGCTTACAAAAAAGTTTGTAACTGGACCATCCATCATTCCTGTGGTGGCAATCTCATTAATATACCATAGTATACCATCTGGAGTTTGTGTCTTTTCCTAGGAAGCCAAGATATGTGTTAGAGACAAGTCAAAAACTCTCACTGAAAATCAGAGAATTCAGAAAAAATGGTGCAGAATATGTTTAGATGAGACCAGATAGTGTACCCAAGAATCCTGAACCATTTATGCTGTGTTGGCCTGAACCGTATAACTTTACCAGTTGCAGTTCCAGTTTCTTCTTCAATGAAGGGAGATATGAAAGTCCCTTTCCTGGAAGATTGTTGTTATGACAACTTATGTCCAAACCTGCCCTGAATGAAGAGAAAGTATCTGTGCTCTTCCTATCATATGGTTCTCATACTACTCCATTCTGTAAGTTATGGTTTTGCTTTCAGTTGATGAACCTGTGACTTCCTGTCCCTGTCCTTGCTGACTCTTTCACAGTATATGACCGTGGGCCCTTTCCATCTTCTAACATTTTCTCATGAAATACCCTCAGAGCATCTAGACTGAACAGGGATTGTTTAAAAAGAGACAGTGACATCTCTCTGCCAGTCTTGCTGTTTGGTTTGAGAATACTTCCAACCCTGATCTTTGTCCAATTTCCTGAAAGCCACACCATTGATCAGGCATTCAGAAAACTGGTAATGAAACATTCCTAACCTAGACAAGAAATGCTCCAACTGGGCATGGTTTTGTGGTCCTTTAATTCCAGCAGAGAAAGGAGGCAGATCTTTGTGAGTTCAGGGAGGCAAGCTTGGTCTACATAATGACTTCCAGGCTGGCCATGACCACATAGTGAGACAGTATCTCAACAACAAAAAATATATAAAAATCTATGCTAAGTGTGAATATTGAGGTTCAGAGTTTTTGTTCAATTCTTGCTTCATGCAATGTGATTTGAGCTTAGACTTTTAGAATGGTTATATTATATACCTGTTGCCTCAGCAATTTGAGATGTTCCCGTTACACTTTGACCTGCCACCAATGGTGAAATACCACTTGAAAGAATAAAGTATATTTTTGAGGCAGCCAGGGAATCATTCATTTGAAAATTTCTCCATTATTTTGCAACCCTGTTAAGTCGCCAACAGCATTGCAAGATTTGGCTTGTGGATACCTGGAAAATGTGAGACTTGAATATTTCATGTGGACAATCTTACTTCACTTCCCCTGAGGGAAGAGGAAGGGGCTGAACTGCACATGTTAAATTTGTCCCTAAAGGGTAACACCTAGTGTGCTACAGGGAGCTTCCTGATGGCATCATAGCCCTTCTACATTTACTTCCTATCTTTTCATCCCAAATGAGTTTACTTAGCTGTTCACTTATTGAAACAAAGTACTGTTTGGGGGTCAGCTTTAGCCCCAGGTAGAGAAGACAGATGTGGGATATGCTTTTAGAAAACGTTCACAAGCCTCCTACAGAAAATACTTTCCCTAACATCCTTTCTAAAATTCCCATATTAGTCATTTCCTTGGAATGGAGCAATGAGAAGAGAAAAAAAAACTTCTGATAAAATATGCAAGCTATCTAAAAGTTACAGAATTTTGATTTTTAAAAAAGGAGGAAAACAAGGAATGGAACATGTCAAAGCTAACTGGAACAGAAACCCAACAGTCTAAGGAGTATCATTCATGTTCTTCAAATGGAGGTTCAGAATAAAACCTTGCTGTATCCACTAACACATCCTATTGTCTCTCTATTCATCCATCTATCCACTTGCTTAACAATTGTTTATTATCTTTGTATGAAACATTGCAGTGGTACACAGGGATGAACAAAGAGCATAAGTCTGTGTTTTGTTTGTTTGTTTGATAGAGATTCTGTGTTTTATTTTCCTTTCTTTTAAAATTATTTTATTTGAAACGAGGTCTTACTATACAGGTCTAGTCAGCCTAGAAATTACTTTGTATACTAGGCTGTAATGGCCTGCCCTTCCCAGTTTGAATATGCATTAAAAAAAAACTTCCAAAAGTGCTAGAAAGATATCTGGCTTAGCAGCTAAGAGTTCTTGCTGCATTCCAAGCATGATGGCACACTCCTTTAATCATGGGACTTGGGCGAAGAGGCAAGCGGGTCTCTCTATGTTCATGGTCAGCCTGGTCTACAAAGCTATTCCAGGACAGACAAAACTACACAAAGAAACCCTGTCTTGAAAAAACAAATCAAACCAAACCAAAACAAACAAACAAACAAACAAACAAAAAAGCGAGATGAAAAAATAATAAATAAAAAGTATGCTTGCTGTTCGTCCACAGGACAAGAGCTTAGCTCCCAGCACCTAAGTCAGATAGCTCACAACCAACTGTAACTACAGAAGTTCACACTACCTCTTCTGACCTCAGTGTCATATGTATTGGTAAGGACATGCACACACACACACACACACACACACACACACACACACAAATACATGTAATTAAATATTACAAACAAATAAAACGTGTCTATGATGGACTAGAAGCACATAAATAATATCTATTTATCTGTAGATGAGGAAATGGTAATTCTTGTGTGTTGGTCTTATCCAAAATTTACAAGCAACATGAAGGAAGATTGAAATGTGAGCTCAGTTTATCTGTCGCAAAAATGTATTTGTGACTCTGCTGTAGAACTGTCAAAACACAGGAATTATAGGTGACCTATAAGAAATATCACAAAAGCTAAATCTTCTGTATGCAAATTTTCCTCTGGTTCAAAAGTTAAACTAAGTCTTCAGATGAAACTGGGTTATCACGTCCCTTGCTTCATTCCTAGGACATCAGTACACTGTCACCAGCTGAGGGTTAATTCATGAAATGTGTCTTTATGGTTTGAAAAAGGCTAGCAGGATCAGCACACATGTCCTATCCATGCTGAAGTGTACCTATTACACATCAATTGAAAATGTGTATGAAAAATTAGCGTAACTGGGAAGCACTAGGATTTGGATATTTTCATTGTGACTAAAGATGGCTGTTGGGTTTTCCTGGGATCCATGGAGCAGAAAGGTGGTAACAGATTCTAGGAGGCCAGTGAGGACTCCTGAAGAAGAGGAATTTTGTCAGGAGAAGTAGAGGAAACTATAGCATCTATCTTGACACACTTATAGGCCACAGTCACGACTGAACAGCCAAGAGTCAGTCAATACCACAAAATAACCAGGGCAGGGCCAGAGGCGGGCAGCTGGGGAGAACCAGGAAAACGGCCAAGCCGATAATGAAAGGGGGAATTAAGGTACACATTAAGCTCTCCAAAGGGAAAAAATACGCAAAATTTCCAAGACATTTCTAAGAAAAATTTGAAATATTAACTTTTTTGCTAAAGTAACAAAAAGGCAAAATCTACTGTTTTGTCTGAGTGCATTCAATTGCTTTTTTTTTTTTTCTTGAAGCCTTGAGACGGGGAGGCCTGGTTGAGCAGTGGTGAGTGAGAGACTGAGACTTAACAAGTTCTATACCAGCCAATTACTCAGAGTTCAGAACGAGTGGGTTATTTTTTCTGGTGTTCAAAACTCAGCGTTTTGGAGCTGGCTTCTGGGGACTGAGCCTGCTTCCCTGAGAGAGCTGGGATTCCAGCGGGCCGACAAGCTGTCTTGTTTCATGAGGTGAAGCTGCCACTGGAACCCAGGGCACTTGATTGAAATTTCAGGCATGTGATTTTGTCAGAGTTCGGATGCCTTTCCTTTGAAATGCCTCCCCTTAATAACTGCCTTAACCCATTGCCAATCTCCGTGGCAAGCATGCCTCCCATGATTGGGAAAATTAATGAACAGGCACCAGCTAAAGCAATTAAACCCGAACACCCCTGATTTCAGTGTTAGGCAAAAGCCTGCCTCGAATTTCTCTTGACAATGCACAAGTCCTGCCATCTCTGAACTGTTGAATTATTGAGATGAACTGTAGCAGCATACAGGAAAGGGCTGTCACAGCAGCTGTACTAGGCAGGCAAGACTGGGGACAAGCTACCCAGGCCTGGGGCAGCCCACGCGCTGCTCCCAAAGGCCAGCAAATGCTAGGTGGCTAACAGCAGCACGAATGGGCCGGGTTTCCCGAGGTCCAAGGGTGCTTGCTTGTTTAGGAAAAGCTGAAATGTGCTCTGGTGTCCACAACAGCATCACAATTCCCATGCCCTGGCGCATTCCTCTTTTCAGATCCCAGGCATTTTTTCCTCTCGCCCTCCCTACGTGCACCCCAGGATGTAGACAAAATGAGATCCAAGCGACCATGTGGGGGTGGACTTTTTTTTTTTTTTAGAAACAAACAGAAAATTAAGTGAAAAAAAATCCTGTTCTCACTTTTTTCCTTTTGGAAAGGGGATGTTTGTTTTCTCAGAGACACTTTCTGGCAGCAATGAGGGAATTCAGTTCTATTAAACTCTTTTCTTTTAAAAAAATATTAGTCTTTGCCTAAGTCTATTTTCTGACTCCCAAGTCTAATAAAAACCTATGGCAATTCCTTTTAAAAAATACAAATGTGTCAAATTATATGACTTTAGAATACCAACATTTTCTGAAAAAGTGGAATATTTTCAGAAAACTTTACCAATATTTATACTGTTAGCTAATATGGTAGGAAAAAATAGTTGGAAGAGTGTTTAGAGACATTGATATTAGGCAAATCAGAATCAAATCATGATGGTTGCTAAGTTATTTAAGAATCCTGAAAAGTAATAATATTAAACATACCCAGTACATTAGAAGAAATAATTTCTAAATATTTCAGTTGTTCTGAATTACAAATGCTATTTTTAAAAGAAAATAGTCACTATTAGAAGTGATTTATTTTTGGTAGCACCAAGAGAACCTGAAGAATATAGTACATTTGACACAATTTGCTGTTTTCCTCAGAGTCCTCCTCATTAACACATTGTTCTTACCTCTTCTCGTGAGCCTCACTCAGAAACAACTGTATGCATTGTTTCTCTCATTCACTGTCATGGTATCTGTGATGCCATACTGCTTTACTAAAACTAATTCTAGGGGTAAGCAGCGGCAGATCCTATAGAACATATGCAGATAGCGTTCTTTAAATACTTTCAAAGGGAATATCAGGGTGGGATTTCACTATATGATCTTACATTCACATTTGAACAGCTTTGCAAATGAAAGAGAAGTGGTCAGCCAGAGCACTAACATAGTCTACATCATGCAACTCATAGGCAAAAATGGGGCCTGTAAAATCTACTGATGGGAATGATAGTACAGAAACATGTTCAGTCCTAGCCTTTATGCTGACCTTACTTCTTCCTCTGTTTCCAACTTACACCCCATCCTCTCAGCTTGACCTCTTGAGCCATCCACACTGCGAGCGTCTTGGCATCTCATATCAATCCTGTCATCATTTCATATTTCTAGAATTGTCATGACCAGGTGGGGTTGTAGTGGCTCCTAGATAATCTGCAGAAGCTCTTAGAAAAGCCTCTCTGACATTACCCAGGTCCCAGTGAGCCAGAAGTTGCTCAGTGATGAGTTGGTGGACAGGATACCAACAATAGCATCAGGACTGTTATTTAGTATTACAAAAACTTACAATCATGGGAAGAAATCCCATCCATTACAATAATAGAATTCACAGACCAAACCCATTCTTTTGACAATGATAAACTTAGCTAGACTTGTATCCAGACACAAATATGATAAGTTGATCTGCAGAAAGTCCTTTCTTGTGAAAACGTGAAGAAGGCTGCTAGAAATTTTTACACTTCAGTGTATGTAATGATCTTGACCTCATTGGGCACTGATTGCCCCTTAGTAAGCTCAATTAGATTCCAAAGAATCAACCATTCAAAAGCTCGTCTTATGGGTTGAACATGAAAGGTTGACTGTCAGACATGATGAGGCTCCTTCTTTGTGAGTCAATCTCTAGCCAATACAGAGTAGACATGCATGGGAGTTTTCCGCATTGCTCAGGTCTCTTTGACTGGAGTGAGAAACAAAACTGAGTGAGAAAGCACTCTCCCTCATTCCTGCAAAAGCAGCACAGTGAACTTCCCAGGAAAGCTCACCAATTTTAGCATAGACTTGAAATTAAGGGCTAAAACCAGTTCCAGAGAAACAACAACATTAAGTATAATCTAAGCCTCACTTAAGAAAAAAAATAGATTCTTTTTATGGTCCAGCCTTGGCAAAGCAAAGTTAAACTGTAGTTCAGCTACACTAACAAGCTGAGAACAGGATTGCTGTTCAGCAAACGGGATAATTTCCAAACAAGGTGAGTTTCCCCTCCTCGGTCATCTGGCTTACCATTAACACAGGAAGAAATCAGGCATCTGTAAACTGTACTTAGTTCATTCTTTAAACAGCATGATATGATAGCCTTTTTCATTTCTCCCCACAATGCATTTTGTTGTTTTTGTCTCAGAGGCTTTCCCACAAGATGGGGACTTGTGCTGGGAGGCCTGCAGATTACAAGAAATAATGACCTGTATATATTTAGTTGTTCAAAGGAAATTAGAGTAGCCTGATTTTTATTATTCCCTATTGCCTCACGTTCTCTGGAGTAATAACTTGCCCTGGTCTCTAATTTGCTTTTACATCATTGAAAATGTATAGCATTTAGCCCACATACTCCCATGACCAATCGGGAACTGCTGCTGAGCTAGGTTAACACAATCTTGTAAGAAATGGCAAGCTTTCCTCAGGCAGTACAATCAGAGATGATGGTGAGCTTATCTCCCTAAGCTTATCTCCCGAAAGCCTGGTCTAGAGAAAAAACTAAACTCTTTTACCACTTGTGCCCACTGACGTCCCTGTGTCCTATTCATGAGCAGAGCAACTATCTTTCAAGTCCAGTGTCAGAGAAAATAACTTTTGCTGGAAACATTTGCACGTAACTGCTTTAGGGTTAATTTTTTAATTGTTAACTTCCCTGTGCATATCCAGGAACACTGCCTCACCCTGCCTTTCCGCCCCTGTAATCTCTTACTATTTTCTCTCACACTAAAATCTAAAAGCCATCTGCTTTTAATTCTCAGAAGAAGAAACAGCTGTTTTAGATATCATGGGTGTGTGGTGATGTATCTGTGTATTTTTTGTATGTCTGTTTACAGATGAAGGCAGTGATGTGTACACATGTGTGCACATGCATGTTGGATGTCTTCTTTAGTTGCTCCCCACCTTATTTGTAGAGACTTTAGGACTCACTGGTCAGCAATCCCTAGGGGTCCTCCTGTGTCTGACTCCCCAGTGCTGGAATTGTAGGCACATGTTTGGCAGTGCCTACCTTCTTATATGGGCCTTGGAGAACTGAATTCGGTCCACATGCTTGTATAGCAAGCATTTTACTAAGAGAGCCACCCCTGTCATATTTTGAATATTTGTCAGAGCTGCAATTAGATCTTTAGATCATGGTTGTATTGGAACTTTCTCATCCAAAAACATATATGAGCTGTATCTGGGACAAGGCAGAGCCCAGCAGCTAATGTATCCTTACTTCAGCAAAGTATCACACTATTGTCAGCTGCAACTTACTAGCCACCCCCCCCACACACACACACAACCCATGTGTGTTATTTGCACCCTTTTGAGATGAAAGTAACATTTGAAAGACAGGCAAAAGTGATTTTCATTTAATTAAGTGTGTTTTTCAAGACATTTAGTGAGTTTGTGTGGTTTCTTTAAATTCTACTGCAGCAGTGGAGCTCCGTGCTCTTAAATAGGCAGGGTTTGGCAAGATAAAAATGACAAGAACTATATAGTGAGCAGTTTTAATAATCACAACTTCTGAAATTTACTTCATGAGCATATTTTAGGAGCTCAATAAATTTGATTTTTATAACTTTTTCTTCTTCTCCCCTCAAACATTTCTCTGCAGCCTGGGCAATTGCCTCCTTATTAACCGAGTCTCTATTCCAAAACAAACTCAGATCCCTAATATTCACCCTACTTTAATTTCCTTCAGTCTCATATATTTTAAGATTACCTACTGGTTTTGTATTGTCCTCTTCTTGCCTGCTCTGGGTGCCACAATTTACCCCATTTTTTTCTAATTATGATTTATTAGAAATAACATTTCTTTTATTACTGTCAAATTTAATATTTCTACCAGTCCCTCACTTCTGAAGTCATCACTAAATCCTCTCCACTCTCCATAAAGTACCAATCTATGTGGCTCAGAAGATAACTTTTAACAGTCTTACTTTATAGTTAATTTACTGTCCTGGCCATAGTTTTATTACTGGAGCTTAGGCAATCTTTCTTACTAAATTATGCCCCTTGCCCTAAATATCATTTCTGGGTAACACAATACTTGGCTGAGTCTGTCTGTCTCTAGAGGGGGTGCAATTCTTTTGAGATTCACCCGGAACATAACCTTTCATGGGGCCTTTTGCATTCCCGAGCAAGATTAGATAGGAAGTTTGTACCTCTGTGTACATGTAAGTCAGCCAAGAGTTATCCTTTCCAGAGACTGACCAGGTGGTTAACTATAAGGCCAGGAGCGGGGAAGGAGTGGGAAAGTGTACTGAAGCAGAGAAGAAAAATGCTAATATGTTCTCTGCAATGACAAAAATATTGCATTTCTGAACTCTAGAAAACAATTCATTCCATTTGATTCCATTAATTCCAAAACAAGTCCATTGGGAATCCTGCAGAAAAATCTTAGGGCAAAAGAGGTATATCATATGTTTACTATTTCTCTTAAAATTCTGATTTCAGTGTGCTTCTGTCTTTCACTTACATTTCTTCCCAGAGCTGGAGCAGTTCTGTGGCCTCAAATATTTTTCAATACAGCAACTCAACTTGTCTTACAATTCATGTATATGAAGTGACTTTCACTGATTTTAAGTATATTCACAGAGTTTTACAACCAAACCAAAAGTGTTTATAGAAGTTGTTACCGGCTTCTGAAATGCTTGACCTTGACAAATGCATTACTCTCTTTACAAATAGACCTATTTCATGAGAATACAATATGTGGCCTTAGTTACTGGATTTTTTTTACTCAGCACACTCTTCACAAGGGCCACAAGCCAGTATGAGTTTCCATTTACCTACTTCTTTGTCCATACCTTCTATTTGCATTTTTATTGCTATAATAGTGTTAATATGAAATAATACATCTGATTTTCATTTTTTTTTTTGGTAAGTAGTGATGAACCTTTCCATGCATGTGTTTGCACATTGTGTACCTTCTTAGGAGGGCTATCATGACTTTTGTAAATCCATATGGTACAATTTGCTTCTTCTATTGTGGAATTGGATGATCTCTTTATGTAGTATAATCAGCACAAATCCCTCATCAGATGTGTGATCTACATGCTTCATCTATCCTCTTGATTGATTTTCACAATTTTTATTTAAAGATTTGAAGGTTGAACCTTTTCATTTTTCTGAAGCTCATTTTTTTTATCTTTTGTTATCCATGCTGTTAGTGCTATTTCTGATATCTTTTTCTCCTCAAGATAATAAAGATTTATGCATCTATTCTCTGGGTTTTTTGTAACGTTTGTGCATTACCTCTTATGTTTGGGTTTCTGGGCCACTAATTGTTTTTTTTTAGTTTTTTTTTATATGCTGTGAGACAGATTGCAAGTTCTTTGTTTTGCATATAGATTTAGAACTCTCTCAACATTGGTTCAAAACACTATGTTTTTAACACTAAACTGTACTGTCAAACTTATTGTAAATCAATTGTAAATATGAAAACTTTTTTATTATTAAATTTTTTTATTTTAAGTTTAAATTTAGATTAGAAATATGGTTGGTTCACAAGTCAGTTCCAGGTCCCTCTTCCTTTCCCTCCCCTCCTCCCGTCCCTTGCCCCCAGCTCCCCCATTATCCCCTCATTTCCCCAGGGAGGGTGAGGCCCTCCATGGGGGTGTCCATAGTCTGTCATTTCATCCAGGGCAGAGCCTAGACCCTCCCCCCAAGAGTTCAGGGTGAGAGTTCATCTCACATTGTTGGATGGGAGTCCAAAGTCCATGTGTATACTCGGGATGAATACTGATCTACTGCCCAAGGCTCAATAGATTACCTAGGCCTCCTCACTGACACCCCCATTCAGGGGGTCTTGATCAGTCCCATGTTGGATTCCCAGGCATCAGCCTGGGATTCAAGAGTTAACCCTTGTCATAAATATGAAAACTTAACTTCTACAATCTACTCCCTTTTCCCTGCTGAACTGTCCTTACTAGTAAAACGTTGTTTATAATTGATTATAGTATACATAATTAACCTTATTATACATATCTATTACTGAGGGTTTTGTTGCTAACCTTTATCAAGTTGATAAAATCCATTTCATTTCCTAGCTCATTGATTGCTTTTGCTATGACAAGATGTCAGATTTTGCCAAATACCGTTTCTGTATCTATTGAGATAATCATATTACTATGTCCTTTATAGACCTTCTGTTAAGTTCAGAAGTTAAACCAAGTTCTAATCAATCCCACTAGGTCGTGATGCATAATTTTTTTAATGCCTTACATATGTTTTGCCAACTCTTGGTTAAGGATTTTGTATCTATGTAAGAAATTTATTCTGTATAACTTTCCTTGCTCATCCAGTCTTTGTGTATAAATAATAGGAGACTCTGAGTTACAAAATATGTTTTCCTAGTCTAATTTTAGGGTACATACTTGAGAAACTAGTACTAATTTTGTGATAGAACTAATTAGTGAAGCAACGTGGGGTTAAAATGTATTTTGGAGAAGTAATTAAATTGCTAACACAGACTTGCTGTGTGTTGGTCTGACCTGCATTTCCATGTTTCTAAAGTAGAGAGGAATTGAATCTTCTTTCCAAAATGAAGCTCATTTAACAATTCAATGGCATCTTTATGAAGGACATAAGAAAAGAGCATTCCTGGAAATGTAGCAACAAGGAAGAAAAGGTGGCGAATTCCCTCTGTTGAAGAAAGTACTAGATATACTGTTTGGATCATAGTTTGGTAGAAAGGAAAGCATGTTGAAGAAGGGCATGAGGAAAGATCACTGTACAATTCTCTAAATTGCTTTTGCCACCAGAGTTCCTGTGAGCTGCAGAGACTCTGCGTCTGAAATGGCCTGTGTGAGCTGACATGAAAGGCATCTCAATTGTATGTGATATGGATTTGTGAGTAATGATTGGGAGAGATGCCAACGTTTCAGCTTCCCCCAAGTTCCATGAATTACTACTATAACTCTGTTAAAGGTATCATTAATGTCTGGAAAATTCTTTCCATTTCAAAGGAATTGTCTCCTAAAATAAAAATGAAGACCCACATATTTTAACATCTTTAGCTCAATGACTAAAATTTGTATCTGTAGCAATAGAAAGTCAATTCCTGGATCAGTCCCATGCTGGGTTCCCAGCCATCAGTCTGGGGTTCAAGAGCTCCCCCTTGTTCAGGTCAGCTGTTTCTGTGGGTTAAACAAGTCCAGTCTTGACCCCTATGCTCATCAGTCCTCTCTCTCTGTCACTGGGTTCCTTGAGTTCAGCTCAGTGTTTAGCTGTGGGAATCTGCCTTTGCTTCCATCAGTCATTGGCTGAAGGTTCTGTTTCCCAGACTCTCTGGCAGTAGGATTGTAGGCTGTATGTGGGTGTCAGTAAGGAGGCCTAGGCAATCTATAGGGCCTTGGGTAGTAGAGCAGTATTTATCCCTAGCATAGAAATGGATGTTGGTTGCCCATCCCACAATGAGAGATGCTCTCTCAGCCTGGACTCTTAGGGGAGGGCCTAGACCCTGGCCTGGATAAAATGACAGACTATGGATAACACCCATGGAGGGCCTCACCCTCCCTGGGGAAAAGAGTGGGGATTGGGGGAGAGGAACTAGGGGCTTAGTGGAAGGGCATGGGAGGAGGGGAGGGAGAAGGAGAGGGTCCTGGGATTGACATGTGAAACAACCTTGTTTCTAATTTAAATTTAAAAATAAAAAAGTATCAATTCTTTAAAAAAAAAGAAAGACAGTTAAGTCCTGTAAAGATTTCCAAAGTAAACCAGTCAGAAACAGCCAGTCCTTTAGAAAAATTTAGCCATCTAGAAGTTCTTCTAGGCTGTTAATTCCTTTCAGTGTAACATAGGTATTATGCTACCAGTTATGGACTCAGAGTCCCAGTGATATATGTCTGGTTTAGGACATTGCAGTTTTTAAACTTGAGAATTGTTTTTCCTTCAGTGGTCAATTTTTTAAACTTTAAAAATATAGACTATATTTATCCTCAATATAGTGTCTTAATGGGTATTCATATGAAGATTATGTGTCGTTTTTTTTTTCCATGTCTACCACTGTCATTGATATTTCCAGAAACAATCAGCTATGGGACTAAATTCTATGCAATATACTCAATAACGTACCCACCTACCTTTCCTGAAATTATATCATCATCCTTCCTATTATTCATCTTCTCTTTTTTCCTTAATGCCTTTTCAAGTTCTAGAGCATCTTCTTATAGTTTTTACCTCATGCCCCCTCTGTTTTTCTGCAGCATTAGAACATCACTCATACTGGTGAGCAGAGCTCTTCAATTTTTGCTTCCAATGTTGTGAACACTTGTTTAGTCTGTCACACTTAGTTTTGGTTCCATAAACTCATTCTTTCCAGTCTATATCCAAATCTGAAGAGCATGGATGGGCATTCCCATTTTATAGATGACAAAAAGGGGTAACAAGACTTGGTGACCTATTTAGTTCACTTGGTTTATAAATGGCCATCCTATAAAATAGATTTGTTCTTCTGAGTATTAAATCCATGCTGCTTCTTATCCTTCAAGAAGCTGCCAAGGTAATTTTTTTACAGTGTAATTTTGATTATACACACTCAACTTGATGGGTCCTTACTGGCTATAAAATAAAGTCCAAACTCTTAGTATGAGAATTCAAAGCTTGTGGTAATCTGGTTTAAACCTGCTTTTCTAGACTCTACTCACTGATCCTTCTCACACTCACTCCACTCCAACCAAAACATATGACTTTTCATTTCAAGTATGCCCTCTACTTCCTTCTATAACTGCCTTTGCTTTTTCTTGTCTCCTCTACTCAGTGCAACCTCTATCATGAATGCTCTCAATCTCACATAGATGTGAAATCCTTTCATCTCCATGTTCAGTGTTTTGATTGTGCCAGCTTATGATTTACAGTCTTCTTAACATAGGAAACATTTTAGAGGGAAGTGAGATTAAGAGGATTTCAAGAAATGAGGGAAAAGCTAGGAACTCTAAGCTAGTGTTAGCTACATAGACAAGGAAAACCCCAGAGAGAAAGGAAAGAGCATGGTAATGGAGAGTAAAAGTACATTGTACTGAGAAAGGAACCAACTTGTTTCATTTTCCCACTCATTAGAACATATAAATTATTAGGTGAAGTGAAGGGTATCAACAGATAAGAATTTTGGCAGTACCAGGGGATTGGCTTCTATATGAAATTACTGGCTTGGCATATTTTATATGTTATTTCTGGCTGTTAATTTAGTTTGACTCAGACATTTGTGTGTGGATTGCTTTTCCAAAATTGAAGATATTCCTGAGAGTTAGAAGGATGGGAAGAAGCCAGGAGTAGCCATATTCCATGAAATTAATTACTTGGACAGATGCTTGTCAAAGTACACCAATATGGATGCTAAATACTCACATGTGAACATACTCCAATTTTCATGTAAACCTGAAAGTTGTGGAGCTTAGTGTCTGTGTCTTATTCATGGAGCCTCCATTAATGCACAGATAAGGAGTTTTTCATACGACCTGTCATTTTCTTTTCAATCAGTCATTATATATGCACACAAAAGATGAGTTATGTGGGTGAAATAAAGAATGAACAGAGAAGGCAAATGAACATGTTCAAACATAAGGTTTGATGTGATGACATGTGTTTCTAGAACTTGATACCTACAGTTTAAGGCAAGATTTCTCAACTTCAGTACTAGTTGTATTTAGGCTACCTAATTCTTTGTCATATGAGCATGTGCTTTGACTTAAATAACATATAGCAGTGTCACTGGTTATTATCACTGCATCAATAATATTTCTCAATGTTGACATCCAAAAGACACCTCTTGGCTTGGCCAACTGGTTCCAGGAAACCATAAAATTTTGAAGAGAATGATAAACAGAGAAACCTAGAAGAGTTCCTTCAACCAACTCACTTGTAGCTTCTAAAACCACCCTGTATCTATTTTATAAGAATTAGGATCTAATGCTGACAGAAGGCATGGATAAAGGAAATAACCATGAAAATACATAAAAAAGAAAGTGTTCGCTGAGTCCAGCAACAAATGATGCAGGTTTATTATTGGGTGCTATGCCTAGTGAAGCTTAAGAGGTTGTCAAAATATAGTGTCAGAAGGAGATATTCTTGGGATCAAAGAAATGATATAAAGGAAATAGTCCCTCTCTAGGCTCTAGCAGGGCAGGTGTAGAGATAAGAATGTAGAGAGATACCACACATGGCAAAAAAAAAAAGATCAGAACCACCTTATTAGGTAAAATAAGATCCCAAATGTCTAGCTGGGGAAAAAGGCTAAGTTCTAAAATCTGTGATCCTAGAGTAAAACTGAACCTGAAAAATTTTAAGTGAAACTATTGTAGAGTATGAGGGCAAGCCAAACTTTTATCTAAACTTTATAGTCCAAAAAGGAGTAGGAGATAACCATCATGGGTGAGGTTTATAAAACATAGTAATTGATGTGCAGGAGAGCCTTGAATGGTACTGTGGCAGACAAAAACATCTTACTTGGATTAGTTGCATTATCCATTGCTGTGACAAAATACATGCAACTTTAAGCAAGAAGGGTTTGTTTTGCTTATAATTATAGGGCACAGGTTATCTTTTCAGGAAAAGGTATAGATAGCAGCAGGAGGTAGGAGCACCCAGGCACATTGCATCTGTAGTGAGGAATGAAATGGAAATAAGTCCTGGACTCAACTGGCTTCTTCTTGTTTAGTTTTGCTTTCCAGTCTGGGACACAATTGGATAGAATGGTGCGGTCATATTTATAGTAGATCTTACCATCTCCGTTAACATAAACAAGATAATCCCTCACAGACACGCCTAGAGTTCTCTTTCCATGGTGATTCCAGTCCCATCAGCTATCACACCACTTAATCCAACAGAGGGGGCAAAGTGCTAGTCTGCAGAACCCCTGAATATGGGTGTGAGTGAGGAGGCCCAGGCAGTCTATGGGGCCTCTGGTAGTGGATCATTATTCATCCCTAGTATGTGGCTGGACTTTGGGAACCCATTCCACATACAGGGATACTCACTCAGGCTAGACACATGGGGGAAGGCTTAGGCCCTGCTCCAAAAGATATGGCAGACTTTGAAGATCCCCCATGGAAGACATCACTCTCCCTGGGGAGCATAAAGGAGATGGGATAGGGAGCTGGTGGGGGACAGGGGAGGAGGGGAAGGAAGGGAAGGAGGGAGAACTGAGACTGACATGTAAAAGAAGCTTATTTCTAATTAATTTTTTTAAAAAAGAGTCATATGTGAAGATATCACAATAACCTTGCTAAAACACTCAGGATTTGACATTACACAGAGGTAGTGAACAAAACTATAGATGTCATATGATCCTACTTTTATATTTAATGTGTACAATATATAATTAGCTAGAAATATCACCATAGGAAACATAAACAGAAAATGAAGGGTACTCTTTAGGATGTGAAAACTTTAAAGACAAAAGTAATCCTGTATGGTTTATATTCCTCCCTTCATACATTATTGTCAATGTTTTGGGTGGAAAGTGTTTTAATAACCACTTTTAAAATATTCTTCAAAAACAACTATGCTGTCTCAAACCAGGACTGAACTTGGAATGAGGAATGGTTGATGACCTAAGTAGGGAAAATGTTAGACTTTATGAGAAAGCTCAGGGATGGTACAATTTGAGAAGAGTGTGAAATCCTTAAAATACAGGTTGTGTGGTGGAAATGAACACACTCCTATACAAATTTAATATGAAGTTAGCATGTGTTAGCAGAGTCCTTTGTTCCTAACAGACAACTACTTTGTAGTTTTGTAAAAGGAGAAGCATGTTCTCCTTCCTGTGAACCTAATCATCAGTAGCTTTTTTGGAAAGGGAAGAAACTCTGTTTCCTAAACTCTGACCAAATGTAACTGTGTATTATACTACGGATTGGAGAGTTAGTTTGGAATGATGGATGGTTTGACAATATAGCACAGTCAGACAAGACCAGCCATCAATCACTTTAAATCAATGATAGACCTTGGGTGTGTTTTGTGCCACTTTCATTCATTCTAGTGCCCAGAGAGTTGCACAGAACAACCTCGTGACCCCATATGAGCAAAGAAAATGGCTTTTAAAGTTGTTTTCAGGCTCTATTCATCACTCATTCCTGGGTGAGATGCCAAGAAATAACTTTCATGTGTTTTTCTTCAACTCATCTTTCTCACCTAAAATAAAATTTGGTTAAAGCATAGACAGATAGACAAGAAAGGGAAAGATAACCCATGTGAATGTGCTAAGTTTGGGTCTTGCAAATGACTTAGCATCCAAACTTTTCTTCTAAATTTGTCTTTCTCATTAGAGATCTGCTCAGATATTTTTCGCATCTATCTGGAAGGGACCTGTTATTTCCCTGTTATTTCTTTTTGGGCCATTCTAGAAGATTTGATGAAGGGCAATCTGTCACCGGTGTCATCAGTGAATACCTGACATTGTTATTACTTAGTCGCATCATGAGAGGCTTTCTCTGTGGGCATAGTAATTTTCACTGTTACTCTCACCACTATAGTTATTGATGGTTAGTACACCGACTCCAGAAACCGCACACTATTCATGACTGATATGAGCTCAGAATATGTATCAATGGCAGGCCTGAGGGAAATAGTACATTTCATAACTTAAGGAGGCTCTGGAAGACACTAAAATACCCCTCTTTCCCAAATATTCTGTGAAACAGACTCCTTAACTAAAAATACTGGTTCAGCTCTGCCACTGTCTTCAAACTCAAAGGTCCTTCTCAGTGTCCTACTATGATTCCTTTTCTAGCCAAGGAGTGAGACGGGGAAGTGACAAGTAAGCTCTTTAGAAATACAGAGGTTCATTCAAGAACTTAACTATGAGACCAAGAAAAAGGTGAGCAAATCTAAGTTTTGTTCTCCTCTTGCTATGAGTATTATAAAAATAAAGGTTAACTGCACTTAGGTGTATTTTGTCTCCTATAATACATGAACCTACCAAATACTGATCAGGTTTTCCATCTACCAGGAAAAACATTTGTCATTCATCATGTATGATGCTTTATTGGGATGCTAAACAATTGTGTGGCTAGATAGAAATAGTTCTGCTGAGGTCCTGTTAATCTATATGCACCATTTCATTTAAAAAGTCAAGGGAGGAGAACACTAAAATAATGAATAAGTAATACTAGGAATTTAAATACCTCCAATACAAGGCAGCCTAGAAGGGTGAGATTCACTGGCCTAGGAGGCAAAATCTAGTTAGACTCTAGATCACATAGTAGATAAAATATAATTAGTAGGGGATCAAACATCCCATTTGAGCTTTAATCACCATTTTAAATGGATTATTTATGTCTTGGGGACTCACAGGAACTAAAATTTGACCAAAAGTCAGAACTTCAGTAACAATTAAGAAGTGATAATATTTTCATGATTGTCTTGCTATTGTTATAGAGATTATAGAAAACATAAGAATTTCCAATTAAAGTAGTATAGCTTTGTATATTGTCTTTGTTGGTTTTTGTTTTGTGTCTGTCAACTTGACATAGGCTGGAGTTATCTGGGAAGGGAAAACACAACTGAGAAAACACCTCCACCAGATTTCCTGGAGGCAAGGCTGTAGGAAATTTTCTTGGTTAATGATTGATATAGGAGAGCCCAGCCCACTCTGGGCACTGCTACAGCTGGTCAGGTGGTTCTAAAATGCATAAAAAAGCAAGTTGAGTAAACTATTAGGAGCACGATAGTAGGCAGCACTATTCCATGGCTTCTACTTCACGACCTGCCTCAAGGTTCCTGCTTTATGTTCTTTCTTTGACTTCCCTCTGTGATGGACTGTTACCTGAGAAGTGAAAAAAAACACTAAACTTTTTCTTTCACAAGTTGCCATTAGTCATGGTCTTTATCATGAAAAAAATTTCATTAAGGCATATTGGTGCTCTATGCATGTATATGTTTACGCCTCTGTGTATTTATTATGAATTGTATCCAAATGTGATTTTTATTATTCTGAAAATGTCAGCTTATGACAGTATTGGTAGATAAAACATGTCCTTAAGTTCCTTTTTCCTTTTAGTTTACTAAAGGTTAAGGTAGGAAGAACTGTTCTTTCTGCCAGGCAGAGTGAGAGTCAATCATTGATCCTAGTAGTGTACTCACTAGCAGGTTCCTTATTTGAAAGGAAACAAAAAAAAAAACCCAACTAAACATGCAAACCCCCAAATCCAGAAATCCCTTCATGAATGTGTGTGTGTGTGTGTGTGTGTGTGTGTGTGTGTGTGTGTGTGTGTGTGTGTGTGTAGGAAGGAGTTACACATGGTAGAGGAAAACCCTTATATTCCTACACAACCCTTAGAAAGGTGCAAGCAGAGATTTCCCTGTGTGCATCTGCTCCAGTAGGCAGAAAAGAATTTTGTCTGGAAGTGAGAAAAGCCAGCAAACTATCCATCCCTCCTGCTGGGTATTCAGTCCATGAATCCCAAAGCAGAGCTATATTTTTATTTTTCCTGTTACAGCAGAGAGCTGTTGTTTGGCTACCAAATTACAGGTTGTGCCTGGTTCTCACATACTTCTGCTTCTCATGTGCTGGACAAGAAGAGTAATAACAGGCTACTTCTTTCTCTTGTGGGACTTAGGTACTCTTCATCATAGAATGGGTCACTTTTCTAAGAAAACCTGCCAGTTTAAAAACTGGAGGTGTATGCTATTCATGTGGGGATGGAAAACCCATAAAAATGAGAGGCTTTTGGCTAGAAAGATGGGTTCTAGTTACTTGTTCCCAGATCTAAATGACATGTTTATGAGTCATACCCTTATTATCTAATCCTAACAGTACTGTCCAAAGATCACTATCATTAAATGACTACTCAGGGAAGGGTCTCTGGGAAATTTTAGCCCAGAGAAAATTATACACATTCATTCAGTTATGGAATGTCACTCAGAACACACACTTTTTTCATTTTTAAAACGTGTTGTATTGATAATCTATAAAAGATAATTAAACAAAGCACAGCTAATAATATCCAAATGTATAATATCTGATATTCTGAACATGAGAACAGTTAACTTAAATGCACTACATAGTGAGGGGAAGCTGCTGCACACATATATTAGCAATTAGTATTTGAATCAATCAGCCATCGCACAAATGTTCCCATCATTGTCTGTGTTCTAGCATCACTAAGAACTGAAAAATGACTAAATGGGGTAAGAGTAAAGGAAATGATGTATCCATGGAGCCCACTGACAACTGAGAAGGTTGTAGGAACAGTTTACTGAATGCTTCTGGATCAGTATGCCCTAACCCAGAGCAGTATTGGGGAACTGTGCTGGCCAATTTGGGAAAGCACCTTGGAATTCTGACTCATCAGAGAATTTCTAAAGACTCTCATTGGCAGGCAGGACCCATTTTGAGGACATCTGGGTTTCTTCAAATGAAATTAATTTATTCTTATTTTCTTAAAAAATAAAAAAGGAAAAAGACGACATTTCCTTGCCCTTAAACCATTTGTTTTGTTCAAAGATTAAAAAAATAAAACAAATTCATTTGCATCATCCTTCATATTTTTGGAATAAGTAACTATTATTATGTTTTATTAGAAAAGGAAATGGAAGAAACACAGGATCCAATTTATATCAGTCCATGAAGTAGAAAGACTTGGTGGAGCTGAGGAGTCTTCTCAGGCCCACGGTTACACCACGAGGAGAAGCAGGTGGCACTAAAAGAATTCTTCTTTTTCTGTCATGAGCCAAAGGATGTATGAAGATGCCAGACCCATGCTAACTATCTCACCAAACTGTCACTCAGACACACCTGAGTCTATCCCAGGGAGATTTTCTGCAAGTCAGAATTGATAAATTCTACATCTCTTTTGATTAGCAGTCCTGTCCTTAACTCATTCTCCTCTTCTCCCATTTTACCCTGGACATTAGCAGAAGCCAGACCTCATCACTGACCCTGTACTGAGTGCCTCAGCTGCCCTTCCCACAAACTCTACCTTAAAAAAAAGACTAAATACAAGTCCTCAGATTCACTGTCATCATTTAAGATTGGCCTTTCCTTCAGAGTCCTTCAGCATCTTCCTCATTTTACCCAAGAACTCATCCCAGTGGTTTTTAAAAACATTTCTTCTATGGGCATTCTGGTGAAGACTGCAATTGTCTCAATAGCTCCCTTCCATTTTTCAGCCCTTACCAGAACCACCCTACAGTTGGTTTGCAGCTATTTTGTTTGTTTGCTTGTTTTATTTGTTTGTTCGTTATTTGTTTCCCTTGAATGTTTTTTTCCAAACGCATATAGTCTCTAGACATCATTTCCAAGCTTCATTTGTTATATCAGTGGCATATTTTTTTTACCAGTTTTCTGCGTTAGTTTGGTCAGAATAGAAGCTAAAGTCATCTGAGAGGAGGGAACTTCAATTAAGAAGATGCCTCCATAAGATAGGGCACTAGGCAATTCTGTAAAGACATTTTCTTAATTAGTGATTAACATTTGTAAGTAGTGCCATCCTGGACTGGTGATCCTAGGCTCTATAAGAAAGCAGGCTGAGCAGCAAACCATGAGGAGCAAGGTAGTAAGTAGTAATCCTCCATGGCTAGTGAGTCAGCTCTTGCCTCCAGGTTCCTGACCTGTTTGAATTTCTGTCCTGACTTCTTTGGATGAAGTCAAATAATGTAAGCCAAATAAACCCTTTCCTTTCCAGTGCTTTTGTCATGGTGTTTCATCATAGCAACAGTAACTCTAATCTAAGACAGGGAGCTATTCCAATATAGCATAAACTATGCAGAGTATGAACAGATATCATATATCTCATGGTTCTGAGGAATCCAGTTTGAAAGCAATGCCAGATTCAGGTTTTGGTGAGGCTCTGTTCTCAGACATGTAGATGAGATCTTCTTGCTGTTTGCTAACAGTGGGACACTGGCTTGCTCTCTTGGAGTGTCTTATTTTAAAAAGCACTAATCCTAATCGTGACATCCAGCTCAGCTCCCGTGATCTAATTACCCATCAAAGATGACAATTCCTAATACCATAACCTTGAGAAATAAAATTCCATTATGTGAGCATCAACACTCAGGCTATAGAATTAAAACCATGTTTGCTTTCTATTCAACATTTATTTCTCTTCTGTACAAAGGTGTGTTTCTTGTCTCTGTCATACCTGCTGCCAAATATTCTTGGATTACTGTTTAAAATAAGGCATTGAAAGTTCATTTTGCCCAAGAAAGAACAGTCTATATTATATGCATGTGTTAGGTGTGTAAATCACTATACTATGAACACTGAATGGTTTACAAAGCTACAAACAAGAATTTCTTTACATGAGTAAGTTCAGTAAGTTCACTAAAGTTATTTTTTAGTTATGAAGTTGCTACTAGAATTAAAGATTTTATATTAAAATCTGGAAATTATTATTTGGGTGACATAACTAAAATCTAGAGGAAACCAATACCTAAAGTGGGACATTTATTGCTAATATCCTCAGTTACTATTGGCTATTTCATCTTTAAAAATGTTCTAAGTGCACATTTGTCACTAATTATAAAATTCCTTCTAGGCCATAAGCAAAAGAAATAGAAATTGAAATGAAGAGGCAAGAATACTTCAAGTTGTTCCATATAAAGCTCCGTGTGCCTACCCTTTGTGATTCTTAATAAAACCATTCCTGTCCATGTCTCTTAAACTCCTTGTAACACAGCCTTACTGAAAGCCAGTGCTCATATCAGGAGTCCAACCCAAGGTGACACATTCACTCACCAGCTTTCAAACACTTCATTCGATCTTTTATGTTCTGTACATTCATCTTCAGTAATAACAAAGTGATACCGTGTAAGAACATGTTGCTATGATCTGTGTTGGGAAATAAGCAGGTTAGGCCATTTTTTCTTGAGTGAGTTCTGTTTGCTGGGAGGCCTTTGGAAGCTGAGCCTCTCCTTAAGCAGCTGTTGTGAAAGCTGCAGCGGAGGCCTCAAACAGCAGCAAGAGCTCCAGGTGTAGACTCTAAATCAACAAGTTTTTATATTCTCAGGACCACCTCAGAGAGCACTCAGCCCACCATACATCTGGCTTCTATTAATTGCTTGCCGGAAAGAGCATATGAAGATGCTGCATATGTAATTACAAATTTTACCAAAATATCACAAGATTGGCTGGGAGGCTGTGGCCGCACATCTATGACAGGGGAAGGGTGAAGAACAGAGAACAGGGTAGTATTTGGAGTTTTGTGTGCCTTCTCCGTGACGGATGGCAATACTCTCTATGGAAGCAATAGATGAAAGTTCACAACTGTAGTGGCCATAAAACATTAAACACAATTCCATTGTCTCTTTCTGCCTGGATGTTTGCACTAGCCTCATATATGATCCTTCAACTTCTAACTTTGCCCCTCCCTCCTGCTTTATTCAGTACTGAACAGAGTAGTTTTGTTGAGTACTAAGTGAGGTCTTACCACTCCCATTTGACCTCTCCTTCTCATTTATATCCTGCAGAGTGAAATTTAAATTCCTCCTCAGAGTCCATCCATATAATTATCTGTATTTCCCCTTGCACTGCCACTATGAGCAGGTTTTGGGTTTTTCTTCCTGGGCTCATGTCTTTCAAGCCACAGCAACCTGTCTTTTCCATAAACACCAGCCTCCTGCACCCCTTATCCTTGGACATTTGCATTCTCAGGGATCTATAGCTGCTGTCCTTCTCTCTTTCCATCACTCTGGCTCACTTCCTTCAACTATTTGTTCAGAAACCGTCTACTGAATGATGCCATCTCTTGACTCTCCAAGATCTCCCCTCTACACTTTCCAGGTTTTTCATCTTAATTATTACTTTGCTCATTTATTTATCCATTGTCATTATTAGGTATTTATTATTCATATTATTCAGGTTTGCTCTCTTTAATTTCAAAAAACTCCTATGGATACTAGTTTTTGTGTATCTTTTTTGTCCTTTAGAACATTGTTTATCACATAATAGGTGACTGAAAAACTGTAGAATTTCCTAAAGAACAGTCAAAGCCATGTTTTATTTACCTTGCTCCTACCTAGAGTGTTACCTGTTGAATCAATGAACCAGTAACCTCTCTAGAAAATAAATAGAGGCTCTGTGTCAGGGCCTTCAACCCAATGCTGTTCCTTGTCTAAGCATGGTATACATTAACTATTCAGGATAACTGAAGAATGCAACATGATTCCCAATATGGGCTGGAAGAGCACCTGTGGCCTGTACCTACCTGAAGGGTATCACACAGCCACTTGTCCCAAAAGTTCTTATAATTCTGTTAAGATATAAAATACATTTAAACACAAATAGAATGGCAAATGTTGCTTCCTATCTGACTAAATATGTCAGCAGTGATATCCAGTATCCAAACAGCACACTTGTTTCATTGTCATTAGCGAATATATGGTTTTCTATTTTAAAAAATTCTTTACCATTTAAAAAGGAAAATGGTTCTGCACAATTAGGTAGTTTACATAATTTTTTTAATAAATAAAACTATAGCACTTTTACTATTAACCATCAGGTGATCTTCCTTTTTGTTTTTAAGTAATAAGTGTGAAAGAAAAGCATACAGCTAGCTAATTTAAAATCTAAGCACACAGCAGCTTAGAATTAGTGCCTCCCACCCTCTAGGAACTGAGAATGCTGTAACTTAGGGTTTGATATGACCTGTTTCCAATCCCGCTTCAGAGTCCACCCAACAGCAGCATCCTTAAGGGGTCTCCTCTGCAATGCTCTGTTGACTTCTTCCCTGTAGTCAGCTGAATGCTTGAGTATGGAAGGCTACCTCTACACAAACTCCCATTAGACAGTCACAGGTGCTGAAATTAACTAATCTTCAGTTATCTGTAGGTTGAGACTTGACATAGTTTCAGACTTGGAAAGGAATTTCTAGGAACAACATATAATCAGGTGCTATACCTTAGAAAGCATCCCTTTATAAACTAAGGGGAATAAGCCTGATATGAACCAGCATGATTGACCAAAACAAAAAAAATATTCAGATAAAAATTAACCATATCGAATATTCCCATGTAAAACTGAAGAAATTCTATTAAAAATAAGAAGCATTATCTCAGAAATTTGAAGCGAATGTGTAAGCTGAACATGTGTTTTGCATACATCATCTCCACTTATTTATTCTACTGTCTCATCTTATTTCTCTTCTCATATTTCCTCAGATTTGCTCCATTGTGTCTGACAGTTTTTTTCTGTGTTTTTCACTGTTCTTAGATCTCATGTTTTGTGTACATATATGAATGTAAGCACACAGAAATACACATGCACACATCACATCACAATAGGTGGTATTCAACTAGCTAAGGCAGGGTGTGCTCTCAAAATCAGTTTACTTTCATTTCTATAAGGTTGTTCAAGATAAATAGATAAACCCAAATTTCTAGAAAACATCAAGGGAGAGACAGGAAGACAGACTGGACTACATTTCATCTAAGACCCCCCAATCCACAAGCCCTTGCTCCAACCATGGCAGAAGTAAGTAGCAGGGCTGGCTACTAGGGAGTTCCAGCCAGCAACAGGACTTCTACCATGTCAGGCAGTTCTCGATGACTGTATTTTGCTGAATGATGAAGTAGCAACTGCTGGAAATAATAATAGGTCTTAAAATAGCAAAAAAATTCCTGAATGACTATATCAGGGAGTGACCAATTTCTATCATGTGTTGATGTCAATTTAGTACAAGGACATTCCCTAGAGAAAAAAGAAATGAGATTCCAGACTTGATGGTTTGCTTTTTCTTCAAGTGATTTAAACTGCATAAAAATCCCTTCCAGGCTCAGCTATGGAGCATACTGGGAATGTCAAAAGGCCAAATGACAGGAAATGCTTTGTATATAATCAGGTTGCTTTCCACATTTAATGTTGAAATAAAAAAAATCCACAATAGCGTAGCACTCCTAGATGGATTTGTAACCAGAAATGATCACAAACACAGTGATAAAGAACTAGGCACAACACAGTTTTAGCAGTGTATGAAATGGAAGTCAGTGCATTTGTTGCCTTGCAAATAAAAGGAAAATTATAATTATTAGAAACCTAAGCTCACTATGTTGACATATGCCCCCAAATTCAACCACTTGAAGGTAGGATGAAGAGTTCATGGCTGTCCATGCTCAAAGTAACTTTGAGGACAACCTAGGATACTTAACTCCCTGTCAAAACAAAATAACAAAAAGCAAAATTAAAAAGATTTAAGGCTATGAATACCATACTTCCACCAGCCGCTATTTCTCAGTTCCTTTCTCTGTCTGGTGCCTTGGGAAGAAATATGTAGGTGCAAGAGATATGGATCAGCTAACATATGTTCTTCACTCTTGTGATGCAGTAGACAAAAATCTAGGAAATCCAGGCCAACTCCACAAAAATGGACATCTTAAACAATGGCCAGATGACAACCCCATTACAAGCTTATGGACATTAGCCAGAGGAGACTTATGAGTTACACTTGCTTTGACTCTCCACGTGTTCTTGAAAATATTAAATCATTTGCAAGCATGTAGAATTAAAAAACTCGTACATTAAAATCTGTTTGATTTTTTCTATAAAAAAAATACACCTCCACATGCCTACTTGGGCAAATTTGTCCAGGACTGAGTGTGGCTACTGTGGACATATACAGCCCATCTCATCTCAATCCTCCTTTACCTTCTACCAAGTTGACTTCAGCAGTCCCATCACCATCATCAATGGAGCTGACAAGCTGGATCCAAAACCATCAGTTGCAAAGAATATGTTCAGGAAAAATATTTTAAAGAAGGGAAGCAAAATTAGAGTTTCTTACTCAATAAAAACAATGATTACTGTCTCAGTTATAGTTTCAGTTGTTGTGATAAAAAAATCATTACCAGAGAAACCTGAAAAGGAAAGGGTTGATTTCATCTTATGTTTTCAGGTAACAGTCCAGGAACTCAAGCAGGGCAGGACCAGAAAGCTATGGAGGAGTGCTGTTTACTGGAATTTTCCTCATGGCTTGCTAGTATGCTTTCTTTCTTCCTTTTAAATTACTTTTGAGTTTATATTTATATCACTTCTTCCTTCCTTTTCCTCCCCAAAAACACTGCCATATATACCTCTTTACTTTCCTTCAAATTCATGGTCTCTTATTTTTGATATTCAAATTGGTTATTTATTGGACTTTGTGTTTGTATAAGAAAGAGGTGTGGAAAAGTGATATGCTTCATGTTAGTCTCACAATAACAAATCAAATCACATAATAGTCACTACTAAAGTAATATTCCAAGTGAGCATAGTATTACACAGGGTCATGTAGTGGAAAGCTCAAGGTAAAGTAAAACATAGTAAAGAATGCTTAACAATGCTTACTTTGGTACACAGTCTTATGTCATCACTGAGTCATGCACAGATTTGGTGATTATTATTTCTATAATAAACTCAGTTGCTTTTTGAACAACACCATTGGCAAAGACAGATTTTGTAATGTTTCCATTTTCTTTTTTGATTATTTTTATTTAAATAAGAAACATGCATGCTTCAAATGTCAATCCCAGCTCCCCTTGGCTTGTCCCTCCACCAGCCCCACCCCCACCCCCTCACTCCCAGCCCAATACCACATAATTCCCCAGGGAGGGTGAGGCCTTCCTTGAGGGGATCTCCAGAGTCTGCCATTTTATCCAGGGAAGGACCTAGGCCCTTCCCCATGTGTCCAGGCTGAGAGAGCATCCCTCCATGTAGAATGGGCTCCCAAAGTTCATTTGTATACCATGGTGAACACTGATCTACTACCCAAGGCCCCAAAGATTTCTGAGGCCTCCACACTGACACTACTGTTGGCATCTCACTGACACTACTGTTGGCCTCTCATCCATCAGTCTTGGGTTCAAGAGCTCCCCCCTTGTTCGGTAAGCTGTCTTTGTAGGTTTCACCAGCAAGGTATTGACCTCTTTGCTCATCACTCTTCCATCTCTTTTACTTTATTATTATTGCAAATATATGTGCATTCCTACATACATAAATACAACTTGCTCAGTCTATATAATGTTACTGTATGTATATGGTTTCAGGGCTAACCATTTGGTATTATCTAACCAATTGATTGTTCTTCTTTTGGGAAAAGTTCCTTAGTTTCATACACATTGTTATTGGTTTTCTGTGTGTGTGTGTGTGTGTGTGTGTGTGTGTGTGTGTGTGAGTGAGTGTGTGTGAGTTTGTGAGTATGTGTGTGTGTGTGAGAGAGTGTGTGTGTGTGTGTGTGTGTGTGTGTGTGTGTGTGTGTAGGGTTGTGGCCTCATGAGCTTTTGCCATACCTGCTGTTTATATTAACAAGTCTACTGTAACAATCTACTGTTTTTATCCTGTTAGTCTCATGGCAACCACGTTGGAGAGAGTTGATGGGTTTGGCTTTTAACATTCTAAGGTTCTCTATTCCTCCTGCTCTTACTGTATTTCTTCTCCATTACTCAGTGATCCCTGAGCCTCAGTTATATCATCCTGCTTTCTCAGACAATCCAGGACTATGTTTCCAGGGGTGGCACAGACCCCACACTATGGCTACTCTCTCTCTACACCTATCACCAATCAAGAAAATATGCCTCAGATTTGCCTACTGGGGATTTCAATCTCATGGAGACATGTTATTAATTGAGGTTTCTCTTCCCAGAGACCTCTAACTTGTGTCAAGTTAACAACAAACCAGCCAGAGCACTTGTCTTACCGCAGTTGTCCTAACATATATTTCATATTCCAGCCTGAAATAATGATAAGAGTTGAAGTTATGATTTGTTTTCAAAAGGAATGGAAATGAAGGTAGGAGAGAACAAACTCAAACATTGTCCTCTGATACCCACGTGAGTGCTGTAGCCATGATAAACATATGCCTGAATACACACACACACACACACACACACACACACACACACACACACACATGCATGCACTCTACCACATACTAATAATAAATAAAAATAGTTTATTTTGGAGAGGATATGGAGAAAGGGGAACACTCCTACACTGCTGGCGGGAGTGCCGACTTGTACAGCCACTTTGGAAATTAGTATGGAGATTCCTCAGTAAAATGGGCATCAGTCTACCACAAGACCCAGCACTCTTAGGCATATACCCAAAAGATGCACATTCATACAACAAGGATGTCTGTTCCACTACATTCATAGCAGAATTATTAGTAACAGGCAGAACCTGGTAGCAACCTAGATGCCCCTCAATTGAAGAGTGGATAGAGAAAATGTGGTACATTTACACAATGGAGTACTATTCAGCAGAAAAAAACAATGGAACCTTGAAATTTGCTGGCAAATGGAAGGAACTATAAGAAACCATACTGAGTAATGTAACCCAGTCACAAAAAGAGAAACATGGTATGTACTCACTCATTTATGAATTTTAGACATGAATCAGGGGAGTGCCAGCATACAATCCCACTGCCAGAGAGTCTAGGAAACAGAACCTTTATCCAGCAGAGGCAGATACCTACAGACAAATACTGAACTGACACTGGAATCAGGTGTCAGAAAGAGAGAACTGATGGGCAAAGGAGTTAAGAGTGGGCTGGTTTAACCAACAGAAACAGCTGACCTGATCAAGGGGGAGCTCTTGGACTCCAGATTGATGGCTGTGTAGAAAGCATGGGACTGACCCAGACCCCCTGAATGTGGGTGCCAGTGAGGAGGCCTAGGTAATCTATGGGGCCTTGTGTAGTATTTATCCCTGGCATACAAATAGACTTTGAGTGTCCATTCCACAATATGGGAGGCTTTCTCAGCCGGGACTCTTGCGAGACGGTCTAGGCCCTGCCCTGGATGAAATGATAGTTACTGGAGATCCGCCATGGAGGGCCTCACCCTCCTAGGGCATCGGACTGGAGATTGGGTGGGGTACTGGGGGACCTGGTGGGGAGGGGGAAGAGGGAGGGAGAGAGAGCTGGGATTGACATGTGGAACAAGATTGTTTCTAACCTAAATTAAAAAAAAAAAAGAAAAAATTCCCAAAAAAGTCTTACCCCTGAGGTACAAGAAGAGAGCTAATATAAGAACTGGTAAGAGAATGAGGGAGATGAGGGAGAGAGAGAGACAGAGACAGAGACAGACAGACAGAGACAGACAGACAGAGACAGAGAGAAAGGAGAGAAATGAAAGAGAGATAGATACCAAGGCCAAGAAACTAGTATATTAGCCAATTATCTTAAAAATTGTCTTTGGCCATTAACATTGTTATTTCTCCTTGGAAGTCACGTTCACAACTGAACCAGGAAAATATCTAGTCTCTGAAGCTTCAAAGCTTCTAAATTCTTACACTGATTACTTTGTTTCTGAGTAACCAACATAAATGAAGCTTCCCAATGCCCCACTAGCAAAAATAGGTGCCACAGTCTTCACTGATTTCTCTAAAAATGCTTTATAAAGATGTATTTAGATTTATTTTCTGTATGTTGATGTTTTACCTGCATGTATGTCTATACAGCATGTTCATGCAGTACCTATAGAGGCTAAAAATGAGCATTGGATCCCCCTGTAACTTTTCAGGTGGTTGTGAGTTACCATGTAGATGCCAGAAACTGAACCTGTGTCCTCTGGTAAAGCAATCAGTGCATTAACCATGGAGACATCTCTCCAGCCTAGTTTACCTACTAGTGTATTTGTTTTGCATTTTTCTCAAGAAAAGCCTCCTAAACTTTATATGTCTGAGTTTTCAGAGCTGTGTATCTTATTTTGACCATAACCTACAGGTTTGAATGCTGTAATCAGTCAAAGGAACAAATGAAAATGAGATTATTTAATAAGAGGACAATTATGTGTGTGCATGTATGTGCATGAGGTCATGGTAAGATATTCCAGACAAGGAGGTGTGTTAGGAGCTATTAAAAGTTTTTTAGTGGAGTTGTACTAGCAGCTACTAAAAATTATTTAGTAAGTAAAAGGGCACAGAATTGTTTATTTTGGTGGAATGCATAATTAACTGCACCACAGAACAAACTATGTTTAAATATGTATAAATAAATTGGCATGTCATTAAAATGTATTTTATTAATAAAATCAGAAGCACTTATGTATATATAATTTCTGTTATTTAATATTATATGTCATCTAAAATCATGAGAGAAACAGTCTTTCATGAAGTCTCCTCCAACACTTGGGATATAGAAATGCTTGAAATTATTTCATCACAACTAGGCCCTAAAGAATTGTTCTTAAAAGCAATCATTAGGAGGATCATGGTCTTGTCTCAGCCTGATGTGCCATGCTTTGTTGATTCCCCTGGGAGGCCTTACCTCATCTGAGTGGAGACAAAGGAGGAGTGGATAGGGGTGTGTGTGTAGGAGGAGGAGGGAGCAGGAGGAGAAGGGGGAGGGGAAACTGAAAAAAAAAGAAGCAGAAAAGTAATCATTGGAAAAGACACCCTATCAAGTATCAACAGGTATCGACAAGGACTCAGGCACACCAAATTCTTTAATATCATCATTTATTCTTTTCCTCATTAGAACAATTCTCTAGAGAAGATGCACATTTTAAAAGTACAAATCGCATTATAGTGAACACTTTAATGTTTAGATAATGCTTAAAATTATCATTTCATGTTGTCTCTCAAATTCAGAACCTCATCTGACACGTGCATTCTGAGTATAACCCACTGGTTTTAAACTATGCCCAAGTTCATACTGAGAGCTCTCTCCTGAGAGTATTCAATAACTCCAGCTTCCGAGGGATCATTCTTCTTCATCCAAAAGCCACTTATTCTGGACAAAGGTACAGAAATTCATGTTATTTCAACACAGAATATTAAGATGAGGCAGAGAGCAACAGGGTGGCATATAAAGGGAGTTCCATATGTCAGTAGGAAATTAAAATATAATTAAATAATAATATATTGGAACCCGACAATATGCTTCCTTTACACTTGTATTAATGGTTTATTAGATGTCTGACATGGATTAGAGTCAAGGACATTCTGAAACTATCTATAATTAAGACTCTTGAACAGCATCCAAAAGAGGGACTATTGAATCCAATGCCTGCCGTTATATACATTCTTTTAATCAGAGTCATTTGGAAAAGTACATTTCTCTTTGACTTCTTCTTTTTAAAATCACATTTTACAAATTTGTTGATAAATATACTGAGTCTACCATTTCATATAATGGTATATATGTACTTAGACTATGCTTAACTGAAGAGGATATGTATGCTACTTGTCCAACATACCAGGAATCCTATTTTTAAATAGTTAAATCTCCTTAGAGTTGTAAAGATTTATACTGAGCTCAGTGATTAAAATCTTCTACTTTGAGATCTTAACACAAGCAGTATAGCTTCTGGAAGTGTAGTTTAGTTTTTGTCCCTTAACAAGTTGTTTCCCTGACTATTGACACCTCAAGAGCTTTTAATTAGATATAAGCAAAAAGAAAATGGTAGGCATATTAAAGGCAAACAGAAACCGTTTGCTTTTGTGCCTCTGTTGTCTTATGTCTAGTGATGCACTTAGATTAGTATTTTGCTTTACCTTGGTTTTGATTTATAGAAAAAAACTGTTAGTTGTTATCAAAAGATTTTTGCTTAGAAATCTTATCTTCAACTATGAACATTTGAATTAGATGTCTCATGGATTCTTTTAGCTTTATAGTATTGCACTAAGGAAAGGGAAAAGGTGCAGCTTTCACATGTATCAGGAATTTGTCTGTGTTCAGGTGACTTAGAGAGACTTTCCTCTTCACCCTTCTTTTTTAATTTGTGAAGTAATGAAATATTTAAATAACTGGTACTTGGCAGAGGCACTTATTCCCACAGTAATACTTGCCAAAACTAAAGAGGAGAGCTCCAAATATCAGGCAGGGGTGCTGTGTTTGTGAGATTATAAGCCTGGTTTCCTTCATGGCATTTTTCCTAAAATCAAATAAATAAAATAAAATAAAGTAAAACCAAGCAAAACAATATAATTAGTGAAACTCCACAGGGCTGCTTGTGAAGTAATGCAAATATCCTCAGCCGATGACAACTGAAAACTGACAGAGATGCATCAAAAAAATCTCACTCTGACAGCAAACTAGCCAGATAAATTATTTTTCCAGTTTTAATATTTGTCCTGTTTTTTCAGAGAAACATGAAAGTTAAGGCAACATGACCCATAGCTTGTGATTACCTAAATATAATTAAATACCTTTAAGATACTTTCTTTCAAAGTGTGGGGCAGAGGGACCAGGCCACAAACAACATGAGGCCACTTGTCCTCAGTTATGAAAGAAAACGATCGGTTGAGAAAAGTACTAATTATAATCTGGGCAGTTCATGTGTGAAAACATCAAACTGTCAAACAGGCATTGCTTTCTTACTTGAAATTTGCCTCACAAGACTTAAGGAGGAACTCTGGCCAGGCTCCTCCACCTAATGGTTGGATCCAAATGTATTAAAGAAAGAAAACAAAAGCATTTGTGAGGCATCGGGAACCGATGGCAATTCAGGTACCATGAGACGAGGACGCGCTGCGGCTGCCAGATGGAGTGGATGTATCCCCATGGCACCCATTACTTGCCAAATGTTTCATAAAGCAAACACATGACCTAAGAGATCTTTGCAAGTGTGGGGTCTCAACAGAAAAAAAATTCAAAAAGAAAAAAATACACACTTGCAAAAAAATAAATTCTGTTCCTATTTAAAAGTCGTTTCTTAATTCCTAACCATAAGTTGTTTTTAAAAACACACACACTTTTAATATTTTTCAGCTGTCGTGGCCACTTTAGTGAGTCTACATGTGTGGGTACTCCATAAAATCTCAGTGGTGGTGGCAGATGTCCCCTTTGAAATATTTCATCTGCTGTTGGGGGTGGGGTGGGGGTAGTGTGGCTTTGGTGCTATGAACATCATTCCTTCTGAGGACTCCTATTTGGGACAGCCTCTCAGAGGCAAAAGCGGCATGTCACTCAAGCCAGTGGGTCTAGAAGTGGAGAAACAGATGACTGTGTGAAGATAAAAAAAGAATGTTTAAATAATAACATACTTACGTGGGCCTCTACAACAACAAAGGGACTGCTACACGACAATCAGCCATTGTTACAACTAAGACTCACTGATGGATTAGTGAAGTGACCAAATTCTCTAGCATGGACGCCCTGCCCACTGGGGCTCTGGAATATCCTTTCTCTGAAGTCCTCTAGAATTTTAGTGTTTGATTGCATATCTCACCTTCTTTCCCCCTTCAAATAGTTTAGAAATGTATTAGTCTAGGACCTTTGACCTAATTTTAATCTTCTCCCTTCAAGGTGATTTCTCCACTCTAGGAAGGAAAGTACATACATGGTTGACTACTCAGCCACTTGCTAAAATTTAGTAATTGCCTGGGTGGGCCGGAGTTTCTAAAAGTCACTGTCCTTGCCTTTAAGTAAAGAGAAAGAGATATTGAGGCTGTGGTCACAGAATCACCAATACCCATGCATGGGATGCTAGGAGAGGCCCTATTGGAGATTAATGGACAATGGGGTAGTAGGGTGAGGACCTGCTTACTGAGAAACTAACTTCCATTTGGAGAACAAGAAAGTTGGAAATAGCAAAGGAAGAAGAGCTAGAGACATCTTAGGAAGCTGGACGTACTGGTAAAGTAAGACAAGTGGGAGGAAGAGTGGATGAAGACTCTGAAGGTACAGCAGAGGCCAGATCGTGAGGATGCTTATGGTCTGGACTACACATGTTGAATTTTATGCTGTGTGAATGTAAGGCTATTCAGGATTTTAAGCAGGAAACAGTATGGTCAAACTTGCCTCTTGATAAGATTATTGTTGTAGTCAATAATGGATTAGAGCGAAGAAATATTCAAACAGGGAGGTCGGGTAAAATAAAAACTGGAAACACTTCATTAGTCCAAGTAGAAAAATGAGTATATTTGAGGAAGGAAAAATGGCATCACTGGGCAGGAGAGAACTCTACAGGCCCCAGAGGTGTCTACTGTTTTAGTTCTTTTGGATTTGATGATAGCTTTGATAGGTAGCTTGAGAAAGAAGGGGATTTTAAATAACATGGAAACTTCAGGCTTAAACAAGCCCATATGTCATCTTATCATTTGCAAAATGAGGGGGAAAAAACCTCTCAGAATAGCAGCTGTGAAAATGTCTGATTTCAGGATAGAGACTTTTGGGGGAGGAGGAAATCATCTTGAAAAGATAAGCCCATTGGAAGCAGTAGGGAAAGGGAACACATAAGTTCTATTGAGGGGACAGTTATCAGGCTTAGTTAGTAGAGTACTTCCCTCATATTCATGAGGCCCTGGGCCTGATCCCCAGCACCAGACATGGTGATATACACCTGTATATCCCACCACTGAGGAAACAGAATCAGAAGCATTGTAAGTGCAAGGTCTTTCTCAGTTACATAGTGAATTATAGGTGAGTTTGGGCTACATGAGACTCTAAACTGAGAACATCAACAGCAGAAAGATCTCCCTTAAGGAGAAAGAGGTACAGGGAAAGGACTGTAATCAATAATAGAGCAGGAAGAATTAAAAAAGAAGGATACCACAAGAAGGGCGCATAAAGATACATAGGGTAGCAGAAAAGCAAGGTAGTATGGAGGTACTCAAGAGAGTGGAAAGAAGAAATAGAGACCCACTACAGGCAGCCTCATGAGGGACTGTTCAGTCACCAACACAGATTTTCAAAATGTGGCCAAAACACTGGTAGTTTTCTCTGTTGCAGATATCTGTATTACTGGGCAATATTTTGTCAGTTAGCATCCCATACCTCTTTGTGATGCTCTATGGGTTATTAGAGGTACTCCTCATATGAGAAGAAAACCACATTTTGGAGTCAAATAATCTTAAACACAGACTTCAGATTTGGTGAAGAAGAGTCTATCCACATTTATATGATAGGGTAAAGAGTCAAATTAACTTATTATTATGCTAGCAAATTATATTTGTACATACATAATCAACTAACTGCAACCTTATCTACCCAGTCATTCTATTCTCTTATATCTCTCTCTCTCTCTCTCTCTCTCTCTCTCTCTCTCTCTCTCTCTCTCTCTCTCTCTCTCTCTCTCTCTCTCTCTCTCTCTCTCTCTCTCTCTCTCTCTCCGTTTCTCTCTCTCTCAAAAAGAACATAAAATAAAAAAAAACTCAGATCTGACACTGAGTTACCAAAAATAGTAAGGGGTATAAGAAATTGTTTTAGAAATGTATCTTGTTGATAACATTGCTGATAATATATTCCATTACAATATTCTTTACAAGGTTGTGCTAAGTGCACTGCTGTTGGGACCTTAAATTGATACAATTATTTGGGGGGAAAATGACATCATCCTCTAAGGGTACATAGTGATAATATAGTTTTAAATTGCACATAATAGTCTAGCTCTCCAAACTTTGAAATTTAACCTATGTCTACAATTAGCACACAGATCAAGAAACAAATCCGTGCTTGTTCTCCAAAATTTTCCTTGGGACTGTTATTTATTTAAAGTGAGCATTCCCTTACTATATGCTCTAAACATGAGCACACACATGCACACACATACACATCTCCAACTGAAATTTCTGAATGCAATTTCAGCCATTATACTAGAATTCACTCAGTACAAAACTAGTCATAATTGTCTAAAATTTTTCAATCCATGTGTAATAATTATATGGAAAAGAGAAATTGTTCACAATGGGATATACTACAGCAGAGAAAATTTTCAATAAATAAATTAGCTCCAGGGACACATGTGCAACCCCTTGAAATATATAGAATTCAGAAGAGAAGTGAAAATTTCAAAAGAGTAGAATTGTATGATACCTGTTTGGTAAAGTTAAAAGTTGTCTAATATTTAGGTATGTGCATGTGTGTGGCAAGAATGAACAAACAGGTGCAAGCTAAACAAGAAATGCAGCATTAAGGACTGATTTTTACCTAAGTCAGAAAGAAAGAGAGCACAGGTAAAGTAAAGCTGATTATAATGTAGAATGCTGCCCAACACAGGACAATACCAAGAGTGAGAGGGCCGCTGATCACTGTGAAGAAAGGATGGCTCTCATATACAAGAACTATCAAGGAAAGCCAACACATGGGGGTTACCTAGTTATTGGTTGCACTCTTATTCTTAATTGAAGTGGTGGTTCATGGGTTTTGCTCTCTACTAATTAGTTGATGGAAAAGAATTAACTACTTAACTGTACAAGAGGGTCATTATTGTGTCGTGGACTGAGAATTTATGATTGATCAGTTGGGAATCATTCTGAGTTCCAAATACAAATTATGGTTCACTAAATTAAAATGGTTATTTCTTTAGGTGCACAGCCCTTAAAAGTAATACTTTTGCTTATGGCTGAGTAGGATGGAAGACCACAATCATTTCTTAACATATATTCTAGCTCAAACAAAGTGATTAACAGAAGATAGATGCACTGTCTAGTCCAACTCCTGCCTCCTCCCTAGGATTCCCAAAATCAGGGACTACGGGTTGAGGAATGTCATGAATGAAATAATGACTTGATTCTCATACCTGATTCAGGCTGGCTTAGTTGCTCTGGATATTCTAGATGCATAGGTAGGCCATTTATTAAACCCAACTAATTGGATCCTGGCAAAATAGTGGGAATTGTTTTAATAGATGCTTCCAAATATTTCAGGGCTTTTATGAGTTGATTGGATCATCAGATCTTCATGAAACGCTATTTAGAAAAGTCCACCACATTTTTTTCTAAGGTACAGAAAAGCAATGATCCTATCTTTGGACAGTCTTCTAACATCTGTGGATGGAGCAGAAAGAGATACTGGTTAAGTTATGAGGAAAAGCTGGAATTACAGCATTAGTGCCACTCTTAGACTTGGGTTTTTGACTAACATGTGAGCAGCTCAATACTTTAGAAATTTTTAGAACTAGAAAGGACACAATTATCTAATTTTGCTAAGGAAATGGATACTAATTTCCTTGCTTTCATGAATAAAAAAATGGGGTAAAATATCATTATTGGGATGGTAACCTGACAAACTTAGACATGAAAACATTGCTAATTTAATCAAAACCATATCCTTATTTGATATTTACTCTGAGTCCACACCAACTATTTCAGAACCTACAGACTCTCAACTTGAACCAGACAGCCTGGACACCTGTCCTTGTGGGTGACTGTGACAGAGCAGACTATATTAGTGTGGCGTTTGCTGCTCCAATTTAGTTTGCATATTATTTGATTACAAATTGGATTTGACTTTCTCCAGGAGGACCTGACCATGGAAATATGAATTAAATCCCTAACAAACTTCAGGAATAGCACAACAGAATCTCTCCATACATTTTTCATCTCAGTACTTCAATCCCCTCCATCGATTTTTGCTTATTTCATCAAGACTAAAGCACAGTAAAGAATAGCTTACATGGTTGTTGCTTGAATAAATGAAGGTAAAATCTGGATTTAAAGTGAAATAAGAGCAAACAAACAGAAGAGATCTAGGAGGATTATTTTTAAAAGATAAAATAATAATTTGCATAATAGGAACTCAAATATTATTTCTACCTCACCTTTCCTCTAAAGTAAGATATAAGAACAAAGTCCCTCTTAAGTTTTGGCATGATGAGTAACTCTATTCCAGTGTGACCTATAACCAAGCTAAGTGTTACTGAGGACTAAGAGGAGATATTGAAGTAAGCACACAAGGCACACATTCTGTATCTGATGGATTTACTGAAGGAAAGCAATGGCGTCAGAGTAGTTCTCCTGATACATTGAAAGACATGAAACAACATGGTTAATGCCATGTGCAAATTATAGAACAGCTCTAGCTAACCAGTGCAAAATGCTGACTATGGTTCAAGTAATGAATATTGATATCCCTTCTCTCCTATATCTCTAAGCAAGTTTTGAATAGTTCAGAGATTATGGGTCAAGATAACTGGAAAAAATAAGTAAAATCAAACCTGTCTTGTGGTCACTAACATCACTGCTGTCTTTGAAAAATTCAGAAAAGTTAGAAACATCAGCCATGTGTGTTGTATGCCAAATGAACATATGAATAATGGCTGAACACCTAAATTCATCAGCATATGATAGCCTTCCTTCTAGGAAACTCTGTATGGAAGTCCCAAGTTTGGTATTTCACAGTGTAATCACTGCTGTTTAGATTTAAGTAATATTGTAAGTTACCATTCACCCATCTGGTAAAGAAATTTTGCATGTAAAATCAAAGCTTTTCTTTTCCACTCTATTTCATTCTCTTTTGAACTCCATTTCTTATACTTGCAATTATGAACAAGATTCTGAGAAGTAAATCCATTTCCACTCCTAGCTGTACTCAAAAACATGGAATATGAAGCCTCTGTGGAGTGCTCAGCATCAGAAGGATTATTCCCTTGGGCCTAACAGGATGCATTTTACAGCACTCTAGGAAAGGAACCAATAGGCTTTATGGTCCTCAGGAGATTTGGATGGGTATGAGACCACCAAGAAATAGGATAAGTTTTCAGTACTGTGGGTGTTTCTAGAAGGGATTTGCTAAAACTCCAAATTTCCTCTCAGGTTACTGTAAGTCAAGGTGACATGTCTATAACATATATATGTTGATGATGTAATTGTGACAAATTATTTCTGTCATGATGAATTTAGAATATTTCTTACCTTAAATACTTCCAAAAATATTAATGTAAGTAATATTTTAGAATATATGAGATCACTTGATTACTTTCAAAGAGAGCCTTAAGTATAGATGAGATCAAAAAGCTACAGAAAATTTTGTTTTTCTATCTACAATTGCTTCACTTTAAGGATATAATTTTGTATTTGTGCAACCCTGTTCTCAAGGAGCAAGTCTCCTATGCACATACTATGAATATCAGTAGTCCTTTGAAAACACTGTAAATATGAGAAATGATGAGAAAGGAAAAACATTTTGTTAATTTCTATAGGCTCTTGGGTGTACTTTCCATCTTTCAAGATAAATTTCAGGATTACAAACGGGCTGTGTCTGTTGGAAGCCTTTAAAACTGTTGTCAACTATCAACTCAATTGCTATGAATTCTCTTTCTTGGACCCTACTTTGATACTTCCAAGTCTACAAGTAAAAGCCACAATGGCTACCTAGCAAAGTCTAAACACTCAGATCTCAGACCCTTGAGTAAAGAAGTATAGTTCCACCATGTAGATTTTCTTCCACTAACAGAAATCCTTATTGAGAGCAAGAAGATCATAACAAGGAAATACTTTTTACTACAAACATAAATGAGGAACATCTTAACTTTGTCTATTTTTACTATAGATACATATGTATATATATATTAAGAGATATATATTAATTAATGTGTTAACAAACACTTTTTATTACCTTCCATTATTACCCTACTAGGTGTGTGTGTGTGTGTGTGTGTGTGTGTGTGTGCATGTCAACACTGATAATGCATGAGCTTCTATCTTAGTTCAGCATTCACTGCACTTTAAGGAACCTCATCTAGAAACAACAAAATGTATGCCAAACGCCTTTGACTTTGAGAGTGCACAGTTAGTGACCACACCTTGAATTGCCACTTTTGAATGGAGATGTGAGTGAAAGAATGAAGATGTGTGGGAATACATTTTAATTTTTAGAAGAGTGAATGTTACACAGAAGATACTAAGTACTACAGCAGTTACCTTCACTTTAACTCAAAGATCTATAGACAATACATTACCTATTAAGACTTACTAGATGGGGGAAGGACCATGTTAGAGTTTTGAAATAGGAGATGACAACTGACAATACGGCATGTGGGGGATTCTGAGGTGGGAATATTGTCCCCTCTGGTCAGTCTGGCATGTATGGTGAAAACCAAGGCAGCCTGAGCTAAATGGAAAGACATGCATCAGAATAAATGCAACAAAACAAGAAAGGAAACTTTAAAATTACTAGGACCTTAGTTACAGGCAGATAGGGTAAGAAGACCTGAACTTCTGTGCACTTTTCACAATAGATGGCATGGCTCTCAGTGATACCCTCAGTGTACATAGGAGTTCATAAGAAAGTATTTGAAGGCCTCACCAAAGGTAAATGAAATATTTGAGGAAATAAATGCATTGAATCTGACTTAAACATTATGTGTTTTATTTATGTATAGAATCACCATGGGGCAATTGACAATGTGTTCATTTTTATGTTTTTTTAAGGATTCATCAAAACAAACATCTAATTTTAAATGATTTAAATTTTCTCTTTAGATATGTTTATTATGGAGAATTTGTAAGAAAGGACATAGGTTTCTCGGCTTTGTAGATGCTGGTGGGTAAAAGACTGCAGATAGACAGATAGATCCATATCTATCACCATGCACAAAACTGAAGTCCAAATGTATCAAAGACCTCAACACCAATCCAGCCACAATGAACCTCTTAGAAGAGAAAGTTGCGCCTTTAATCCCAGCACTTGGGAGGCAGAGGCAGGAGGATCTCTGTGAGTTCGAGGCCAGCCTGGTCTACAAGAGCTAGTTCCAGGACAGCCTCCAAAGCCACAGAGAAACCCTGTCTCAAAAAAACCAAAAGAAAAAAAAAAAAGAAGAGAAAGTTGTATGTACCCTTGAATGAATTGGTATAGGAGCCTACTTCCTGAATATAATACCAGTAGCAGAGACACTGAGATCAACAATTAATAAATGGGACCTCCTGAAACTGAGAAGCTTCACAAGGCAAAGGACACAGTCAACAAGACAAAATGGCAGCCCACATAATGGAAAAAGATATTCACCAACCCCACATCTGACAGAGGGCTGATCTCCAAAATTTACAAAGAACTCAAGGATCAAGTCTCCAAAACACCAAAGGATCCAATTAAAAAGTCGGTCACAGAATTAAATATAGAATTCTCAATAGAGGAGTCTAAAATGGCTAAGAGACACTTGAAAAAGTACTCAACATCCTTGGCCATCAGGGGAATGCAAATCAAAACAACTCTGAGATACCATCTCACTCCCATCAGAGTAGTTAAAATCAAAAACACTAATGTCAGTTTATGTTGGAGAGGATGTGCTAAAAGTGGAACACTTCTCCACTGCTGGTGGGAATGCAAACTTGTGCAGCCACTTTGGAGATTGGTATGGAGATTGCTCAGGAAAATGGAAATCAGTCTACAATAAGACCCAGCAATTCCACTCTTAGGCATATACCCAAAAGATATACAATCATACAATAAGGACATCTGCTCATAGCAGCATTATTTGTAATAGCCAGAACCTGGAAGCAACCTAAACGCCGCTCAACTGAATAGTGGATAGAGAAAATGTGGTACATTTACACAATGGAGTACTACTCAGTGGAAAAAATGGAATCTTGAAATTTGCAGGCAAATGGATGGCACTAGAAGAAACCACCCTGAGTGAGGTAACCCAGTCACAAAAAGACAAACATGGTTTGTACTCACTCATATATGGATTTTAAACATGAATCAGGGGATTGTCATCCTACAAACCCACTGCCAGAGAGGCTGGGTAGCAGGGAAGACCCTAAGAGAGATAAGCATGGTACCTGGAGAAGGGGAATGGGACAAGATCTCCTAATTGGATTGGGAGTAGGGAGAAGGTGAGGATAGAGAATGCTGGGAGAGAGGGGGAGAAGAGGAGGGGAGAGGAGGACTTGGGAGGTGCACGAAGATTGAGTCAGGCTAAGAATAGAGGAGAGAACAAAGAGAAATACCATAATAGAGGGAGCCATTATAGGTTGGAGGAGAGATGTGGCACTGGTGAGATTTTCAGAAATCTACAAGAATGACACCATCTGGCATTAAGACTACCTTAATTGCCCTCCTCTGATAATGAGATTGATGACTACCTTATATGTCATCCTAGAACCTTCATGCAGTAGCTGACAGAAGCAGAAGCAGACACCCAAAGCTAAAATCCAAACTGAACTCCTGGAACCCAGTTGCAAAGAGGAGTGATGAGAAAAGGAATTAAGGTCTGGCTGGCAAAACCCACAGAGGCAGCTGACCTAAACAAGGGGGAACACATGGACCCCAGACTGATGCCTGAGAGGCCAGCGTAGGACTGATTCAGAAACTTCCCATCCCCCAAACCTGGGTGTCAGAGAGGAAGCCGAGGCAAACTTTGGGACCTTGGAGAATAGATCAGCATTTATTCTTGGCATACAAATGGACTCTGAGAGCCCATTCCACATGAAGGGATGCTCTCTCAGCCTGGAAACATGGTGGAGGACCTAGGCCCTGCCCTGGATGATGTGACAGACTCTGAGAACCCCTCATGGAAGGTCTTATCCCCCCTGCAGAGCAGAGGGGGGATGGTGTGGGATGGGGGTTGGGGAGATTGGGGAGGGCCAGAGGAGGAGGAGAGGGAGAGGGAACTGGGAGTAACATGTGTAAAATAATAAATAAAAAATTATCTTAAAAAATAAAAAAAGCAGAATCTGGAGATTGGTGGGAACTTTGAGCTTCCTTCAATATTCTGTTCCTGGCTATCTTTCTCATTTGTTGTGACCTTGTAAGCAGTTAGTGGCTCCTGTGGCTGTTTGACTCCTACAGGGAGAAGTGGAATTCCTGGGAACACTTTCATTTTCAACTGTATTCCAGTAAAGCAAAACGATGTGCTGACAGCTAAAGTTCACTAACAAGAACTATACCTGATCCCAAGATATGTAAGCCAGGCAAGTGTTTGAGGATCTCAGGGGAACTTCTCTTTTCAGAAATAATCAACCTGCTGCCTTATTTCACTCATGTCTCCTCAAATTAAAAATATGAGGAAAATAACTATTGACCTACAAAGCTTGTACCTAAATTACAAATTTATAAGTGCTGGTTCCTGGTAGAAAGATGAGAAAGAAACACTAGACAGCTTTCATTTCATGAATTTGTTGATATTTTCATGCTTCTGTTCCCAAATGATTAAAAATCATGGCCATATGTAAATACAGTCAGAAATAGGAGCTATTCATAAACAAGAAAATGTAAGAAAACACGGAGGCGCCACTATTATATTTCTGAACACAAAATCAGATATCAAACTCCCTTTCCTAAACTCTGTACATCAAATGTGAGCTTCCTTACATTCTTTCAACACTTGCTTAGTTCACTAATGTGGTGCCATCCAAGATTTCTGAAAACTAACATAACTTGGAAATTCAACATATGGCAAAATTTTTCCTTTTACCTTTGCTATATGTATTAACTGTGTGTTGGAGGGGAGGGGAACGAATTATTTACTAGGTATACCATTGATGGCTGGATTTCCAGGATGCAGGGAAGTAAAGAACAATAGACACACATGGGGAATGGTGTCTCCCATTCTTAAGAAACCATGTGAAACTTAAGACTTCCATTTTCAATTGTTCATTGCCAATTGAAAAACATATAAAACTCTCACAAAATGAGACAGTCTCATTACTCTAGTTTTTCACATTTCTGTAAGCAGAAGAAACATAAATGCTGCCAATGTTCATGTTTGAGTTGAAAGACAAAATACAGTAGATTTCTGGGTTCCTGAAAAGACCATTCTTTCCATTTGAAGACACGACTGAAGGGCTACATGCTGAGGAAAGCTCACAGTGAGGTGCATACGATGTGGCAAACTATGCAAGTCAAATGTTTAGTTAGGCTGCAAGCACTGCACCAGAAAAAGCAAGTGAGGGAGGAGGAGAGTGTCCAGCTCATTCACCTTTACTCTATCCCATGAATACAGGTTAAGAAAAGCATTCACTAAACTTCACCTATGCATTCCCAATCTGCATGTGGTGATGACAGACTATGAATCACACTGGAGTAAAGGTTGCCATATTTTAAGAGTACCTCGAAACAATGATCACCAATAATACAGATGTCTAGTATATGTAAAAAACAAATGCTTAGCAGTTTTTAAAAATGGGAGTACCAGGATCTGGACAGACACCTGAGAGAGCAGCAACAGCCCCATAGTTTTGTGAAGCTTCTGATTTCACATTTCTCCATTCCTTTTGTAAACCTACATTCTGTTTTAGAAGACTAGAAAGGAAATCTTTCATGGGTTTCTAAAACAATCATGCAAATGTGTGAATTAAATATACATACGTAAGTCCCTATGAATATTTGCCTTTCTTAAAAAGTTTAAGGGTAATTGAATGCAGAAGGTAGAAGTAACAGGAGTCTGAACTAAAGTGAGGTTTTAGGGAGGGCCCAAGGGCATTGGAACTCTGGATTCAATGTCCCAACTTTTAGATAAGTTTGAGGATGACCCTAACTGGCTTATTCACAGCTGGTTCTTTGAGAGGAGCTTAGTAGACAAAGAAAATACTCATTTGTTACCCCTAAAGCAAAATTCTCTAAACCCAAGAGAGGATGCTTGGCCAACTTGATTCCTCAGATTATCCCCAACACTGGCAATGAAAAAGATAGTGCCCCCCCTGGGGAGAGGCAGGAAGCAGAGGTGGGGGTGACTGTTTAAAACCCAGTAGAGTTAAGAAGCTGATTTAGCACTTAGTTTTATCTTTGTTTGTAGGTTTTGTTTGTTGGGTTTCATCATTGTTTGTTCTTATTGTTATTTCCTTTTTCTAAATTAGTTTTTCATTGTCTTCTCTCATATCAGTGAAATGTTCCTCACACACAGAAATAGAAGGTCTGCATAAAAATGGACATTATTACCCAGGAAGCACGCAATAGCTGACTGAACAAATGTAGAGCATCATGGGAAACCAACTCTTAACTGGGGCCTTGATATCACAGCTTCTACATCTGTGGATCAAGGAACACAAAGGCAGATGGGCAGAAAGACTGTATTATTTAATTATTGGGAATCCAGTGAAGCATGGAAGAATGAATTACTTCTTTAAAATCTTATTGTTTTTTTTCTGTTGTCATTCCTTCTTTTTGTATTTGTTTGCAATCATTGCTTTCTTCATGGTGGCAATAGTGGGGGAAACCATCGGGAAATAGGGTGAGTTGATTTAAACAACTAGACCCAGAAGCTGGAAGTTCTGCTGACTGCTGCGTGTCTTCATTTCCTGGGTTTAGTGGGGACACCGAGCTTAAGAATAAAAAGACGATGAGAAAAATCTATCTTCTACGACATTCACACCCCAGCAGGAAAGTACCATACCAGAAATTTCACAAGGAAGTCTGCTCTCATGAGAACGTCAGCCAGACTCTTAACCATTTTGATGAGTTCAGAAGAGCTGCCATCAAAAAGCTTTCAAATTCCCATCCCGTATGACCCTACAGATCCCTCTGAGAGTCACCCAACACCGCTTCATAGTTCCCATAAACACTTGGACTCGTCCCTGTGAAAGCCAACAAGTTTTCCCAAAAGTCTTTTACATACCACGTCTTGCCAAATGAGCTATCTTGGTGGGAACTGTTGGAACTTTACAGACAATTTTATTCTAAAAGCAAAATGTTCTTCAGTCACCAGCATGCCCACACAGTTTTCTGGGACTGACAATGTCTTCATATTTCATATGCTATGTACAAAGCCTTCCCCCCCCATAGCCAAGTATTGCTCTCAGAATACTTTGTAAACAGTGTTTCATAACTGAAATAATTACTGATGTCAACACTCCCATTAATATTCTGGAATTGCAAACATTTTACTTCAAATCTCCATATAAAAATGGAACTGCTCACCTCTACTTTGTGAATCAGCTATATGATTTATCTGTGGGAAAGATTTCTAAAATATAGATTCAGAAAGGCATCCACCACATGATGACTTTTCCATATGGCAACTCATAATTATTTTGCTGTGTGTGAACATGGTGAAAACAGTTTCATAATTCTCCAAGGGTCAGAGTAAATTATTTCAATTAGACATATTTCAGAGCAAACATTACCTTAGGGTTCATTAATAATATTACCTGAGAAGGAACAGCTGCCTTTTATGCATAAAAAGCTGTCAGTTTCTTAACTGCTTCTTACCATAGAAACCCTTTCGTGGCTCTAAAAAATGGCAGATTTTCTCATGCTTTACCTAAACAAAGCACTTGGCAGCAGGGACCTGGTTGCAATCCTCAGTTTGGGAACTAGTGGGTGGATTTTTTTCTCTATAAACTCTTGTATAAATCACACCAGTCTCTTGATATTCATTCTAGGTAATGTTGGAAATTGTACACAGATCCAACAGGCCATGTAACGGAGTTTTGTGACTTCCTGGAGTTCTTTCATGCGAAGTCCCTACTCTGAGTGTAATTCCAGAATATGGGATATTACAGAAGCTTCAGAGGGAAGGTCTATTCTGCTTCTTCTCCCTCTTCTTTGAAGCCTTGAAAGTATGGAATAGGTCAACTGGGGTAACACAATAGCAGCAATTAATAAGACATTCATAGACCTGCATTGAAAATTCAATGGCCATTGGGATGGCTCAAGACTGAACTACAGTGATTCATAAAAATGAAAGTCTGGAACATTTCTCTGCAAGTTGTTATTTGGTTTGCAGTTGGGTGGGCTGTACATTAGTGTGATCACCAGCTAAGCTTGGCTTTATTGCTATCACTAGGTTCTGGGTATGAATATTCACAGATAAGGTGAGGGGTAAGACATTCCTAAGATTCTCTATGCCCAAGAAGTATGTAATCTTACTGTAATGTACAGTCTTTTTTGCTTCCACTCCAAGATACTACTACAGATGAGGGTGATGATGGCACTGGGATGGCGATTTGGATACGGACACCTTACTAATTTAGTTTGCTTTTGGTAAAACCTTCCCAATATGATGCACAAATATCTTTGTAGTACTGATGAACTATTTATTTGTTTTGTCACTTGTTGGTTGGATGAAGCAACAGTGGGAGATAGTGGTATCAATCAACATTCACTCATTACTTTATTGGCATTGGAACCAAATATGAGCTCAAATTTTCAAAAGGTATTGGCTGAGGATTGTGGCTGTGATTCTGTGAGCATTCTTGAAACAAACTGCACCTAGCAATTATGATGAAAATTTAAAAGAAGACTAAAGTGGAAACACAAATTTTCAAGGACCTGCAGTCTATTTTTCTTTCTCACAAGCACATAAGAAGCCATAGTTGAAGTAGTCCTCCATGAGAGCAAGGAAATATGGGAGGAAAAGGGGTTATCAAAAAATTTGCTAGCGTTTGCATTTTCTCTAAATATACATAGCTGGAAGGGAAAGAGAGAAATCAGTGCATTGGGAAATAAAGCAAAAATTACCATCAGAAAGGTTATTTGCATAATTTCTTTTAACTATACCTTATTTTATTAAAAATTAATTATTATATAGTAACATAAAATTAACATATTAATATATTGATAGGATATCATGTGATGATTTCACATGTGTATATTGTATAATGTTAATATTAACACAAATATATTCATCTAAAATTATCATTTCTTCATGTAAAGATTTCTTCATGACAGATTGAATGTCCTATCTCATATCTCTTTTCTTCAAACCCAGTCTCATAAGACTAGGTTCCACCTCATAGCCTGATTCATCTCAAAGGTTCTACCCTCAAACACCATTGTTTGAATTTAATGTCTCAAACTGGAAGAGAAATTTCAACATGATTGTCTACAGAGCACTCGAATACAAAGCAGACTACATAATCTCCAAGATCCCTTCCCTATTCTACTGAAAATATAGAAGGAAAGTGGAAAGTATAGAATTTTCATTTACTTACAATGTTCTTGTATTTCAATTCTTCAGCTTCTCTCTGTGTGTAAATATTATATAAGTGAAGTCATCTGAGAGACTAGTTTTTACTTTCCTAGAGAAATAAAATGTTAAGTCTCTGCTTTGGCTGTATGTTCCTGGAAGTCTCACAATTAGAGTAAATGACCCATCTGTGATCCAGCTAGTCATTGTTCTTCCTTTTGAAGTTTAATCACCTAATTTGTAAAATAAAAATGGAGAACACTTAAAATCTTGTCTTAGATAGGTCTTTCTGGGAACGGGCACTAAAAACATGTTTGGATATGTCAAGGTGATGACATGGGTTGGACAGCTATGGATGACCAGTCAAACTATGACGAAATGCTCAGGATTTCTCTGGAGTCTACAGTTTCCTCACATTCTTTTGTATTTGGTAGACATGACTGAATAGTTCAAATCTGCCCCATCTATCTTGAGGTGTGAAAGGGTTAATCAAAAGTATAGGGGAAGAAGATGCAATTGACAGAAGTTGCCTAACCATGGAAGGAGCTGACTAATGGAAAATGTCTGCCAGCTCTCTTGGACACTATGTTTTGTCTTTTGACTGATATCCAGATTATTCCTTCTAGTCATAGAATCTTCCCATATCTTTGATACTAACAAAGAAGATTAATATATATTCCCTGCAGATCGTTTCCAAAATGCATTTACTTAATGTGTGTAAACTGTCATATATTTAAGCTCCAACTTATAATGGACAATGGTAATATTTATGTATGGTCTTCACCAAAGTATCTAAGTGTCACTACCTATGACTTGTGTACAAAAGAAAGTAGAAGTTCCAGCTGAAGATTAATATCCAGAGTAGAAAGTAGCAGTCATCAAATTCAGAAGTCAGCTTGACTATAGTGTCTCCTCCTTGCCTTAGTGGGGCATAGGCTTGAGATTCAGTACTAGGGAGGTTGAGGCATGAGGCTCAGTGTGAGCTATACAGCAAGATCTTGACTCAAACCCCGCCTCCCCCACCCCAAGAAATAAAAGTTGGCTTAACTATGGGCCTACTTAACTGGATCTGTTTGAATTTCACACACTCCAGGTCTTATACCACTTTAAAGAATTCATCACTGTATGTGTACATGAGACTATAATAAAGGCAGAGATTTATGTCACCATTGTATAATTTCTGAACTCTCTAAATGTGTCTTAATGTCACTATAATTTGACCTGGAACTATTAGTCATAGAATATACCACAATAATCCTTGCCTATCTCCCTTCCCAAGTTAGTTTTAAGCTGTGTTCCTTTTTATTTTTTTAAATAGTCAACCAATAGGCTTGGCCTTTTTTATCCCGCCGTGTCGCTTTTTAATACAAGTTTTCATCACCTTAGCAAAGGGTATTTTTTTTTCTTCCCAGTGAAAAAGATGGATTGGTAAGCAGTCCCATGCCCTATAAACTGTTTCCTTTTAATTCAGGGCCCAGCAGTTTGGTCTGGCTCATGTTCAGGTACTACTATAACTTGTCTGAATCCCTTCTGAAGGGTCTCCTGCTTGTGGATTTATGCCTGAGCTCTTGGGTGATCCTCAAAACCACCTCTCTAAAGAATGATTGGATGTTTGCTCCCTCCAAGCACATGCTGTAATGAAGCATGCCCCTTGCTCTTCAAATCCAGAGGTCCTGACCTCACCAGGTGAGGTTTTCTCAGGAAATGCCCCCCCCCCGAGGCAATTCCCAATTGCACACTTTCTGTCCTAGACAGCAATAAATGTGTGCGCTTTGTCAGCTGTTTTCATGTTCCAACACAGAGTCCCACATAGGAAGTGTTAGGAGATTTCTAAACCTCCTAAGACTAACCCTGGTTAAACCCCTCTTTAATATTCTAGTCAGGGTCTCTGTATGGATGACAAATTCTGTAGGAGCGTCTTCATTTTAAGGCGGGTGATATAATATGCAAAAGAACAAAGAATCTTTTCATCATTGGTGTTGTTGCCAAGAACAGGAACTGATGTTATGTGAGCTTTGATCTTTGCTTTCTTCCCTTCCCCCACTGTGTAATTCAATTATGTATCACCCCTTTACATAAGGCAAGTGCCACTCCTCCCCACCTCCTCCTTAATTGCAGACTGTTCAAGATCCTAGATGTCCCGAGATAGAAGCAAGCTACTTTGGTATTATTTTAGTCAAGCCTCTTCCAGGTACCGCATGCTCAGGACAATTTTCTTGTTAAGACTCCCAAATAGCAGAATACACATAATAGCTCATTCAGTAATCAGTAGATTATGAAGTGGCTGAAGCGCAGATGAAAATTAATGGATATCTTGAGACAAAGAGGCTACTTAGCTTCCTTTGATGAGATGACACAGCAACTTACATCCAGCCTAACTGTCTGCCATTTCCCCTCACCCTATTAGCCATGCAACTGCAAATTTTATGGAAGCATCTTGAGCATTATAGTTACATTACTAGCCTTGAAAGATTTTTTTCCTTTTGGCTCAAAATTAAAGATTTAAAGAAAGATGATACCTTTATCCTTTAATATCACAATCTATATAATACTTGGTCCCTGGAAAAGTCTCCATTACTCTGCCCATTTTGAGTAAATAAACTAAAATTGAAGCAAACTATCAGTCGATCATATCAATAAAAGAAGGCAACCTGAGCATCATGATCGATTTGTAGTGTGCTTTGGTGCTAAGCTGGTCTGTCCTGTACATGCCTACATGTGTGACTATAAAAGGAGACATGAGCAAATGAAAAGGCAGTAAGCAAGAATGTGTGGAGTCAAAATTAACTGTTGTGTGAGGAGGATTACACATTCTTCTAAAATGTCATGTTATAGGGATTCCACTTGCAATAATGACAGATGAAAGAGACCCAAGAATGAGCTGTGGACCAATGTGCCTCTTTACTCCCATGCAGCATCAACGTAAGTACTATTCCCAAAGAAATATTTATTTATTTTCTTTCATTGCTTAAACGCATTTCTATTAATTAGAACTATTTGTCAAGTATCGAATTCAGTTTGTTTGACAAAGGTGATTGTGGATTATGAACGTCAAATCATCTCATACATTTGCAAAACATCAAGGCTGTTTCCTAGCTAGTCAATAGCAAAGCCTTCCTACACACAACCATAGATGCTTGTGCTTATGTTGTCACTCATATGTCAGAAGAAAATTCTTCAGGCTAGTTCCCCTCCAGAAGAAAGCACAAGTACCCCACTCTAAACTTGTGATGAGGCTTGATTATTTTCCAGTCTATTAAAAAAAACTGCAATTTTAACCAGAAAAGCTGTTTAAAATTTTAATCACTGAGATGGAATATTAATTTTAAACAAAATATATATGGAGAAGTAATTTAATTATAAAAGGTTCTTTATATATAAAATGTGGCCTTTACACTAAAGTTCAAAAGGTTATAAGTATTTATAAATTAGTAAATAGCATCAAATTTATAAAATTGCATTTGTAAGACGATTTTATTTTAAAACAATCATTGCCTCTTAACTTTAGCAGGAATAAATAATGGCATGTTTGTCTTCATTTTGGGGTCCATTTCCTTTATTTTTATTGAATACACCAACATGAATTATTGTTCTAATTATATATACCTTGGATTTTTAGAAAAATCAAGTAATATAATTAGAAATGTTTTATACACTCATGACAGAACTTTACTGCAGAATTCATCCTCTCTCCAAAGTATATGTTCTTAACAACAATACAAACAAAGTCATTTGGTAAACAACCATAAGTTATTAAAATACATAATTAGTTTGGTAATTTGTATGTACTCTGTGATGTTCAGATAAAAAATACTTTTCTCAATTGAACCAAGTTTAACAGGTAGCTACTTCACTAGGTAAACCATAAATATGGTAAAAAAAAATGAAAAGAGGTCAAATTATTCCTGAACGTAGCTCTTGGTCAACGTGCAATTTATTATAACCAAAGAGCTTTTTAAAAATTCTAAAATACCAATCATCAGTCCTGATAGCTATTATGAAACCCAAAGTACATAAAAATAATTAAATAACTCCTATGAAAACCTAGTAAGGAAACTCTATATTTGTCTTGGTTGTTTACAAGCACCACATACGAAGTACCACTAGCATATTAATAATAATAAAGGATTTAATTGGGGACAATGAGATCCAATTGTTCACTAACCATGCATGGTATAGAAGAGTTCTTAAATCATCTGTCAATTTTACCTTATTGTTCAATGATCATTCAATCCAGGAATAATGGAAGAACTCCCACCATTACTGTTACATGTCAGGAAGGTCCTGGTAATTAAACAATGGAAGCATTGTATAGGAAATAAAAGAAAATGTATAGAAAGGAGGAGACAAAGTACAGCTAAACCACACTGCAAATCAAACATAAAATATACAGATTCCCAAAATTAATGCATGCTGGGAAGATGGTCAGATCATTTAGATGCCAGAAAAGTAACTAAATCATCATTCTTAATTTTATAAATATCTAACTATTGTGACAAAGTCTCATTTGTACTGAGACATGCCTAAAAACATGAAAAAACAACTAGAATACTCACAACTGCTGGGAATTCCACTAGAACTCCATTATTCATAAATAAACTTTCATTGTTTCCAATAGAATCCAAGATCTGTCTAGATGCAGAGAAAACAGCACTGAAAAGGACTCAGAAAAATCCCATTATTATAGAACTATACTTTCTTTGGGTAGGTGGAGCATAGAGTAGTTTTAATGAAAGGAATGCACAAGAAAAAAAATGAGAGTGAAAACAAGTTAGTAAACTTGCCTCTTTGGTTGGGTTGGGAGTTCACAGACCTTGCACAACAGGTGACATTTAACTTGAGCGCGAAAGATGAGAGCCAGATATGCAAATTTCAGTCTGAAGAGAGTCTAGATAGTTTAAATTAAAACCTTTTAAAATTTATTTTGGATTCTACAACATATGCATATTTCTTTCAATGTAAATACATCACAGGCTTTCCTCAGTGTTAATGTGTTACTTAATGAAATGTCCATTTGGGACTTAACCTCTTCTTAGTTGCTCTGACATTATGTTTTGGCATTCGTATAAATTATTATTGTCCTTCAGTTATTATGAGACCTGTACTTTTCTTTCTCCTTTACTCATTAATACATGAAATATACTTTCTTATCTTACCCCTGTCTCTCACCCCTATCTGAACTCATTTATAAATTGAGTGATGGTTTATTAATAAAAATTGTGATACCCAGATGGCCTTAGTAAATTTTGGGCATAGAAATTCAGGTGATATCTGTAGGAGGAAGTCTGATGCCGCCATTAAACATGTGACTTATTAGAGGCACATACAGATGAGGTAACAAAAGGGCAGTTTACCACAACGCTAACCACACCCACTTTAGGCAGGACTAAAGACATATACGGCTGGACGTAAAGACGTATACGTACGTAGGCGGAACTACGTCACTAGCCAGGCCCACTTTTGGGCATGGCTAGGGGGCGTTACGGGGGAAGGTATAAAAGACAGCACACAGGAAGTCTCGGTCTCTTTTCCCGGAGTCCGGCTTCCGGTTCGAGCGGAAAACTGCTTGTCTCCTCTGGGTTACTTGTTTGGTATCTTGTGAGTAATTTCTACAATAAATACTTAGTTTTACTTCCAGTAAGTGTCGCTTATCGTTACAGCGTCCGCTGAAGCCTATAGATATCAAATTAGTTGTTTCAAGATGTTTTACTTTACTCTTTATCACACTAACATGGTTCCCAGGAGTGATGGTTTTTAAAAATACATTGGAATATTACAAAGAACTCAACTTTCATTTTGGTAAGTTTGAAGGACTGTCCTACCTTGTCTTGGCAAAGTTTAGCAGCCACTTTTTTTTGTGTCCTTCTGGCTCAGTTGGGACAGTGTATTGTCAGCAATAGTTCTTTGCTCAAATGGCTAGCTTTTGCCATAAGGAGAGCAAACTCCATATGGAGTTTCTTCAATGTCAATTGTCTCCTCTAAAGTAAATTTATGCTGTCAGGAGTAAACATTTTTTCACTATCAAGAAAAGTCTTATGTTATTAAAACATTTAAATGCCTTATTCTGTAGGTCTTTGAAGTGTTTGAAGACAATATATCCATCTAAATATATCTATTTAACCTCAAACACATATCTAATATGACTACAAGTTTATTATAGATGACTAACTACTAACTTGTATTTCTTAATTATATAATACATTTTTAAAAGAGCTATATAAGCACAATACACCAAACAAAGGTGGAAACATAGATAGCTAAAAAATAACTTTAAATTTGTATCAATGAACCAAAATCCATACCAATGTTTTAAAAAATTGAGATTAATATTTGGGTTTTTCTTCCAGGTAAAGTAGATTCAATATTCTACCTATCTTCCTATGTCATTTTCCCCTTTTAACCTTTAGAAAGAGATCTATGAATTTAAATCTTTTGTTTGGTCTTGTTTTTCTTTTTACTAAGACCAATAACAATTTGTTACCAATCCTCCCTTAAAAGATAATAAACATAAATAACCCATCATTTGAGAATGTGAATGTCATCCTCTAACTATTCTGTGAGGTTGGATCATATCAGCCAGTAGCCTTGAAACTATTCTGGATGCTGGATCACCTATGCCATTTTTTTGGGAGGGCATCATGTCCCCTTGCTCTGAGTTTTAAAGTTTAAATGTAACATACATATCTGTATTAGCACAAGTATAGATTTTACATTGTAGACAAGTCAGCCAGAAATGATGTTTTTGTTTGCTTGATGTTTGAGAGGGTAATATATACATCATATGTCTTGTAGTTCTTTTAGGTTTATTTCTTTATGTTTGTAGTCAGGAATTTTAGGGGGTCCTCCTTAATCAAACCTGATCCATATGAACCTGGAATGAATCCACAGCTTCTCATTTTCTGTGGGATTAAAAGTATAACCTCTTCCCCAACTAACAAATTTTTAACTTACATTTGAAAGTTAAGACATTTTAAAAATATATATGTTGTTTAATACAGCAACCTCCATAAGCCAACGTGTATTAGCAACTATCATTCATTAACAATCAAAATATTCAGACTATTCAGACAATGTAATAACATATGGATCCAGACTCTCTGTGTATTTCCTGTCTTTATGTGGGTTATTATTTTTTATCACCTTATTCCTTTTTGAGAATTTATTATTTTAAAACTATTTTTAAATCTTTGACTGTATATATCCTTTTTTTCTCTCCTAAATATACATTATTTTAAAACACTGTAACCCACTTAGAGGTCCCCCCATCTGTATTTATTGAGCATCTATAATGATCATATGAGGCAAACTTAAGCTGTTAAGTTTGAGCAGACAATGGCACTGCTCAACTTAATGTATGGCAGTGGTGTATAGTGGTTGGTAGCTGGTTCCATCCTGCAGGCAGCTGCTGGGAGTCACATCTCTGAGCTGCAGCTGACATGAGACTGTGAGACTAGGAAGCCACACTTGGCTCCATTTTGTGTGTTTGGAGGCTTTTAAAAAGCATTCACATATTTTATGAGGATCTATGTTCCCAACAGTGGGTGCCATTTGTAGGTGGAGTTTTTTGTTCTGCCAGCATATTCCCAAATATTTATAACATGAATTGTTAAGTATAAATTCTTGACTGATATCTTGGGCTTGTTTTCATCTAGCTCTTATAACTTAAATTAACCCATTTATATTAATCTATGTACTGCCCCGAGACTCACTTACCTTATCTATATACTTCCCACATTGCTTCTTCTGTGCCTGGCTGGCAACACCCCAGACTTTTCACATCTTTCTCTGCCCCTAAAATCCAGCCTTGCTATCACCCAGTAAGTTTCTTAGTAACAATGAGAGCAACACATCTTCACAGTATGTAGGATTATTTGGCAGAAACTCATTAAATATTCAAGTCTAAGTAAGAAAAAGATGGAACAAAAGAGACTACAAAACACTTAAAATACAAAAACATACCCAAGTGCATGCACATACCTTTACAGATTCTCACTGGTGTGGTTAGAATTAACTGTCAACTTGACAAAGTCTAGAATTATCCAAAAAAGGAACCTTATTTAAAGTTCATCTGCAGAAATGTCTGTTAGAGATTGTCTTGGTTACTGATGGATGTTGGAGGGTCCAGCCCACTGTGGGTGGCACCATTTTGCAGGTAGCTCTAGTCTGTATGAAAAAGCCAGATGATAATGAGCTGTGAAGAAACCAGAAAGCAAGCCACCATGCAGAATTCTTCCTTTGTTTCTGCTGTTTATTTTCTTCCCTGACATCCCTTAATTATGGACTGTACTCTGGAAGTGTAAGTCAAATAAAGTCTTCCCATTGCAAGTTGCTTTGGGTCACAGGGTTTTATCACAATAACATTCACCAACAAGCATACTACTTAAGAATCAGTCAATAAGCAAATATTTGTGGGTACCAATTTATCAATGTACATCATAAATCTTTTCATTTTTATAAGAAAGGAAATATTTGCTTCTGCTTCTGGTTTGGGGATGCATTTTCAAGTTTTCAGTTTTTCAGTTACAGTTTGAAAACTATTTAAAGAACTAAACAAATTAATTATAAATTAAACTGCATCTGTTGTCTTCCACAAGGTGAAACCTTCTACTTTCATCTACAGTCATGTTAAAGAAATGATAATTGACTCAGAATAAGCAAAATTTGCAACTTGCATGATAAGGGCACATATCTGAAATATATTTCTTAAGTCTTCATGTATTCTGTATATTTCTAGAATAACTGTTATTCCAGAGGGGCCCACATGTGTGCTCAGAGGATAATTATCACCTTTCCAATTTTTATGGTTGCCATTGGCTTCCTCAAATTCTATGAGCAAAGCTTTTGTGCTTTGGAAAAATATAGCTTGCGACCCCCGGAGGGGATCCCTGACCCGCAGGGATGAGGTGATGAGGGTTGCTACTAATTTGGTGGGTCTTCACGAGCAGATCTGATCTTAAAAGTAAACTTCAAGAGGTTAAAGGAAACAGGCTCAAAACAACGTTTGCTGATCAAGAGCGTTTATTCTTGGGGTGAGATGGTTCTTATAGGAAAAGAATCGCAGGGGGCGGTACAAGCATGCCAATCAAGTCTCAACTCAAATATACACCAAATAAGGTAAAGACAAAGCTGTAATTTTCCATCAGTCACATTCCACAAATGCTTGCCAGTGTAAGTCAGGTGCAGGAATTAGGGAGGGGTAGGAAGTATTCAAAGGAACACTTTAACCTTTTGTTAACAAAGACAATTGCTCTATAAGGGTTACTTCCCCCTGGCTAGGCGGGTGGGCTGCCCTGTGTAAATTTAACTTGTATGGTTAACCTTTTCCTTTGTCTCAAGGGCATGTGTGCTCGCAGTCACGTAGGCAGAAGGCCAAGAAATGGCTGACAGACTCCATTGTGTTCAAGGTTCTTAGCAGTCCCCAACAATAGCTGGGTGATGTATCCTATGGAATGCTTAATTTTGAGTATACTTTATTTAATTTTGCACCAGGTGGTGATACCTTACTTCAGACAAAGGATGTGAAGACACTTTACTTAATGATCCCTAGTAAAACTCTCATAGCTTGAATATAATTTCCAGAACTCTTCAACACTAAAATAAACAAAATAAAAGTATTTTGAAGTTACTACTAACTCTTGTTTCTCTGGTATTGATGTCTTATTTCTTTATACACATTAATTAAATGTATAAGCTACATTGATTTTTTTATGATCTTAGGTCACTCTTTATCTTTTTCTATGTATTGTTTTCTGGGCTGTGAAAGAGTTAACTCTGAAATTACTACCTAAGAGCAATGTGCATAGCAAGAACATATGCTTATTATTGGATCACACAGCCACTAACACTGAGTCACTGCCAAACTCTGAGCAGACCAAGCAATAACAGTGCAATAGTTATGGAAAAGCAACCTATGATGAACATCCAGGACTCAAAATGACCCTTTAGTCTTAACACAATAAATGAGACCCATGTTGGTTTGTTTTTGTTTTGGCTTATCTTTCTACATTTTTCATTTTACTTCTAACATAAAAATTCATTTACATTATTTTATATTTTTTTAAATTTTATTAATTTTTAATTCACATATAAATATGTAGAGTGATCTGTGATTTTTCCCTTTATTTTATTTAAATTAGAAACAAGATTGTTTTACATGTCAATCCAAGTTCCCTCTCCCTCCCCTCCTCCCTTGCCCCCCACTAACTCCCTATCTCATGCCCTTTCTGCTCCCCAGGGAGAGTGAAGTCTTCCATGGAGGATCTTCAAAGTCTGTCATATCCTTTGGAGCAGGGCCTAGGCTCTTGTCCATATGTCCAGGCTGAGAGACTATCCCTCTATGTGGAATGGGTTCCCAAAGCTCATTTGTATGCTAGGGATAAATACTGATCCACTACCAGAGGCCCCATAGATTGCTGAGGCTTCCTCACTGACACCCATATTCAGGGATTCTGGCACCATCCTATGCTGGCTTCCTAGCTATCAATCTAAGGTCCATGAGATCCTGCTTGTTCAGGTCAGTTGTTTCTGTGGGATTCACCAGCCTGGTCTTGACCCCTTTGCTCATCACTCCTACCTCTTGCAACTGGATTCCAGGAGTTCAGTTCAGTGTTTTGCTGCAGGTGTCTGCTTATACTTCCATCAGCTGCTGGATGAAGGTTCTAGGATGACATATTAGGTAGTCATCAATCTCATTATTGGGGAAGGACATTTAAGGTAGCCTCTCAACTATTGCTTAGATTGTTAGTTGGGTGTCATCCTTGTAGATCTGAGGACATTTTCCTAGTGCCAGATTTCTCTTTAAACATGTAGTGACTCCATATATTATGGTATCTCTTATCTTGCTCTTCTCTATTCTTACCCCCAACTCACCTTTCTGCTACCTCATGTCCTCCTCTTCCCTCCTCTTCTCCCCTTCTTTTTCTCCTAGCTCCCTCTCCCCTCCACCCATGACTTAAACATGGAAAAATTATTTTCCAAGAATATATATACATGTATATATACTCTTTTTCATCATAATGTTGCTATATTCTATTTTTCTAGACATGATGAAGAATGAAATACTTGGTATTAACTGGACCTGAACTCAAAGGTGGTAGGCTACCAAAATAAAAAGATGTTCTACATTTCTAGCCAAATTTTCAACCAAATTTTGTGAACTAACTTGTGATGTTCTGAACATTTGAAAAGACATGTAGAAGCAACTCAACACCTGATTTTTGTGTAATTAGAACACACACTAAAGTTCTTTGATAAAAGATAGGTGATGTTTTATGGTTTACAAGGTCCAATTGCCTGAACTCCATTGATTGATCCAGCTGAGTTTTGGACAATCAGTAATTTCCCAACTAGACAGATCACAGATCCAAAAGATTTCTTTCTTGCTTGAATGATATAACACAAGTTTCTGATCAGATTTAGACTCCACACTGTATCTTTGACAATGCTACAGTTGACTGGCCTTAAATAACACAACTCTGAATACAGCTCAACTTTCGAATGTAAATGGTAAAGCTCTTTGCTTCTATTGCTTTACAGTGAGCATCCTCACTCCAGATATCTACATTACTTAAGTTCAGCATTTATTTTTTGCTCTGTCTTTAGAAGACTGTCATAACTACTACTCCCTCTAATTTGTCTAACTTACATAAATTATAAAAACAACGGTCATTTCAGAAGACCAAAAAATAACTCATTTTTAGTATAAAACTTTCCCAAATGCTAATTCTTACAGACTACAACAATTTCTCAAATACTGTATAGGACATGGTTTAACTAAATATCATAGAGTTTGTCTAAATAAAAATTTAACTGATTTATTCATATTTTATCTGGCAAGTCTAAGCCTATTCCAATATTTCTTTGATTCATATCTGTCTTCTGGGCTCAGAATGAAGTTAGGGAGTGAGGTTTTACTCTTTGCTGTATTCTAGTACCAAGAACAGTCCCTGGCATCCAAAAACTGTTGCATAAATAAATCAATGTTGATGTACCAGTATATGGAGTTTATGATATTAATGTCTTGTGCAGTAACATGCTCAAATCTGTGTGTGCTCCTCATTCCATGCCAGCTGAGAATCTAAGTGCCTGGTTTAGCAGCACAGGCTTCTAGAAAAAATAAGCTGAAAGCCTTTGTTCAGGTTTCTTCCTCAAGTCTCAACCAGTCAATGTCAGTTTTTTATGCTGGCCTAGTACTTGATAAGGTGACCAAAGAGGCAAAGACCTCTGGGGGAGTTTCAGAGGGCCATGTTTTCACGAAGAAAAATGTTGCTGGAGAGCAAATGCTATTCTGAACTCAGTCAAAGTCAGGGCAGAACCATTGAAAGTCATTGTTTATGTGCAAAGCAAACCTTTAAGTGCAATTAAAAATGTTCTCAGTTGCTGTAACTTACTTTTCATAAAAAGTGCAATGTGTTTTATTTGTTCCAGGCAGCAGATAAAAATGTAGCATATATTATTGATTTAAAATCAAAGCATCTCTCTCTCTCTCTCTCTCTCTCTCTCTCTCTCTCCCCCCCCCTCTCCCTCTGTGTGTGTGTGTGTGTGTGTGTGTGTGTGTGTGTGTGTGTGTGTGTGTATGTATAGCTATATGTGTGTATGGACTGTATGTTCAGATTCCTTGATGTCTAGAGATATCTGACTCATCTTTCTATTATTAGGAAAATATATTTTCTGCCTTACATTAACAATGAGAAGTGATGTAATATAATATATTATATAACCTTTGAAATTAATGTTCATGTCTATGCTTTGGATAAAACCACTCATGAACTCAATGATCTCCTGGGAAATTTTGCTAAGTATATGAAATTCTATACTTAGAAAATATAACCAAAATTTAAATTAGGATTATTAAAATATACTTCGGAAGCCTAATATTAAGTTAATTTTCTAGGTAAGAAGCATCACACTTTGTAGAAAAACTTAGAATAAAATGTAATAAAACTGCAAATCTACTAAAACTTACAAGCATACTACAATTTTTAATTAAAAGTTTCATGTTTTGCATATCCCAAACAATAATTTGCACTCCAAAGTTAATAGTTATTATTTAAGGTGCTAAGATGTTTTGTGATAAATAATGAACCATATTAGTGCTAACATAATAATGCTAACATTAACCACTGCACTAAAAATTCCAGTCTTCTTTTTATCAGACTTTCAGCCAGTTGGTTCTCCCACCATAGCTCTTTTCACATATTTTACCATTTCTCTCTATGATTCAGTCTATAATATTTCAAACCTACTCTTGGTCCACTAGCCTGCCAGTCATGTATTAGTCACCCATTGCTAGTTCCAGTTTCACTTGCTTCTGAAGCTCTGACTGGATATAATCTCAACTCGGGGAACCTGATTTCACTTTTCAATTTACAAATAATAAATAAACAATTCGTAACTTTTTTTTTGGTTTTACAAGACAGGGTTTCTCTGTATTGTTTTGGAGGCTGTCGGTCCAGCCCGGCCTCGAACTCACAGAGATCTGCCTGCCTCTGCCTCCCGAGTGCTGGGATTAAGGGCGTGCACCACCACCGCCCGGCAACAATCCATAACTTTTAATCCTGCTATACATAGGCATCCATAGTCTCTGGCTATATTTCTATCTGTATTACACTGAAGTTAAGTAAGTAAGTAGTTAATAAGTAAGTAATGTATGTTAGCTAGGTCTATTCTATCTGGAATATAAATAGTAACTAAGTTCTTTTAATACATCTCCTTAATGTCAATCCAATTATCAGCTCTGGTTTTCCAAATATTTAGAGATCCCAGAAACAAGTTCACTTGACTTTCCTGCTGAGAATTTAGCCAGACTAAGGTTCTCAAACAGACTGAGTTGTTGTTCCTGCTGAAGATACACATCTAGCTCAGGACCCTCACCCAGAGGCTTTCCTGCTGAAGATACACCTCTACTCCTGGACCCTCATCCACTGGACTGTTGTGTCTTACCCTTATTAAATAGCTGATAGATTGGTTGGTTGATGGATGACTGACTGATTTTATTTATATTTTTGCAACTTTTGAAAATAAACTTCTGATCTCATGAATACCAGGCAGGCAGGCATTTTATAAATAGCCATACTGCCAGGCACGTTCCTTTTCTTAGCAAGCCTGTCTCCTTGTTTAACTGTGAGAGCCAAGTCTCAATGCCTTAGTATTGATAAGCCTTGTAACTCAAGTGCCCATCAGAGTTCATGAATCACAGTTGCTTGCTTCAGAAAATGACATGGAGAATGGAGGGCGAAGGAAGAAGAGTGGTATGGAGGGAAGGAGGGAGAAGGGAGGAAGGGAGGTGGGAAGGGAAGAAGTTAACATATTGTGCTTTAACAAACAAAAACTCAGTTGGTAAGCTGCCACTATCCCCTAAAACCATCTTCTCATTCTACCAGAGAAAAATAAAAAACAAACCAGAAAGAAAAGTTTCTCGTCCATCTTAAACAAATTACTATCTTTATTTAAATAGAACTTTATTGTGGAGTGGAAATTCCAGGGGACCGAATTAAGCCCTCCATACGTAGGAGGCAGTTTTGAAGATTGAGCTATCAGAAAGACCTCTGACAGTAGGACCATGATACAGACCTGGTACATGAATTAGCTTGGTGGAGCCCATTCCTTAAGGTGGGATGCCATGCTCAGCGGCAACAGGACCACAATAAAGTCCCAGTACACAAGCTAGTTTGTTGGATCCTATGGTGGGATGCCATGCTCACCCTTAATGTATGGGAGAGGAGCTGGCACTCCCCAACCTATTGTACCAGATTGTGTTGACTCCCCATGAGAGCTCTTATTGGTGAGGAGTGGGCTGGGAGGGGAGGGGAGGGAGGGAGGAGGAGAAATGGGAGGGAGAACTGTGGTCGGAATGTAAAATGAAATAATAAAAAAATGGAAAGAAAAGAAAAAATATTTCCTAAATTGAGCCCAAGATAAACCACAGTCTAAAGCACTCAGTCAAACAATCATTCCTTAGATGTTTATTAAATGTCTATTGAATTGTCTATGTTCTATGGTACTTTCAAAGTTTATTTTTTCTGAATAATAAAACTGTATCTCCTAATATACATAAATTATGTTTGCATTTCTTATATTAGTTACTAATTATTTATCATATTTTTCTGTAATGCAGTTCTTATAAATGCTAATTTTTAATAAAGATTATTCTTTAGAGTATCCTGTGCACTTAGGACCATTCCTGACTTAGATTACATATTCAATAAATATTTACTCAATGAGTACATCAGGATGAAGAGTGTCAGAAGATGAGCAGATGACAATATATTTAGTAAAGGAAAGAAAGCAGAAAATGTGGTGCCCAGTTGAATACACAGAATGAAGGAAATTTTTGAATAAGTAGTCACTGATAATAGCAGAGTTTAAATTATCAAGCAAGAAAACACAAGAAGAAAAGGGTCTTGAAATGAAGCTAGAGTTAAAATATGACCAACTTAGACTTGAGTTTCAAGATGACCCAGGTGAATTCCAGTAATTAAAATTGCCCAGTGACCTAAAACTTAGAAATGTTCAAAAGTCAAATAGGGGAAAGTATTTAAAACCTAGCTATAAGCATACATCAAAACATTCTTTAAGTAATTGATTCAGACATAGGAGCTGGCAAGTCTGAAGGCCACGGGGAAGGCCAGCAGTTGGAGACAGGCAGGAATTGATAGGACAGACCACAGCCAGAATGCTTTCAGAAAAATAGATTTCAGGTCTGGAGCTGATTAGATGAGGTCCCACCATATTGTGAAGGTTAATCTTCTTTGTTTTAAATACCAATGAATGCATATACTAAGGACATAGTGATAAAATGTATGTTATTATTTGCTCCAGCAACTGGAATTATAGCTTCATTATTTCAATACTTGAAGTCAACTATCACAGCAAGATCAGATGTCCCATGATGAAGTAGGGCTGTCCCCAATCTGATGACAGGGGAGGCTAGTTCAGGCATCCTCTCTACTATTGATAGGAGTCTCAGCTGGGGTCACCTTTGTGGATTTTTGGGAATTTTCCCAGTACCAGATTTCTCCCCAACCTCATAATGCTCCCTCTATCAAAATATCTGTTTCATTTCTCTCCCACTCCATCCCTCCTCCAACTCAACAATGTTTCCCCATGTTCAAATCACCTATCCCTTCCCCTCTACCACAGCACACCAGCTTACCCAGGAGATCTCATCTATTTCCCCTTCCCATGTGATTCATGTGTCTCTCTTAGGGTCCTTCCCGCTACCCAGCTTCTCTGGAGCTGTGGACTGCAGCCTGAATAGCCTTTGCTCCACATCTATAACCACCTTAAAGTGTGTACATACTGTGTTTTTCCCTCTGGGTCTGTGCCATCTCACTTTGGATGATTCTCTCTAGTTCTATCTATTTACCTGCAAATTTTATGATACCATTGTATTTTTACAGCTGAGTAACACTGCATTGTATAAATGTATCACATTTTCTTTATTCAATCTTTGGTTGAGGGGCATCCAGGCTCACTCTAAGTTCTGGACACCATGAATAATGCTGTTAAGGACATAGTTGAGCAAGTATCCTTGTATGATTGGGCATCAGGCCTTGCCCCAGGAGTCCAGTCAAAGAGAGGGAGAAGGGATTTTATGAGCAAGGGGGAACAAGCTATGCAGGGGAAACCCAGAGAGACAGCTGACCTGAGCTCTTGGGAGCTTGGGGACTCGGTGATATTTGGGGAGCCTGGATGGGACAGAATCAGGCCCCTTGCATGTGGGGAAAGTTAGGTAGCTTGGTGTGTTTGTGGGACCCCTGGCAGCAGGACCAGGATCCATTCCTGGTGCATGAGCTGACTTTTTGGAGCCCATCCCCTATGGTGGCATCCATTGCTCTATACCTCCATGCAGTGGGGAAGGGCTTAATATGCCAGGCTTTGTTGACTCTGCATGGGAAGCCTTACCTTTTCTGAAGAGTGGATAGGATGGGATACAGGGATGTAGGGAAAGAAAGAGGAGGGGAGGGAAGGGGAACTGTGGTTGGTATATAAAATGAATAAAAATTTGAAAATAATTTTAAAAAATCAGATGTAATGTTATTCGTGAATAAAAAAAGCAAAGAATGCAGTCCCTGAAAGGACCTCGCCAAAGATATTTTTGCCTTCAGTTGAGACTTGTGAAGGAGAGAAGGATGCAAACGGAAATGTGAAAAATCAACTAGTTGAGAAGATAAACGGAAGAGGAGGCAGAGGAAGAAACAGTCAACACAAGGTGTGTGGTGGCACCAAGGACCAGAAGGCCTGCTTCCATCTTTCCTATTCCAGTCTGTCAGTTAGTATATGTAACATAATTTCTCTGAGATTAGGTAAAGATACTTCTTACTCCTTTATACATACCAAAAGATATTTTCAAGTCAAATAAAATTACCTAGGTGAATATATATTTTAATATGCATATTTGTATTTCTCCATCTATTTAATACTTCTAGTAAAATTCCTAAGTTATCCCAATGGAGACAGGGATGAGTGAATATGTAAATACAAGTATGTGTCACGGGATGTAATGTAGTTCAGTTGGTAACTCCTTATCTAGCAATCACCAGGTTTGATCCCCATCACTGCCTAAAGATTACATTCAACATAGAAGATATTGCCATTAAAAGATACTGTCTAGATTTGGAGATTCCCCCATGGTGGGCCTAACCCTCCCTGGGGAGCAGAGTGGGAATTGGGTGGGGGCTAGTGGGTGGCAGGGGAGAAGGGGAGTGAGAGGGAACTGGGATTGACATGTAAAGCAAGTTTTTTTCTAATTTAAATAAACAAAAGAAGACACTCTCTACTTGATTGATATTGACACTTTTCCCCCTTGGCCTAATCGATTGGAGCTTTACAACTAGGGAATGCTACTGTACCAATGTCAACTTTAAGTTCCAACTCTGAGCCAAGTAAATATATGTATGTCCTCTCAGTTATGCTGAGTCATATGAACTTATCATTACAAATTGGAAGGAGACTTGCAGTTATTCTGTGAGAGAAGATTCAACAACAAATGTATTCAATCAAAAGGTGATTCATAGTTTTAATCTTATGCTACTGTTCCTTCTCCAAGCTTTAGAACTATTTTAGTAATCAAAATGTCTACATGGGAGACAAATAATTTGAGTCTTGAGTTATTTGAAATTCACAAATTGTGGAAGCAAACTATGTTTAAACATAATTAATAGCATATATAGTATTATGATTAATGGGTTGAAGTAGGAGAAGAAAAATACTTTCCATTTCTCTAATAGAAACAGAAATATACATGTGAATATACTATTAACATTAATGTCTTTTTAAATCAGAGACAAATATTACAATTACTATAAAACAGTAAAGTGGGTTTCCAAGTAAGAAGTCCAGTAGTGAAGAAAATTAAAATCTATACAATTCCAACATAATAAGTGTATTCCAAGATTAAAAAAATGTTTATGAAAATTTAAGTCTTTCTACCCCATCTTCTTCTACATTCCCTGAGTCTAAGATACAGAAGCTGTGATGTAGATATATCCAGTAGGCTGTGATCCCACTGATCCTCTGCATTGTGCTCTGCTGTGGTTTTCTGTGATGGTCTCCATTTACTATAAAGAGAATCTTCTTTCATGGAGGCTGGTATGTGGGTATAGAGATATGGTTTAAAATGTAGTAAAGAATTATACTAGTCTAACAGAGTGTCAGTTGTAGATTCTCCTCTAAGGTACATGACCTCAGTGGCCCCAGGAAGATTTCTAAGTTTCTAGTACAGGGCATGATTTCCCTCCTATTGACTCAATCTTGACACCTGTGGGTAACCAACAACACGTGAGTGACACTTTTGGTGAACCTTTATGGATATCTCATCATGTTAGCCATTGTTGTGGCTTACAGGTGTTGCAACTGGGTAGAACTATTAATTGCTTTTCTCCATTAGGTATTTTCTAGTATCATGAAAGCCAGACTCCAGAAAGGATACTTTGAGATTAGATCTAGGTCAAAACATCTGCATCAGGTGTCATAAGTGCAGTGTATGGCCCCTTTAGCTATAAGGGCTTATCTTCAGCCTCTGAGAGGCATGCCAGGAAGTCTGCTATGAAACAGTTTCTCCTAGAAATGGCTGCATAAACAAGAGCAAAACAATGGAAGTGTCATTAAAAATGCTAATGTAGAATGAAGAAAATTTCACAGGTGCCACCCTAGACAAAAAACTATAGGATACTGAAGGCTGCTGAGACAGAGAGAATTAGCCTTTCCCCAGGTGAGTCCCTTATTGATTATCCAATTAAATATGATCAGCCCTGGAGTTATACACACAAACATCAAAAGTGGATATGTCAGGTTGTATTTATATACTTATGACTCATACATACACACACACACACACACACACACACACAGAGAGAGAGAGAGAGAGAGAGAGAGAGAGAGAGAAGAGAGAAAGATAGAGAGAGAGAGAAATAATCAAAGAAAGAGGCTATCAATTTTAGAGTGGGGATGCATACATGGAAGGAATATGAGAGAGGGTAGCTGGGAGGGAGGGAAGGGAAGGTGGAAAGTTATAGCAGTCTATTTTAATTAAAATGTATTTTAAAAACAAAATTACTTAACAAAAATGAAAAGTAAATGAAATATGTACTTCAGAAAGTGATTTTGTGTTTAATATGAATAGAGTTGGTCCTCCACAAATACATGTAAGTATGTAAATTTCTAATACACTTGAGTGTTTAGTTATATATTATCATTTGTTTGGTAAAAAAACTGGAAGGAATCTGACATTGGATAATATGACTTCCCACAGTATAATGAGACCCAAGTGAAATAGCTTAAAAGACGGAAGATTTGTTAGTTGAGGTATCATGCCAAGGGTATGATAGAACATTTATATTAGTTAAGGGGTTCATGGTGTTATATTGAGGGTATGGTAGAACATTTATGTTAGTTGAGAGGTTCACTGTGCCATGTTAAGGGTGGGGTAGAACAGACAAGATAATCTGCTGAGGCTATGAAGCAGAAAGAAAATACATCAACACTCAGATCTTCCTACTTCCTTTATCCCATCAGGCCCATGGCCTACAGGACAGTTCTAGCCATGTGGATAATGGGTCTTTTACCCTTAGTAATTCTACCTAATGCCCTTACAGGCACATGAAGAGGTGTGCTAGTACTCTTCCAAGAACTTACTTCTCAACTTAATGTTACCACTTAAATCACACACCAAGTTTTAGAAGCATCCTTCAGAATCCAACAGAAATCTCCCTTCCATTGGGTTCCCCCAAAGACAAAGCCTAGGCAGCAGAGAGGTGTGGTCAATGCTGTTCCCAGGAAGTTTTTGTATCTAAAGAAAACAAAAACTGGGAGGGAGGAAAATGTCATTGAACCTACTGTGACCATGGAAGCTGACTTCATTGACAACACATCAAGGACTCTAAGACAGAAACAACAAAAATCTTCAAAGTTACAGTTGCAATCTATGGGAAATTCTTTACAAGGCAAAGTCTGTGATGCTAGTTTGTGGCACCAGGACCTAATAATCATCATTGGTCTTGCTATTTCACAGACTACATAGCACTTTCTATCTGTCTGCCTCAAGTTAGATTTTGAGATTGGGTCTTTTAAGTGTACACAAGAACTACTAATAAAGTCAATGGAGAAGTGAGAAAAACATTGAGTTCTCCTTGGAGATAGACATAGCAGTGTGTCATGAGCATTATTTTCAGATCTTGTATCTTGTCTTGTTTTCGTCTTGACATATTCTTTTCTGTTACTGACATGAGTCTCCCTCCTCCTGGCACTGAGGACCTTGGCATGGTTTTCACCTGTAGCCTCCTCTTCATCATTATTTCACTGTTTCCGTTTCCTCGGCAGTTTCTGTCTCTCTTTTCTTCCATAGTTTCCATAGATTTCTTGTTTCTTATTTGTATCTTTTCATACTAAATATTTGTATTTTGTATTCCATGTCTCTCCTGTAGCATCAGCCTTGTATTATACTGCTTTCTGGGTATTTTCACTTGATAATTTCAAAGTTAATATGAGAAAGGAACCATAATGTTCCTTCTGTCTGCGCCTTCTTTCTTGGCACTTCATTCTGCACTGAAGGGAACCATTGAACATCAAGGATACATAGATGAAAGGGAAATATTTGCTGGAATAACTTCTCTTGAATCTCTCCAAATCCCTTTTGTGACAAATAAATGTCTTTTGACAACTTCCTGTCTCTTCTTTTTTTCTATCATCCCAAACTATTTCACAGTCCCTTTTTCTTGTTTTATGACAGCAACTTCTGCTCAAACGTACTAACTTACACTTAATATTATTTTGTGTCCTGTTACCAAAACATGATTTTCAGATGCAAATTCTAAGTTTGTTTGTTTCTTTGGACACAATCTTCCTTCTGTTGAAAATGCCAATGGTGACCTATTACATGGAATTAACCAGGATGTAGTAACAGGGCTGGCTGCATTGTTTAAGGGGACTTGGTTATGTTCTAGCACAAACATGTGTTCTCTGCTTCATCACAGAGATGCCATAGCAATGGATGATAGAATTCCTGCCACAAGTATAAATATGAATAACCAAATGTTATAACTTTAGAAAAAGATTAAGTTTCTCTGGTAGCTTCCAGTTTCAACTGGTTCTGTCTGTCTCCTTAATAATATAAAGCAAATAGACAAAAGAGTAACAATACAAATCCATAAGTAGACACAGTACTTATGTATTCCAGATCCCTGGGAGTGTGATGACTGGACACTAGAGTTCTGGTTATTGTAGATTTTAGCACAGGGGTAGGAAGTTAGGAATAGCAAGAAAAAGAGAGAAAAGAAAAGCTTTAAAGAGAAAAAGGGAGTTGTACACATAGTGGTAGAGATTCCAATCCTATACTATATTGGTTTTGCCAGAAGTCTTTGATTGTTTCTTACAGAGCCAGGCTACACAGTGACATTTTAAGATCATAGAGAAGGTTATAAAAATGGTAATATACACATAGACATTGACTGAAAGCAAGGAAAAAACGTACAAGAAGAGAATACACCTTACAAAAACAACAACAAACTTATGACTCAAAAGAACATAACATTATTCCTAATGCTTATCTTCTGGAAATTGAAAGGAAAGACAAGTGCCCATAACAGTAGGGAACAGCTATGAAACTAGCATCTGAATATGTATTTTGTGGGCTTTGCTCAAACCTGTATTTTGAGTTGTGCTTCATTGGTAACTGCTTTAAAAATATCAATGCCACCACAGACTCCAACTGTGTTGTAATTTGATCTATTTCTTGAGACTAAAGTGGCATCCATATATCTGCTTTTGTTTCTTTTAATCAACTACTGCCTTCAAGAATTTCAAATATGAATGAAAACACAGTATACTTTTCCTTTGAAAAATATGCAGAATTTGAAAGAAGCAAAATGGTCTTGGAAGTCTCAGGAGTTATCACTTAGTGTTTAAACATCAATAAAAGCATCAATTAAAAGTTTCTTCTCTTTATCTACTTAAGCAGAAGTGTAGAAATTAATTATTTTGGAATATCTCTATTGATTACATTTACTAGCCAATTTCTCAAAATCCCACCTGATTTTCTCAGAAATTAACTTTCAATTGCATCAAGGAAAGATCATACAAAAAAGTGTGACTTTAGTATTTTATTTCTATAATAAGGATTGAACCTAATACCTAGCACATGTGAGGCAAGTGCTCTACCATGGGGCTGTATCTTCAATTCTCCCTTTCTTTTTTACTGAGACAGGACCTTACTAACTTGTACAGATTGTCCTTGAACTAATTCTGTATCCCATACTCACCTTTACTCGTTTGTTTCTACTTTAGTCTCCTGAGTGGCTTGGATTATAGTCCTGTAACACCTGCCCCTACCTATTTACTGGGTTTTGAAATTTGGACTTTAGATTGTTCAAGCTATGTTTGAGTGACAACAATGACAGTTATGAAGCAAATGACATCCCAGATCAGGCTTAGGCTGAAGACCAAGCAGCCATCCACTAAAGTTGTGTCACCCATTAAAAAGGTACATCAACCCCATTGCTCCTACTTAAGTTACTTTCATTTATCTTAAATATGTATATTGTTCAAACAGACACACACACACACACACACACACATACACACACACACACACACACGCAAATGATGATAACTGTGAAGCCTATAGTTTATTTCCATTGAATTGCTGACTGTAAGAATATTTTCAACCATTTGTCCATATGTTCTATAGGATAAGGATTAGTTACAAAATCTAGTTTTCAAAATTGAATGTTTTTCTCAAGAGTGAAAGGAGTTGGTTTAGTGACTTGTGCCTCACACCCCCAAAAAATTGTTCTTTAGTTTTTCAAGACAGGCTTTCTCTGTATATCTTTTGGACCCTGTCCTGAAACTCACTCTTTTGACCAGACTTACCTTGAACTCACAGAGATCAGGCTGCCTCCTGAGTTCTTGGATTAAAGGCATGTGCCACCATTGCTCCCCAGCCAAAAAACTGTTCTTTTAGCAATAAACGTACCTCCATTCACATCAAAGGGGATTTTATTCGGGTAACATGTTCTGAGATACAGAGACTTCTCAAAAGTGAAACAGAGACCACCGTAAAGAAGAATCAAAGATGAATTCACCTTACATCTTTGCTTTGACTCAAGAATGATGAAAAGATAATCTTTAAAACTTCTTCTTAAAAGAAGTTCCCTAAGGACAGCTCAGAACTAAGACAAAACAGTGTTTCTGGGAGTGGTTCTGTGAAGCTTCTGCTTCCCGTTATAGCTATGCACACTGCTTGTGCTGCTGCAATAAAAGCAACTTCAGTATTGCCAGAACTTCCCTGTTTGTCTAAGTAACTGTTTTTCCTTCAATAGACTATTTATGTCTCATGCTTACAAGCAGGATATTTATTTAAAAAAATAGTCTAATTATTGGAGAGAAATTTCAGCTCTCTGCTTCCTCCTCTACCTGACTCCATTCCAGGTAAGGAAAGAAAGCAAAGACTAGACTAGCTGATAATTCAAGCATGGAAGGACTTGTGCCCTTTTCTAAGTAGAACCCAAGTTCTAATAAACCTTAGTTTGCAAACTGTAGCAAAGTAGGTGGATCTACTTGAATTACATTCAACATCTATTATAGTAGCCTAATTCTGTGTGCTTAAAGTGTATGCGTGTGTGTGTGTATGTGTGTGTGAGAGAGAGAGAGAGAGAGAAAGAGAGAGGGAGGAAGGGAGGGAGGGAGGAAGGGAGGGAGGAAGAGAGAGAGAGGGAGGGAGAGAGGGAGAGAGAGAGAGAGAGAGAGAGAGAGAGAGAGAGAGAGAGAGAGAGAGAGAGAGAGAGAGAGAGAGAAGCTCTTTCAAAGGTTCCTGCAATCCAAGTGGGACAACCTGAATTTTAGTCAGAGATGTAACGCAAGGAAAAAAGATTAAAAATAAAAAAGCTATCAGTGCTGAATAGGCTTGGAAGGCAAGGCTGTGAAGCACCTGTGTAGATATGCAGGTAAAGGCCAGGTCACTTCTTGTCCCAAAGACCTCATCCTGGCCACGAACCTACACTAGACCCCCTACCTAAGGCTTCTTGATACAGAACCCTCTTTGGACATGTCCTAAATCTCTCTGTATCCACTAATAATTAATTGTAGGAGCTCAGGATTTGTTATAAATTGTTTGTGCTTAATTTTCAGTTCCTTATAATTCCAACCTGATTTAACCTAATGGTAATAGGGAAATGTGGCCATTTTTAAGATGATTTTCCAAATGTTTTGCCTATGCCTTGAATACTCTCTTTCTGTTTCCCAGAGGAACCAGCTTTTGAGTACTCAAAAACTAAGATTATACTCAATTTTTCTCTCACATTTCAATGTGTTATTCTTTCTCTGGGTCTCTGGGAAAGACCAAGGAATGCAAGGAAGTAAAATGAAAATGCACTCAATGCTTTAAAATCTTAGACTACTATATAATTATTTATGTGTAGTTATAACATGTCATAAAAAGTTACAAAATAAAATAAAATGAAGCCAAATTGGCACATAGAGGATTAGAAAGAACGAATGAAAAAAGATAATAAATGAGCAGAATAGGTAATAAATGCAGTGAAGTGGCCCTGGCCTGACTTGGTACTTGAAGAAAGACAAGAAAAAAATTAGATATGTTCTGTATTAGTGTCAACATTTATTTCATTGGAAGTACCCAAGTTCTAAGAAGTGTTTGGCTGTTCATGTCAGTACACAAAAACAACAGTTTAATTGCAGTTACTAAAACTGCTACCCTCCAGAACAGACATCACTTCTAAAACACTCCCACATTCTCACAAAGAAAGTAACCTTCTTTATTTCAGTTCCAATCTTTTCCCATAGTACTTTCTTCAAAGTTCATGTGTGGTCTTGGTGAAAGGGTACCTGAGAAGAGTTGGTAGAAACTGAGTTAATAATATTTTAGTCAGTTTCATTTGACTAAGATCAGCAGCTTTAAAAGGCGGCAAAAGAAACAGAATCCTCACAAGGAAATACCAAATAGTGCTGCCAAGTGCCACTTGATCAGCATGACCTGCTAGAAATATGTGCAAATAGATGACGTCTTTCTTAAGAGGAAAACTCTAAACTATTTTCAGCTGACAAATTCTTCAGAAGCATGCACAGAAATAATCTGGCAATGCTCAAATTGTTCAACTCTGGGAAGATAGAAACCTCTTCATTTTCTTTAACAATAAACCCCATTAAACCTTTCCCTGTCATAAGAAAATAATAGAGGAAGGAGTGAAAAAATACATTATATACACGTCTGAAACTCAAATAATTAGTAAAATATATTAAAGTACATATAGTGTAAAATTACATATATGCACACATATATGCATACCTCTTTTGCCCTCTGCCTCATTGATAGCTAGCATTTGAAGTTATCCTAGATACTACGTTCGTCAGGTTTAATACTTATGCTCTCCTGTGTAATTTAGATTACATCCTCTCATGAAAAATAAAAAGAAAGAAAGAAGGAAAAAAATAGGATTCCTGTGGCATAAAAGTTGGAAACTCGACCAACCATGTACTAGGGCAAAGTTAAACATACTCTAAATATTTCCAGTTTTTGTTTTGCTTTTTTATTTTGATTCTTCTGTAGTCCCACTAGCTTTTCCAACATTTGGTCTCTACCCTCATTGCATGTTGTGGTGTGGTGTTCCATGACCTAAGCCCATGATATGGAATGGCACAATCCAGAGGGGCTCATTTTGTTTTTCCTTCCTTTAAAATTTCAATTGTATTTTAAAGCAAGCCCAAAGACTTTTTTGTTGTTGGGGTATTGAATTTATTTAAGGTGCTTGGGGTGCTGGTCTGTGAAGCATAACTGGATATACTTACTGGGTCACACACCCATGCTCCTTGCTGTGTCAGGAGATGACATCTCAGAGTATAACTATTAGTTGGCTTTGTGGTGTTGGGCTAGTGAGCCAGCCTGAGGTTAGAGCAGAGATGGGATGGGATCTCGAGGCCTGGTCTTTGTATTATATAGTATTGTATTTTTGATGTTGTACTAAAGAGTCAATTACTGTTTCCATTATAAACCTTGTTTTTCCAGGGTTTATAGCTCACCAAGTTTCATTTTTGGTATTCAAGCTGCATAAATATTCAGGTTTAAAAAATAGTTTAAATTGGTCAGTACCATTTTTAGATGTAAATCAGTAAAATACACATCTTATTGGCTTCAGCTTATTTCAGTGTTTTGGTATGAGATTTTATTTTTTAAAAAATACAAAATACACATTTAGTGACTTTTTCTTCCAAGCAGGATTATACCATAGATATGCTACAATGGGTAAAAGAATATACAACACCACCCAAAATAATGCCCCCCAACAAAATTTCAAGAAGAAAATGAAAATATATCTTTCATTGCCAAGATTTGTAAGTTAAGGTCTGTCTTTAAAATTAACATAATTTCTGGTTTCACAGGAGTACAGACATAGTTTTAATGCCAGGATCATGGTAGGCACTTTAAAGAAGCAAAAGCTCTATATCTCTGAGCATTTGATATCCATTCCAGGGGTCCTCATGAAGAAAAGAATTGTGTGTATACTCGAGACTCCATGGTTCTCAATTTTTTTCTGTAAACATCTCTAATGCATCTAACCATAATCAAATTACATAATGAGTCATGGCTGAGAAGTAAAAGATGAAGCTCCTTACAAATGTGGGTACTTCCTTGGTGTCTTTCAATAGAATAGGGATTCTAGTGTCTATATATTTGTCTCCAAATGGACACTGACACATTTCAGATCTTACAAGAGTTTAGTCTCTTACTTTGATAATCAGAACCAGAAAATCTCAACCTGTTAAGAGAAGCTTTCCTTGAGAGGAGCCTTCCCACCCGCCTGGTTCCAGATCCACATCAGTCCCAAATAAACACACAAGACGCTGTATTAATTATGAAGCTGTTGGCTTTGCTTGTTTCTTACTGGCTAGCTCTGACTTAAGTAATTACCCCATAATTGTTAACCTAAGTATGTCTCTTACCGGAGAGGTTTCTGGGCTTCCTACCCCAATGGCGTTACATCTCGACTCTCTTGTGTTTCTCTTTCCCAGAATCCTCCTGGACTCCTAGCCCCACCTATCTAGATTCCTATTGGCCAGCAGTAATTTATTGACATATACACAGGACTTCCCCAACATCAACCTAAGAACAAATTGTTTCCCTAGATTCTGAATGCTTCCAAATCATAAGTATATTTGTCCTCATCCTATGGTGAACCCCACTTAAGTGAAATAGTTGTCCGCATTGACTGTCTCCACTGATTCTCACATGTTCCTTCAGTCACTCCTATACCTGCCTGAATTCCAGAACTACTGTCATTCTAGTCACACTGCATTTTCCCAACTTATAACTATCATATTGCTTAAACTATCTGTATTTAGTAGATTTCTTTCCCTTCTCTCATAATGACTTTTACCACTATTTTGTCTAACAAAGCATGTATTCCTCTTTTTCTTACTCTGATTTTGAAAAGTGTGCATTGGAGTGAAGTTTTATCACATGGTAGTCCAGTCTACTTACAAAAATTGATGAGACAAAAGAGTGTCTTTCCCTCCAGAACACAAAGCAACATTTTAAAACAAGGTTTGACTAATCAAATGCTTTTAATTTTTTTGAGATTTGAAGCATTATACAGTCAATATATTGTGGTCACTGGAGACTGTGGTCATATATTGGCAATGAAAACAGACCTATCAAGTCTTTCAAGTAACACCCTAGTCATGCTTTGGATCACCCAGCACTCTAGCACTCAAGTTGTTCACACCCATTTTCCAAATCTGTTTCTTCATATCTGTTTTGTTTCTCCACCCTACAGAATCCCCAGTAACTTCACTTTTGCTCAATATAGCTTTGGTTTATAGAAAAAAATGTGACTTACTGTAATTCATTATTCTCTGCCTATTTTTAATATAGTATTCCTGGGATCATTTTCTTCCAAACACATTTAAGTTATTTTCAATGTTTACTTTGATTACTTCAACAATTTTTAATTCCTCCAAATACTTTTTGATCTGCTTTCTCACTTCATTCTAAGTTGTTCTACCTGGGTTCTGGTAATTTTTCAGTTGACCACAGCTCTCAACCTTATGTTAATGAGTTCAATACATACACACACACTCACACACACACACACACACACACACACACACACACACACATATATATATATATATATATATATATATATATATATATATATATAGAGAGAGAGAGAGAGAGAGAGAGAGAGAGAGAGAAAGAAAGGATGAGGGGGGAGTGAGAAAAAGGGTATTTATTAGAATGACTTACAGGCTATGGCCTAGTTAGCCCAACAATCACTGCCTGTGAATGGAAGGTCCAAAGTTGCTTTTCTTTAAAATTCACACAAAATTCTTTTAACCAATCTGTGCTCCTGTCTACAAATTGAAGCTAAATAAGTGGAACATTTTCAATCCCAGTGTGATTATCTTTAATTTAAACATTTCAAAGTCTCTGTCATAATCTCAAAATCAATTGCAAATGCTTCAAATCTCTTTATCCTTTCTTGTTCTAGTTCTAGGCCCTAAATGCTTTTTTGCAGGAACTTCCTAGAATTTTCAAATGAATTGTGTACTCCTTCTCCTTTGGCTCACATTATGGTTCAGCATATCTTCCTAATTCCACAGGAATTCCAACCAGAACAATTCATTCATTGGTAATGTAGTTTCACTTTCTCAAGAAAACTTCACACCCAATACAACACTGAGTTATCTAGTTGGAATATTGTCCTCTGTTGTAAAGTAGCTCCATTAAATTGTGTGTGTGTATGTGTAGCAGTAGTTTCCATATGGATTATTCAAAAAGCACCACAATATTTCTTACTCTATATTGTCCTTCTATACCTTACCACAGTATTATCCTTCTCATTCTAACTAGACATCATCATGGTCCTACCAAATAAAATAAAATAAACCAGTGCATGGAATGGATTGTCTTACTGAGTTGTTAGTTAACATAGACCTCCCAGTATTACAGGCAACTGTTAATACTCTTGGCTACCCTCCAGCACATGATGATAAGACCTTACTGATAAAGATAACACATATTGAATCACAGAACATGGAGAAATCTAACTGCTGTTCACCTGAAATCTTCATCCCTTTTGGCTAGCTTTCATACTAGAAGGTGCTGTGGATGCTGCTGGAGAAGAAAAGTAATCGTCAATTTCACTCAGCTATGAACCCTGTGAGTTACACTAATGACTGACCTGATAAGATAAGCCAACTGGTACTACAGTGGTACAAATGTTATGGGACTAGCCACTCACTTTCTGATTGGATCTATGGCCCACTTTATGAGATAGAACACATATATAGCATTGTCACAGAGACCATGAACCTATGGATAGACCCAATACTATTATTCTGCTAGATGGACATAATATTAAAATAATTAAAGGCATCTCTCAACTTTCATCAGAGAGACTTTTAAGAGGACAATTACATTAACAGAGGTGCTAGATTGTCTATGAGGCTTCAGACATACTTTTTGTACGCCACAAATCCCTTCTTTCACTAATACTTCAATCTTTTTTATATAATAATTTTTATTTAACTTTTTACACATGCTACTCTCAGTCCCCTCTCCCTCCCCTCCTCCCCTGTTCTTCCATTCCTCCCGACCCTCAACTCCCACTCCATCTCCTCTCAGCTCCCCAGGGAGAGTAAGGCCTTCCATGAGGGATTTTCAGAGTCTGTCCAATCATCCCCGGCAGGGCCTAGGTCCTCCCCCATGTGTCCAGATTGAGAGAGCATCCCTCCATGTGGAATGGGCTCCCAGAGTCCATTTGTATGCCAGGGATAAGTACTGATCTACTCTCCAAGGTCCCATAGATTTCTGAGGTCTCTTCTCTGACACCAAGTTTCAGGGGGTGGGGAGTGTCTGGATCAGTCCCATGCTGGCCTCTCAGGCATCAGTCTGGGGTCCATATGTTCCCCCTTGTTTAGGTCAGCTGTCTCTGTGGGTTTCGCCAGCCGGGTCTTGATTCCTTTGCTCGTCACTCCAATTTGCAACTGGGTTCCAGGAGTTGAGTTCAGTTTTTAGTTGTGGGTGTCTGTCTCTGTTTCAGTCAGCCAGTGGATGAGGGTTCTAGGATGGCATATAAGGTAGTCATTATCAATCTCATTATCAGGGGAGGGCATTTAAGGTAGCCTTAATGCCAGTTGGTATCATTTTTGGAGATCTGTGAAAATCTCACTAGTGCCAGATCTCTCCAATATTTCAATCTTATAACTCCAATTCTCACACAAAGCCATTTCATTTTGGGAATTGACACAATGTGGTAAATTTTGGCTAAAATATAAGTAGAAGCTCTTGCAGTACGTAACTTTCTACATTCTGTTTACAAATGCCTTTTGTGAGATAATTCACTGTTATTGCCTGTTTGTTATGTCAAGAAGGTATGGAGTCTATGTTTGTTAAGCAACTGGTTGCTTGATTAATTCTTGCTTATGGTCTAGCAGGAAGCAAGATTCATTTTTGATGGAAAATTCTGTCTACTGGGTAATTAAGTATTCCTCTGGACAAAAGTAGTCTTTCTTATTCAGTATAAGAATATCATATTGTGAAAGTTTGAATACAAAGTCAGTGTGAATACTCGCAGTGTCACAGTAGAGGACTGAGGGAGGATCTTCCTAATAATACTTTTCCAACAGTACAGAGGGCACCACAAAAATAATAGTAAATAAAACTTGGGGAGGTAACATAAAAGGAAAAGGCCAGGGTTGGTTGCAGTATAAGAAAGTGTTATTATGCCAACTAATAAAGAATTATTTTTAATCCAAACATAACAATAGAATGGAATTTTGAGTTAACTCTTTTTTGTTGTTGTTGTTGTTTTGTTTTGTTTTTTTTTAGAGACAAGGTTTCTCTGTGGCTTTGGACGATGTCCTGAGGCTAGCTCTTGTAGACCAGGCTGGCCTCGAACTCACAGAGTTCTGCCTGCCTTTGCTTTCTGAGTGCTGGGATTAAAGGCATGTGGCACCAATGCCCAGCAAATTTTTGGTTAACTCTTAATTTGACTTATGTTTTATACTTGGCATAAAGGAGAAAAAGCATAATTCCAAGATCTCATCTTAGTAAATGAGATTCCAGATTTTTATACTCTGATGTCATTTACTTTTATTTTTCCCTCAACTACAAATTTACATCAAGATTTTCTTCCCATAAAATTAACAAGATAACTACCATATCTATTTGACATTGTCCCTTTTTATTTTGGGGTCTTCCAGAATTGGCCACTAACACTCGGATCATGTTTTGGTGAGAGGCCACAGAGCCCCTTTTGAAAGTTTTCGAAGCCTTCCTCACTATCCTTTATGGGTTTCCAGAAAACATCTTGACTAATAGACATTTAACTGGAGTGACGGAGAAGGAGTTTGCTGGGGCCCTCTAGCTCCTGGAGTAAAAGCTCTGCTCATAATTAGTTACTGTTTTTCAAATGACCCTTACAAGGCTCATTCTGATCCACTTCAGACCCCCTTTTATTGTCCTATTGATTTTCCAGATTTTAGGAACATGTCCTAACCATTTGCTCTCCCATTGGAGCTCTCCACTGGATGCTAAAGGAACATGCTGTTACTTTATACAGTAAGACAGAACTATCTTGAGTACTAACACGCCATTTATAATAGTACAGTTTATAATAGCATTTCCTGGAGAAAGAAGGTGCTATTCTCAGAAAGAGAAGGATGGTTTCTGCACGCAATTTACTTCCACAAATATAAGCAACACCCCTGTCTCATGTCAGTAAAAAGGGACGATAAAATCAAGCAACAATCGCAGCATATAAATGAAATTATTTGTCCCCAGAGTATATTCCAAAAAGTAACTCACTCAAAGAGTTTACTTGAATTATAAATGGCAGAAAGGCACAGGGAAGTTCAGTATAGACTCGGGCATATCTGCATTCTACAGTCAGTTAAGAAAAGCCACTTGTACTGTGAAGAAAGAGAAAAGCTGCAAGTTTCTTCTGTTTTTATTCTAAATTTCATTTAAAATAATTTTGGAAGACTGTAGAATGTACTAATCAAAAAAGCATAATATTCATGAAATTTTAATATCAATATAAAACCTGAAAAATCTCATGGAGATGAAGAAATTTTTCAAAGAAATGTCCCTCTGATAAAACTGTCCTGCCTAAATAACAACAGCACAAAAGAAAGAGCAAGAATAACAAAACACTGTGAGTTCTAGGTTATACTCAGAGTAGAAGTAGAACTCTGAAGAAGTAGAAAACATGAGCATTGACAAAGGAGTTGATGCAGTGATATGCTGTGTTTTAATCCTGTTCTGACATGAAACTCAGCAAAGCCACAACCGCTTTTGTTTTCAAGAGTTTCTGTGTTATAATGGAACAGAGTGTTATACTTTCCAGTTCTTTCTGTAGTCTTTATTCAAAAACAAACAAAAAACTAGTAATTGTCTCTTTAAAAAAAGCTTCAGAATGATCAGATCATAAGCTCCATAAGTTCAAAAACAGCCAGAAATGGGCAGTGCTCACAGCTTATATTTTCTTATCTGCTCATCCTGTCTTCCTTGAGAATCCCTGGAATTACACTGTGAAAGAAAATTCAGAGGATAAAGCTGTCTTCTCTTCTTTCAAGAAAAAATGCTTTATAGAATAGTTTCTAATGCACACGGAGAGACAGATACACACACACACACACACACACACACACACACTCTCACACACAGACACAGAAACAGAGAACAGAGACTTTCAGATAGACACACACAAGAGAGAGAGAGAGAGAAGCAGACACAGAGAGATAGACAGACACACACACATACACACAGAGAGACAGAGAGAGAGAGAGAGAGAGAGACCAAAGGCAATAGAATTTGACTTGAAGCCAAATTCTTATTAAGAAGTATGTATTAAGAGAAAGGGGTAAAATACGAAGGCAAAAACTCATCTGCATGATCCTAGTTAAGGCTGTGCCGAGGAGACAGCTTAAGTTATCTCGAGAACTGGTGGGTTGCCCTGCTTGGCTGAGTTTGAATTGAATGTTCCCAAAGTAACATTTCACAAATAGGATTGCCCTTCCATTTCACACTGCTCTTTCTGGAAATAGCAACACCATTTAGCAATATTTCATATCAAGACAATTACACTGTAGAAATATTGTAGTCTTAGTGCTTCATTAAAATTAAAAAAAGTTAAATCCCTGTTTTGTTGAACACAAGAAATGAATAGTAAATATTGATTTAGAATGAATGCAAACATTTCTCTAGGAGTGGATAATTACTGCCTTTCTATGCAAAACACTTAGATTTGAAGAAGCACTTCACTTACTTTGCCATGCGGTATACATTCTTTAGTACATTTTAAATTATACGTTGTCCTGGACAGTGTCTGCTCTATAATTTCTTGTGTCTCTACACCAGAGTCAGTGTGTAATTTTAAACTGCAAAGTTGGTGCCAACTAGGGGAATAGGCTTAACTCTTTCTCTTTGCTGGGTTCACAAATCCGTATATGAAGAGAGCTGGAAATCCATAAGATGAATGATCTCAAGCCCTAAGCATTTCATTCTTTTCTTTTGGGTTAACAAAAATGCCACTGGTAACTGGCCAAATATTTATAAACTAGAGACCAAATACAGTATCACATGTATAAAATAAGAGTTACAGACTATACAAAAGACACAAAATAAATCATTAACATTAGGAATTTTGAATAAATTAAAAGCTGATTTTATCCTTGTTATAAAAAGACCTCTTTAACTTTTTAAATTTTTGAGATAGTAAAGTTACATCTTTTTCTGTTCTCTTTCCTCCCTCCAAACACTCCTAGGCACCCCCTCCTTTCTCCTTTACAAATTTATGACTTCCTTTTTTATTAGTTGTTATTACATGTATATATAAATGTATATTCCTAAGTATAACTCATTCAATCTGTGTGTGTCTCACTAAATAAGGGATAATCATACTTAGAATACATTATCCTCTAGATGGCCAGAAAAAGGAGCTGCTAAAATCATAGAAAGGAATAAATCATAATCATTTCAATATTGGGTAAGTAAATACTGAGCTAATTACCATGCTCATGAAATAATCTTTGAGTTCACAAATACAGAAATAATACATTACAAAATTATTAGAAGCATGCTTTTTATAATCATTCCTTAATTGTTCAAAGTTCATGAAGTAACCTCAACAAAAAGAAACAAAAAATGAAATATAAGCAAAGTGTTAAATGTAGAGTACATAATGGCAGATTGCATGGGCTTTGGGATAGTAAGATGACTGTTCACAGTATCCTTGCTTTCAGACTGTGGGATTGTCTCATTTATTCACTCTGATTTAAATCTGAATATAGCTTTCTATCTCTTTGGTATATTAAAGTTTTACAATATAAGAAAGATAATATCTAAGGCAAGCAATAAAACTTTGATGACAATGTAAACTGTATATGTACTTGAAAAAGACAAAACAATGATTGACAAGCTCTTCTGTATATCAAGCAGTATCATGTTGTATATATTATGCTCTTATGCTTATAAGATGTCCCTGTCTTAATCTAGTCTAGGGATATGCCTGGTCCTCAACTGCCTGGAGCAGGGGTATTACTAAAAACACCACTTACAGGACCCTATCCAGAGGATCTGTCTGATCCAATGAGGCTCAAATAGGACCAAGAAAACTAATTTTTTCATGTTCTACATCATTTTTGCCGTTCAGTTAGCACTGGTCACATTTTTCTAAATTCAACTTTGTTTTTAAACAGCATTTTCATTAGACATAGATTGGGGAATAAGGGTGAAGTCTACTCCAATCTGTTAAGTGATAAATGTTCTCATTAAATGCATCATCATGATGACAAAAAGCACAACAAATGACTTTTACTTATACCAAAGCAAAACTAATAAATTACAATTTTTAAAATAACACTTTTGATAGATGAGTATCTTAAGAAACAGAGGGCCTCTGAGTTACTCAGGTGTTGACTGAAAAGGAAGTGATCACAGGAATGATGAAAAGACTGAGGTGGCCTGTTGAAGAGAAGGGTAGACCAATGCTACCCATGTCAGAAATGAGTCTCCACTCTCTCCTTGGAAGTAGACTTAATTTGTAAAAAAAATAATAATAATTAAAAAAATCTGTATGGGTCTTGCTGATGTTAAGTGTCAATCTCCAAAGTAATGTGAGGACCACAGAAGTTGCTAAAGCCACTCTGTTACAACAGGGGGGACATTACCTGTCTCTGAGATGTCAGGGTACACTCCCATTCCAGTCACTCTAGTTCAAGGAATACAGTCTATGCCCAGGATCCTTGACCACTATGAACTGCTCTCATTTTCTCCTTTCCTACGTTGTTATTTCAGTGAGTTTGAGTCTTTCTTTTTCCATCACCTATGACAGGGATAGGTACAGACACAATTCAGCATTCAATCATGAAAATTTCACGTCATTACCAAATAAGAGTGACACATGTACACTACAAAGATCACCAGCAGGATCTGCATGAGTTGCAGTAATGTAATAACAGGGTGAGGTTGGCTCTGGAATTCTTCTGAGAAAGATAAGTATGCCCTCAGTACACAGGAAAGTGAGGTGATTGCAGTATTGTTCCTATGAAAGGGATCTGGCAGTAGGGGTGAGTGTCCAAGGAAGAGAACATAGCAGCAACCTGTAAATGAATGTCTCCTACACACACCTGAGGTAAAATATAGACACCATGGCACGTGCCTTACATGAAATCATTTGTTATCTGTAATTGCTAGTATCAGAATCTTCTGTGGAGGAAGGAATGTGTGCTATCATGTGGCCATAGACTGTCTGAAATGAATTCATCATAAAGGAAGGCAATCTTAGCAAATGAAAGAGCACAATTAAAGAGGGGGAAAGGCAAGAGAGTGGAGGGGGCAAAGAACAAAATGGGAAGGGGGAAGGAGAGAGATGGGAGGGGAGGAAATGGCAGAAGAATGAAGATATGGGAGGGGATGAGCAGGGAGAGGAGAAGATGACACAGGGTAAGGGAAAAGAAGATATGGGGCAAAAGAATAGTTGTATTAAATTCTTAAAAGCATGAGAAATGTAGAAGAAATTTAGAGTTGATTTTTGTCATTTTGAACACATTTCATTAATATAAAATTAATTAACCCTGATATTAACCCACACACGTATGAACATCTGATCTTTGACAAAGAAGCTAAAAGTATACAATGGAATAAAGAAAGCATCTTCAACAAATGGTGCTGGCATAACTGGAGGCTGGCATGTAGAAGAATGCGGATCGATCCATGTTTATCGCCATGTACAAAACTTAAGTCCAAATTGATCAACATAAATCCAGCCACACTGAACCTCTTAGAAGAGAAAGTGGGTGATACCCTTGAACGAATTGGTACAGGAGACAGCTTCCTGAACATAACACCAGTAGCACAGACAGTGAGATCAACAATTAATAAATAGGACCTCCTGAAACTGAGAAGCTTCTGTAAGGCAAAGGACACAGTCAGCAAGACAAAAAGGCAGCCCACAGAATGGGAAAAGATATTCACTAACCCCACATTTGACAGAGGATTGATCTCGAAAATTTACAAAGAACTCAAGAAGCAAGTCTCCAAAACACCAAAGGATCCAATTAAAAAGTGGGCTGCAGAACTAAATGGAGAATTTTCAAAAGAGGAGTCTAAAATGACTGAGAGGCACTTGAGAAAGTGCTCAAAAATCCTTAGCCATCTGGGAAATGCAAATCAAAACAACTCTGAGATACCATCTCACTCCTGTCAGAATGGCTAAAATCAAAAACACCAATGAAAATTTATGCTGGAGAGGATGTGGTGAAAGGGGAACACTCCTCCATTGCTGGTGGGAGTGCCAACTGGTTCAGCCACTTTGGAAATCAGTATGGAGATTCCTCAGAAAAATGGGAATAAACCTACCACAAGACCCAGCAACTCCACTCTTAGGCATATAGCCAAAAGATGCCCATTCATACAACAAGGATGTCTGTTCCACTGTGTTCATAGCAGCATTATTTGTAATAGCTAGATCCTGGAAGCAACCTAGATGCCCCTCAACTGAAGAGTGGATAGAGAAAATGTGGTACATTTACACAATGGAGTACTATTCAGCAGAAAAAAAAACAATGGAATCTTGAGATTTGCAGGCAAATGGATGACACTAGAAGAAACCATCCTGAGTGAGGTAACCCAGTCACAAAAAGAGAAACATGGCATGTACTCTCTCATATATAGATTTTAGACATATATCTGGGAAGTACCAGCCTGCAATCCCATGGTCAGAGAGTCTGGGAAACAGAACCTTCATTCGGTGGCTGATGGAACAAGAGGCAGACTCCCCACGGCTAAGCACTGAGCTGAACTCAAGAAAGCCAGTAAAAGAGAGAGAGGACTGATGACCAAAGGGATTAAGACTGGGCTAGTTTAACCCCCAGAAACAGCTGACCTGACAAGGGTTAACTCTTGAATCCCAGGCATCAGCCTGGGAATCCAGCATGGGACTGATCAAGACCCCTTGAATGTGGGTGTCAGTGAGGAGGCCTAGGTAATCTATTGAGCCTTGGGCAGTAGATCACTATTCATCCCGAGTATACACACGGACTTTGGACTCCCACCCAACAATGTGAGGTGCATTCTCACCCTGAACTCTTGGGGAAGGGTCTAGGCCTTGCCCTGGATGAAATGACAGTCTATGGACACCCCCATGGAGGGCCTCACCCTCCCTGGCGAAATGAGGGGATATTGGGGGGATTGGGGGGGAGGGCACGGGAGGAGGGGAGGGAAACGGAGAGGGACCTGGAACTGACTTGTGAAACAACCTTGTTTCTAATCTAAATTTAAACTTAAAAATAAATAATAAAAAATTAAAAAAGAAAATTAGTTAACTTTTGATTCAAGTTTATCAGTAGCTCTGGGAAAGTGAAATTAACTCAAGAATTGTCATTAATTTACTAAGAATCACTGAGAATGGAAAGAACAAGATTTCTTATCTCATCTCTAAAGAGAGACTAAAACCAAACTTTACATCAGGCAGTCAGGAACTATTCTGCTAAGGAGGTCAGAACTCAACAGCCACAGTAGTAGTGCACCAGTCATCATGGGCTCATCATGAAATGTTTATATTAACTCTTTCTGGCTCTTCACAGCCAAATTCGGGGATCTGTTTGATTTGTTTCATTGTACAGGTGGGAAATCTGAGGTTTAGACATGGCAAACAGTTTTAAAGAAGCCACAAGTGAATTGGAACCCAGACTGTGTCCCCACTCACCCATGCTGTGGCCATTGTGCTCAGCTGTACAAGCACAGCACAACCCAAGTATGCTTGGAATTCTTATGTTTATATTTATCTTTATCTTCTGCCTAAGTCCAGAATGAGAGGGGGAGAAGCTGTTCCCTCTGCCAGCAGCACCTCTGACCACTATATTCTTCAGCAAATTGCTTCCTCATACTAAGCAGAGTGAGAACTTGAGTACCAGAGATTTCACAAGCACTAGTCCAGCTAGAAAGATACCCCACCCCCAGAAAAAGAT
>NW_024429189.1:15080200-15332700 GCF_017639785.1 Mesocricetus auratus | reverse complement strand
GCAAGAAATGGAGGAAAAGACAAAGCAAAAATTGCAAGAAACAATTCAAACAGGGCAAGGAATGCAAACTGAAATGGAAACAATAAAAAAACAGTCTGAAGGGATGCTGGAAATAGAAAAGTTGGGTAAACGGTCAGGTTCAAGCATAATCAACAGAATACAAGAGATGGAAGAAAGAATCACAGGTATTGACGATTCACTAGGAGAAATAGATTCATCGAAGAAAGAAAATCTTTTTTTTTTTTTTTGGTTTTTCGAGACAGGGTTTCTCTGTGGCTTTGGAGGCTGTCCTGGAACTCGCTTGGTAGTCCAGGCTGGTCTCGAACTCACAGAGATCTGCCTGCCTCTGCCACCTGAGTGCTGGGATTAAAGGCGTGTGCCACCAACGCCTGGCTGAAGAAAGAAAATCTTAAGTCCAACAAATCCCTAACACAAAATATCCAGGAAATATGGGACACTGTGAAAAGACCAAACTTAAGAATAACAGGTATAGAAGAAGGTGAAGAAACCCACCTCAAAGGGGCAGAAAACATATTAAACAAAATCATAGACTAAAATTTTCCCAACCGAAAGGAAGATGCCAATGAAGGTGCAAGAATCTTACAGAACACCAAATAGAGTGGACCACATAATAAACAAGACCCCCAACATACAGAATCAAGAAAGAATATTAAGACCAACAAAGGAAAAAGGCCAAGTAACATATAAAGGCAAACCTATGAGAATTACACCTGACTTCTCCATGAAAACTCTGAAAGCTAGAAGGTCCTGGATAGATATTCTACCAACATTAAGAGACTGCGGATGCCAGCCCAGACTACTGTACCCAGCAATTCTTTTAATCACTATAGAAGGACAAAACAAGATATTTCATGACAAAACCAGATTTAAACAATACATATCCACTAACCCAGCACTACAGAAAGTTCTGGAAGGAAAATCCCACACAAGGAAGTTAGCTATAACTAGAAAAACAAAGACATTAGATACTCCAACTTTATCAACAGCCAAAAAGAAAAAGGGATGGAAATCCACATGCAATTCCACCAACAACAACTATTCCAAAACAAATAATAATGAGCAATCAATAGTCATAAATATCACTCAATATTAATGATCTTAACTCATGTATAAAAAGACACAGACTAACAGAATGGATTCGAAAACAGAATCCATCCTTCTACTGCATACAAGAAATACATCTCAGCTTCAAAGACAGACATTAGGGTTGGGAAAAGATTTTCCAATCAAATGGACCCAAGAAACTAGAGGGGGTAAAAATCCTAATATCTAACAAGTTACACTTTAAACTAAAATCAGTCAAAAGAGATGAAGGAAGTCATATCATATTCATCACAGGAGAAATCCACCAAAATGAAGTCTCAATTCTGAACAGCTATGCCCAAATACAAAGGCAACTATGTTCGTAAAAGAAACATTACTAAAATTCAAATCACATATAAAACCTTACACACTAATAGTGGGTGATGTCAACACCCAACACTCACCACTTGACAGGACTACCAGACAGAAACTTAACAAAGAAACTAATAGAAGTTATGTCCCAATTGGGTTTAACAGACTTCTATAGAACATTCCATCCAAACACAAAACAATATACCTTCTTCTCAGCACCACATGGAATCTTCTCAAAAATCGACCACATACTTGGCAACATATCAAACCTCAGCAGCTACAAAAAATTGGAATAATTCCATGTATCTTATCAGGCCACCATGTTCTAAAGTTAGAATTCAACAACAACACAAATTACAGAAAACCTACAAACGCATAGAAATTGAATAATGTGTATTTGCACCATTCCAGGGTCAAAGAAGGAATAAAAAAACAAATTAAAGTCTTCCTAGAATTCAATGAGAATGAAGAAAAAAATATATCCAAACTGATGGGAAAATTTGAAAGCAATGCTAAGAGGAAAGTTCATAGCACTAAGTGCCTACATAAAGAAACTTGAGAATAGTCACACCTGAAAGCTATAGAAGAAAAAAAGGAGCAAACCCACCCGGAGGAGTAGATGCCAGGAAATAATCAAATTGAGGGTTGAAATCAATGAAATAGAAACTAGGAAAACAATACAAAAAATCAACATACGAAAGAGATGGTTCTTTGAGAAAAATCAACAAGATAGACAAACCTTTATCCAAACTTACTAAACAGCAGAGTGTGAACATGCAAATTAAGAAAATAAGAAATGAAAAGGGGGACACAACAATGGACACTGAGGAAATCCAGAGAATCATCAGGTCATATTTTGAAGACCTATACTCCACAAAATACAAAAATTTAAAAGAAATGAACAATTTTCTTGATATATACCACTTACCAAAATTAAATCAAGGACAGATAAGCAATTTAAATAGATGTATAAAACCTAAAGAAATAGAAACAGTAATCAAAAGACTCCCAACCAAAAAAAGCACAGGGACAGATGGCCTCAGTGCAGAATTCTACCAGAAATTCAAATAACAGCTTATACCAATTCTCCTCAAAGTATTCCATGCAATAGAAGCACAAAGGGCTTTGCCAAATTCTTTTTACAAGGCTTCAATAACATTGATACCAAGGCCACACAAAGATACAACTAAGAAAGAGAACTTCAGACCAATATCACTCATGGACATTGATGCAAAAATACTCAATAAAATACTGTCAAATTGGATCCAAGAACACATCAGAAAACTCCTCCACCATGATCAAGAAGGCTTCAATCCAGGGATACAGGGTTGGTTCACCATATGAAAATCTATCAGTGTAATCCACCATATAAACAAGCTGAGGAACAAAAATCACATGATCATCTCACTAGATGCTGAGAAAGCCTTTGACAAAATCCAACACCCCTTCATGATAAACGTCTTGAGAGATCAGTGATAACAGGTACATACCTAAACATAATAAAAGCTATATACAGCAAACCAACAGCCAGCATCAAACTAAATGGAGGGAAACTCAAGGCAATTCCTCTAAAATCAGGAACAAGACAAGGCTGTCCCCTCACTTCATACCTCTTCAGTATTATACTTGAAGTTCTAGCTAGAGCAATAAGACAACAAAAGGAGATCAAGGGGATACAAATTGGAAAGGAAGCACTATTTGCAGATGATATGTAGTTTACATAAGTGACCCAAAAAACTCTACCAGGTAACTCCTACAGCTGATAAACTCTTTCAGCAAAGTGGCAGGATACAAGATCAACTCAAAAAAATCAGTAGCCCTACTATATACAGACAATAAAAGGGCCGAGAGAGAAATCAGAGAAACATCACCCTTTACAATTGCCACAAACAACATAAAATACCTTGGGGTAACACTAACCAAACAAGTCAAAGACCTGTATCACAATAACTTTGAGACTTTAAAGAAAGAAATTAAAGAAGACATCAGAAAAAGGAAGGATCTTCCATGCTCATGGATAGGTAAGATATATGTAGTAAAAAAATGGCAATCTTGCCAACAGCAATCTACAGACTCAATGCAATCCCCATCAAAATCCCAGTACATTTCTTCACAGACATTGAAAAACACTTCTCAACTTTATATGGAAAAATGAAAGACCCAGCATAGCCAAAACAACCCTGTTTAACAAAGCAGGCATCACCATCCCTGACTCCAAACTCTACTATAGAAGTATAGTCCTGAAAACAGACAGGAAGACAAATGGAATCGAATTGAACACCCCGATATTAACCCATACATGTATGAGCACCTAATCTTTGATGAAGAAGCTAAAATTATACAATGGAAAAAAGATAGCATCTTCAACAAATAGTGCTGGTATAACTGGATATTGGCATGTAGAAGACTGCAGATAGATCCATATCTATCGCCATGCACAAAACTTAAGTCCAAATGGCTCAAAGACCTCAACATAAATCCAGCAATACCAAACCTGTTAGAAGAGAAAGGGGGAGGTACCCTTGAATAATTGGTACAAGAGACTGCTTCCTGAACATAACACCAGTAGCACAGACAATTAACAAATGGAACCTCCTAAAACTGAGAAACTTCTTTTAGTCAAAGGACACAGTCAGCAAGACAAAAAGGTGGCCCACAGAGTGGGAAAATATATTTACTAACCCCACAGCTGATCTCCAAAATTTACAAAGAATTCAAGAAGCAAGTCTCCAAAACACCAATTGAAAATGGGTTGCAGAATTCAATAGACAATTCTCAATAGAGGAGTCTAAAATTACTGAGAGACACTTAAGAAAGTGCTCAGCATCCATAACCATTAAGGCAATGGAAATAAAAACAACTCTGAGATACCATCTTACTCCTTCACAATGACTAAAATAAAAAACACCAATAACAATTTATTCTGGAAAGGATGTGGAGAAAGGAGAACACTCCTTCACTGTTGGTGGGAGTTGTCAAGTTATACAGCCACTTTGGAAATCAGTATGGTGATTCCTCAGGAAAATGGGACTTAGTGTACCACAAGACCCAGCAATTCCAGTCTTAGTCATATACCCAAAAGATGCACATTCATACAAGGACATCTGTCCCACTATGTTCATAGCAGCATTATTTGTATTAGCCAAATCCTGGAAGCAACCTAGATGCCCCACAACTGAAGAGTGGATAGAGAAAATATGGTACATTTACACAATGGAGAACTACTTAGTTGGAAAAAACCAATGGAATGTTTTGTAAATGGATCACACCTGAAGAAACCATCCTGAGTGAGGTAACCCAGTCACAAAAAGACAAACATGGTATATACTCACTCATATTTGGATTTTAGACATGGATCTGGGGAGTGCCAGCCTACAATCCCATTGCCGAACCTTCATCCAAAGACTGATGGAAGCAGAAGTAGATACCCACAGGTAAACACTGAACTGAACTCCTGGAACCCAGTGGCAGAGAGGGAGGAGTGATGAGCAAAGGGGTCAAGACTGGGCTGGTGAAACCCACAGAGACAGGTGACCTGACAAGGGAGCCCTTGGACCCCAGACTGATGACTGACAGGCTAGCATAGGCCTGATCCAGACCACTGAGTGTGTGTCAGTGAGGAGGTCTCGGCAATCTCTGGGGCCTTGGGTAGTAGATCAATATTTACCATGGCATATTAAGAACTTTGGGAGCCCATTTCACATGGAGGGATGCTCTCTCAGCCTGGACACATGGGAGAGGACCTAGACTCTGCCCTAGATGAAATGACAGACTCTGGAGATCCCCCATGGAGGGCCTCACCCTCCCTGGGGAAAGGTGTGGGGTCCTGGGGAGCTGACAGAGGGGCAAGTGAGGAGGGAAGAGAGAGGGATCGGGCAGGGTAGTAACCAGCGGCTAACATATCACTGTTCAGGAAAAGTAGTGAAATTTTCTCTCTGAACAATATAACAGTATAAGCCTCTCTCTGTCTCTCTGTTTCTGTTTTTGTCTCTGTCTCTGTCTCCCTCTCTCTCTCTCTCTCTCTCTCTCTCTCTCTCTCTCTCTCTCTCTCTCTCTGTGTGTGTGTGTGTGTGTATGTGTTTATATGTCTATGTATTGAACCTGGTCTACTTGAAATCCTGTTTTCCTTTTAAAAAAACCCCTCTTTTCTGGGCACTGTGAGTAAATTGGGTGACCAATTTTTTTCTTGTATGGAACCTAGCTTTATTTACTTCATTGCTGGAGTAATACTGTTTAGCTGGTGATTTAAAAGGTTGTGGACAAGTCCACTCAGGAGCCATCCTTCCCTTTGGCAAATTCCCCACACCCTCCTTCTTCTCCCTCTCACTCCCTATCTTTCCCTCCCTCTCTTTTCTAGTACCTGTAGGAGAAATCAGTTTCTACTTCATGGGCTGAGCACTAACTGCAGTAAAACATGGCACATATGTTTGTCCTCACTGTGCTGTAATGTCCTCCTTCTTATTCAGACACTCTTGTTATTCCCTGGCACATAACTGACACTCACTAAATAGACATAAAAGAAATGAAAACTTGAATATTATGAAAAAAACATTCCTAGGAAAGAGTGCCACCTCATAAGAAGTAGTTCCTTTGGATTGTTTTCCCTGTCTCCCAATTCCACTGCAGAAAGTATGGAAGATGCTCTTGGTGAATTGTTGCATCCCAGGAAACCAGACAGTTCAGAGGTTGACCTGTGGTGATGCTCTAAGCACAGGCCTTCTGTGGTCCCTGCTTTTCTTAGAGATAAAATGCATTTTTTATTGGAAAAAATCTCAGGCCCATCCCAGTTGTGATTCTCTATGTGAAGCAATCTCATCTGTTACTATATTTTTCAACAAAAAGTAAAAATATTCCATAAGAGAATTTTTTTATTTGGCAAGGCACTTCATTCAAACAGCACCTGGGAAAGCTAATGTACCCCAAGGGCAAAGAGCTCTGACCACTGCTGACTATGTTGCAATCACCACCACCTGGAGACTGGGTCATCATCCTTCCATTTCCCATGCCTCTCTTTCCACTTCTGCACTCTCCCGCACTTCCCACCTTCTACTGCAATACAGCCTTGCCTCGAAAACTCCAAAGCCCAGGAATTCCACCCACACACAACAGTGAAAAACTCAGAGCCAGAAGAACCCGATTAGATCATGCAGACCGCACCCCTTTCAGGGCAGAACTGAGTTCTCCAACCGACATTTCGGCTCCAGTGTGCAGCCGTGCGTCAGCAGTCTTCGTGTAGGGTTTGAATAACAGTTTATAAGCATTCTGGGATTCTTTGAGAATTAAAGTTCCATAAAAAACTTATATTGCTATTTTGTTTATTATTAAGGTGTATTTTTTCCTCTTCCTGGGAATCATCACAAGAACATTTCTCAGAGAGGAAATTGTAGCCATACGCCTTTAGACCTGATTTTTACTGAAACTGCTACTCAGCATTGCCAAACCTGGCTGATTAATTCCTTGATTGTCCCACTGCAAACATAGAGTAGAAAACAAAATTTTATAAACAATTGCAATATTATCTAATATACTATGTGTTAATTACTAATAATATATTTGCTTATATTTCTCACAAGTTAAAATATGTATTTATTTATTGGCAAAATAAATGCTATTTCACTTTAATTGCTAACTATTTTGATTGCCTTTAGGGGTAATGATTTAGAACTGCTAACTTGTTACATTTTCTGCATTTAATAATCTGTTTGCCTGTTTCATTGTCTTGGATAATAAAATACAACTTAATATTACTCCAAGAAACCCAACCAATGACACAAAGGTCAAACATATTTGGAATTTGTGCTAGCTAGTTTTACACCAACTTGACACAAGCTCTAGAGGAGTAAACCTCAACTGAGAAAATACCCCCAGAAGATCATGCTGTAGGCGAGCCTATAGGACATTATTCTTAATTAGTTATTGATGTAGGACTCAGGCCATTGTGAGTAGTGCCACCCCTAGGTGGGTGGTACTGGATGAACGAAGAAGGCTGAGCAAGTCATAGGGAAAGCCCTGGTAAGCAGCATCCCTCCGTGGCGTTTGCATCAGTTCTTGCCTCCAGGTTCTGCCCTGTTTGGGTTCCTGTACTGCCTTCACTTCCTTTGATGGTGAACACTGATGTGAACGCAGGACAAAATAAACCCTTCCCTCCCCGAATTGCCTTTGGACAAGGTGTTTCATCATATCCATAGTAACCCTTATTAAGACAATTCAAACCAAATCTTTGACTAGCATTTAGTGATTCTTTTACCAAAAAAGACAATATTGTTATTTAGCTTTGTTACCAAGAGGTGCGGGGTGCGAAGCACAGGCCTAACACTATACATGCCTCTCAATGGCTTTTGTCCCTTAAAAGTTGAAGGCAGTATGTTTGGATTCAATTTTACAAACACACAAACAAAATTAGTAATATGACACCCATATTACAGGGTTGAGACTTGCATTATAGGAAACTAGAGCCAGTTGTCATTGTTGTCATAGAGTCAGAGGATGCCAATGTGTCTAATAAATAGTAACTCCTATTGCTACTCATAAGTATTCACTGATCAAAGGACTCAAAAAAGTCACAAAATGTGAAACACATGTAAGGTACTATTCAAATGTATAGCAACAATACAATCCAAACTACATTAGTCAGTTTTCTGTCACTCCTGTAATTTTTAAAGATCATTTTTGTGTACTATTTTGCCTAAAGATGTGTATATACACTACACGCATGCATGGTGCCCATAAAGGTCAAAAAGAAGGCATTGAATCCTCTGTTTCTTGAGTTACAAATGATTATGAGCTTTCATATGGCTTATAACAAATGAACGTAGGTCCTCTGCAATAGCAGCGATCCTACATATCTGGAACTTCATCAAACAAAAGGCTGTATATCTGTATAATAGATGCAACCAATTCATGGCTTACTTCAGTTGGTAATGCTGAGCCATCTCTTCATCTTCCCTATTTTAATAAAAAGGAAAAAGAGAGACACAGAAAACTATGAGTGAAGCCTAATTCAATACATGTTTAAGAAATTGTTGCTCTGTTAGGTAATTCCTTTAATAGTTGGTTATTAAGTTTGGTAAACTGAATGTATCTTGATCTTGAAAAGGCTTTTAATGATATCTAAGAGTTTAGGATAATGATGGCCTACTCATACATAGGACCAAAAATAGAAAGGGATGCAGTTACAGCTTACATTTGGCAATGAACTTTAATTTCCAGTGCTCCCAATGACAAAGAATTCAGCGGAACAGGTATGTTCTGCTTAGAAATTTCTAATTCTTAGCAAAAAGAAATCAAGTTTTCAAGGGATGGATAGCTATAGAAAAGAATTCTAGAAACAACTTTTTAATCAAGAAAGAAATCAGACTGGATATAAAGAACCACAAATTCTATGTCTAAAATCCATATATGAGAGAGTACATGCCATGTTTCTCTTTTTGTGACTGGGTTACCTCACTCAGGATGGTTTCTTCTAGTGTCATCCATTTGCCTGAGAATCTCATGATTCCATTGTTTTTTTCTGCTGAATAGTGTAAATGTACCACATTTTCTCTATCCACTCTTCGGTTGAGGGACATCTAGGTTGCTTCCAAGTTCTGGCTATTACAAATAAAGCTGCTATGAACACAGTGGAACAGACATCTTTGTTGTATGAATGGGCATCTTTTGGCTATATGCCTAAGAGTGGAGTTGCTGGGTCTTGTGGTAGGTTTATTCCCATTTTTCTGAGGAATCTCCATACTGATTTCCAAAGTGGCTGAACCAGTTGGCACTCCCACCAGCAATGGAGGAGTGTCCCCCTTTCACCACATCCTCTCCAGCATAAATTGTCATTGGTGTTTTTGATTTTAGCCATTCTGACAGGAGTGAGATGGTATCTCAGAGTTGTTTTGATTTGCATTTCCCGGATGGCTAAGGATGTTGAGCACTTTCTCAAGTGCCTCTCAGCCATTTTAGACTCCTCTATTGAAAACTGTCTATTTAGTTCTGCAGCCCACTTGTTAATTGGGTCCTTTGGTGTTTTGGAGACTTGCTTCTTGAGGGGATAACGGGGGGGGGCGGTTGGGGGAGGGCACAGAAGGAGGGGAGGGAAAGGGAGAGAGACCTGGAACTTACTTGTGAAGGAACCTTGTTTCTTATCTAAATTTAAACTGGAAAATAAAATAAAATAAAAATATAAGAAAAAAAAGAACCACAAATTACATTAAAGTTATTGGATAAGATTCAAAGTCATTAATAAAATGTAAATAGTGGATTCAGAATCTTTAGAAACATATGATGACCCTGTCTCAAAATACAAACAAACAAAAAGTCATACTGATGACGAATGAACAAGTATAGATGATTGTCAAAGTTTTCCTACTATGACTTATTCATCAAAGGAATACATATATAAAATTCAATATAAAGAGCGGGATTTATATGATACTGTCTTAGTGTTTCTTTTGCTGACAGCAACTTGGGGAGGAAAAGGTTTATTTGGCTTACATTTCCATACTGCTGTTTATCACTGAAGGAATTCAGGACAATAACTCAAACAGGGCCGGATCCTAGAAGCAGGAACTGATGCTGAAGCCATGGAGGGGTGCTGCTTACTGGTTTGCTTCTCATGGCTTGCTTAACCTGTTTCATATAGAACTCTAGACAACCAGGCCATGATGGTATCACCAACCATGGGCTTGGCCCTTCCCCATTGATTACTAGTTAATAAAATATCTTGCAGCTGGATTTCATGGAGGCTTTTCCACAACAGGAGGCCTTCCTCTCTGGTACTGTACCTTTTGTCAAGTTGACAAACGAAACCAGCCAGGAGGCTCTCTCCTCTCAATCTCCCTTCTGCACCCCCCCCGTCTCTCTCTCTCTCTCTCTCTCTCTCTCTCTCTCTCTCTCTCTCTCTCTGCCTCCTCCTCCTCTCTCCCACTCCCTTCTCTGACCCTCTTTTCCACTTCTCTTTTTCTCTCTGCTCCTGGTTGGACAACATCCTCCTTCTCTTCTTCCCTTTCCCTTCAATAAACTCCATGTGAGTTTGTTGAAAAAAATAACCAGCCAGTATACTTGCCAAAGTATGAATTCTTTATTTCTTCATTTACCGCATGTGTCTGATTGACTCTAGATATCTACCCAATGGTAGAAACATTGGTCCAGAACACTTGAAGGCTGGTCACCGTCAAGAACTACAGGGGCTAGCCACATCTCCTTTCAAGTTAATGTTGTGTTATGAGGTTGATAGGGAAATTGCCTAGATCATTGCAATGAGAATTCAGAGGCCTCACCCTGGCTCAGTACTAAGAGTGTAGTCAGTTATTGCTGCCTGTCATGCCAAGGGAGGAGGTGGAAAAGAGGCAGAAGCTACTAGCTCCAACCTTGAGTTTCAGATTCTGTCTCTCATTCTTAGCTTACAGTTGAGAACCTGGGACACAGGTGCTTACATTTAAGAATCAAGATCTGGAGTTCTTTGTCCAAAGGGAAGAAGATACTGAATCATTTCCCTTTGTTGAAAGCAGGTAAATGGATGTTCAGTTCACCACTGTTTCTTTTCGCCATTACATTCCAAAGGCTGATTATCTAGAATCGAAAAAAATAAAAGGCTGCATATCTAATAGATGTAACAAATTCATAGATTACTTTGATGGTAATGCAATCTTAGCATGAATCAATTCATTCTACCAAACCTTAATATGTAAGCATATTCTTAAATTGTTCAAGCTCATACATCTATCTGGAAAATGAATTATTTCTTACTAAAAATTCCTTTCTGCAGAATACTTATGGTTACACATATACTTTTTATCCTAGTGTACCTTCCTTAGGCATTTTCTCTCTGTTTAAAGAGTTTATAAATCTACCCAACTTAATCCCATTTACTATGATACTAAAACTAGTAATGAAGTGTGGAGGAACCATTAATGCACCAACTGCCTTTAAAGCTGTATACCAGAATGCCCTTGAGTAATCTCAGGTTCCCAACCATATGCCCTTGAAGCTTACAATAAGAGCTTTGGAATAGCCATTCAGCATGGCATTACCCTCTATAACCACACCCAATATGAATTTACTTCTCAAAAATCCAAATGAAATGTTTCTGGCCAGCATAGTTCACTGCAAGTGTAATCATCTGATATCTTGTATCTATACCAATGAAAAATATTCTACTCCTAAAAGAGGATATTTCTTCACTTAAATATCCATTTGTTATTCTAGTCATTTTATACCTTTACTTCGTGTTTGGGTATAATTATCCTAAAACTTATTTGAATGAATTTACAAAAACAGAAAAAAAGCATCACTGGTTAGGGTAGTACTTACCTCCATGTCCTGCTACTCAAGAGGTGGGGCCAGGAGGGCTCTGAGTTAGAGACCAGCTTAGCAACATAGTGAGATTCTGAGGAAAACAAACACAAGCAAAAGACAAAAAGAAAAAGTAACAATAAACAAAATTGGATAGGAAAGAGAGACAGAGAGAGAAAGAGCACAGAATTGTTTCCCAAAACACATGACCCTTGAGACCCATAAAGATGGAAGGACTGTGTACATATATGGATCCTTCCACTATATTTGCCAGAACCATCTATATTGTTCACAAGATCTATAGCACTCTTCTATTTAACATGGACTATCCTCTTAAAACAATATCATGGGATAGGGTAGTCATGGAGCATATTTTATGACTTTTACTGCTTCGCCTCTCCAGATGCCCACTGAAGAGATATTTTGGCTCAGGTTCACCTATCATGGCAGCATGGGCCCATGGGGACCCATGGAAGGTTGTAATGAGGGCTCCATTAACCACTTTCATTATTTCAGAAGGCCTAAGGGAATAACACATTCACCAATAACAAAGCTGCTCAAGCTAAAGTGTCAAATTACTTTGCTTTGGGGCAAAGTCTTATCAATTTCAAGAGAAAACTGGTATTAGCTCACACTGCTGAATGCTTCTGATTGGCAAGTCTGCATGCATCTAATTAATAAAGGGTGAAATAAAAACAAATGAATTGATTTGTTTGGACATTAAAAAATTTCAAAGCATAGAGTCCCAGACATAGAAGGAAAGCAGAGAGGACCAATCTACCTCAGGTGTTTAATGTGACTCTAATTTCTTTACTAGTGATGCCAATAGCAACATAAAACTGAAAGCTACGCTGACTTACTGAGTTCAGGTCCAGCTGTAAGCAGTGGGTTTTTTTTATTTGTTTGTTTGTTTTGTTTTCTGTCATCACTGTGTTAATATTAGGCAGGAGCAGTTATGTGCCCAAACTTAGATTCTAAACTAAGAAATGAAGATTCCGAGACAGAAAGTCATCAAAGTATTATAGACATGAAAACTCTTTGGTTAAGGACCATTTTTGTCTTATAACAAAGAGAGCAAAGTGGTGTTCTCATTTGTAAAACTCAGAAAATTAATATAGTTTCTTCAGGGTTTTTGGTAAAATTGAAGAACTACCTCATTTTAGTAGCTTCCTAGAGCAATATTTAAAATAAAGTTAGTATTGATAACTGACTTAAACTACAGGCTTTCTTTCCTCCTTTGAACACACATTAAAATCCCAAGGACACTCTTCTCCCTTAAATCAAACATGAATTAAACATAATAATCTACCAATAGGCTAAGAATTCAATGCCCTGCCTAAAATTAAGCTGTTAGCTAGAATTCAATGTTTCAGGGCACATCAAGTTTAGGCACATGAAGTCAGGGAAATGAGAACTGCCAAGGACATTTTCTGCGTCTTTTTCTTTTTTAAGTCTTAAGAAATACTTCTGAAAGACTGGTAATGCACTACTAAATCTGTGTGCATAGACACAAACTTTTAAACTATAATATCCGCATGATGCCTACATTGTGAGGACAAGCATCCTGGTGCATGATATAGTTGTATCTTGTTAAATTCCTAGCTGTATATGAGAGTAAATTCACAAGAGCTTTGGAGTATACACCTCTACATAAAGTAAGAGAGAGCCATTGTTTATTTCACCACTATTTAAGAGTTAATGAGAGATTTGCACCTGTACAGCTGTTGTGGACTGAAGCTTGCTTATGGAGTGAATGTGTTTCCTGCTTGAGACAGTTGTAAATGCCTTGAGTAAAAACACGGAGGACTGCTAATGGATAGGTTTATTTTAAAGCATGCCATCTGCTATCAATCATAGAGAAGTATAGGAAGCAAGTTTGGCTGGGCTCCCTCCTTGTGAGCCTGATAAAGACAGGGCTCCAGGACTCGGGAACATTGAGTCCTCCAGAGAATAAAACATCAAACCTACTCAGCAGCTCCACTAACAATAATAAAAATGCCTCTGCCTAAAGGTGACATTCTGAATTTACGATTATTTGTGTCTATAAAGTGTATTCTTTGGCTCCTGACTCATTCTGACTGTCTCACTCTGAGAACAATACATTAAGCCTGCCTGAAGTAAATGGAAATCCTATCGTTTTATTAAACCAGCAGCCAGTACCTGAGCTGATCTAATGCCCTGTAGAATAGCAGGAAGATTTTTAGCTTTGTTCTGTGCCTTTTAAAAGACTTTGTAAGAAAACTACAAGTGAGATGTATGTTAATATCCTAAAGGAAACACATAATGTGGGCAGGTTTATGCTTTCTAGAAAACAAAACAAAATGTCAAATTGAACTAAACTTTAGTCTATTATGACAATACGATTGCAAAATTCCAAATTGCAGATATATGACAGTAAAACAGAGAACTGGCCACTGAGGATGGCATTCCTTATACCATATGGACCAAGCATGTTTTCACAGGGATAGACATTTCCTCAGAGATCCTCCAGCTGTGGAATCATAACAAATATTGCTTTTGAAAATGGATCCATAGTATTCCCTAAAAATGCCTAGCCTGGCTCACTAAAGTGCTGTCTGCTGAAATCCTTGGTGAATAAAATGAGTTGTGGTGGCCCTGGAACCTTCTAAAGCTTATAATGGTTGATTCCACCTCCAAATTGCAGCTTAACTTAATTCTACTGCTAGCCTAGGAAACCAAGTTGTGAGTGTTTAGGGAAAACCCACCTGGCCAGCAAACTCATGAGTCTAATTAAAGTTAATAGAGAAATTGAAAGAGGAAAACATTGGCTCAGTGGAGTAAGAAGAAATATATAAGGCAATAGAAATTTGAAGCAAGAACACTTTTATGTTGGTATTTATTGGAAATATTTCCTCCTAAATACATGAATGAGGAAATATTTGACTTATATGTAATGTGAATCCTGTTAAAATTCAATAAAAGATTTCCACTTTGTGTTTGAGAAACTGCCTCAGAATAAATGGTGAACAGCGGAGATGTCATAAGCTTTGGAAACAGTAGCATGTCTACTCTGTATCAGCACTTGGCCAGGCTCTGGAACACTAAGAAACAACTACCCTGCATTCTAAAAGAAGCTGTGTGATATTCAATATCCAGGCAATTGCACAGTGACAGAGGAAAGTTCTTGGAAATAATAAATGCATCAAGATATTTAGAAATAGGAAAATCAACAAAGACTATAACCAGAAAACCTGGTTAGGAGGTCTTGTCTCATTTCCTTAAAAACAAAAGAGTTAAAATGCACATAGGCTGTTACAGTTATGATTCAGGAATATTTTAAAAATCCACTGAGGCTTCATTATATTTTCTAGCACATTATAGGATCAAATGTTGAGACAGGTTATAAAACATCCTTGTTGCAGAAGGAAGCATTAGCAAGGTTTCAGTGCTACGACAATGGGTTTTTAACCCAGAGGTCTATGCTGACCATGCAAACAATGTGTAGAGATTTGTGTGAAGGAGGATAGAACAGAAACAGATTATGGCTAACTGAAATGTACCTGCCTCATCTAAAAAAGCAGTACTATTCAGCATAAGCCGATTATCAACGCAAAAGAAGGGGCTGTTAGCTTTACTAGATTCCAACTTGTCAAATGAAACCGGAAACCTGCCCAAGCAATGCCACTTAACTTAGCAGAAATCTTCAAGTCAAACTAAATACAGAATAGGTAGCCAGGTTGTTCCTGACTCTTCAACAGTGCATGTCACAGAGAAACATGGGTCTATAATTCTGGGAATCCTGAGAATATGCCTACAAATGTTACCAATAGTCTTCGTATTACATTAGAAATTTCATCTATGTGGTAGAATCATGTCTCTGCTGATTTTCTAAATTGCTTTGAGAGAGTGGGTTTATTTCTGGGTTTTCTCCCTTTAGCACCAGATTTCCAATCCCTGGCAAATAATTCAGTAGCACAGTAATGAAAAGCCTACTGCAATGAGACCTGTGGTGCTCTGATTAGGCATCAGTGGTCATATCAAAAAGAGAAACACTGAAGATTAGCACAGTAATTTGTTTCTCTAAACCTGCATCACTTAATCTCTTTTCTTAAGGAAGCAGTGGCCCATGAATATAGTAAAAGAATTAGAACCACATTTATGAAATGACTCCTAAAAGATTTTAATGTTTTTAATAAAAAAGGATGGATCATTAAAATATAGCTAATAAATATTACTCAGAACTCATTACCTTAAATAGTCCCCTACTTAGGATTATAAACGTTCACTGTCTGAATTCTAAGAAGGTTGTGATACCAGGTAGATATTGTATGATATTTTCACAGTTAATATTTGCAACATGAGATTTACTTGTTAGGAGAAGAGTTTAAAAGATAATAAATCTATTCTTATGCTTTACCAGCTCCCATTTTATCATACCGTTTAAGGAAATACCCACATGAATTATTTAAATATAACTACCAATTCTAACTATATATAATACTATACCACTAAGAAAGTGTTCTAAAAGCATTATGCATTTATTAATTCAGTCAACAAATATGTATTGAATTTTTACAAGGGTTTACACTGGGTTCAGAAGAATATCCTATTAAAGAAACCATGTGCCACTGCATTGAAAATAATTTTTGTTGTTTTATTACCCTTGTATCTTTTTTATTACATAGTTTTTAATTCAGCTACCTGTGTTAAAAGTCTGATGCACAAACAGCAACAAGTTGAAGACAAAAACTCTTACGGTGCATCCACACAGGCCAGATATGATCTCAAAGGGTCTATGACCACTGCTAATGTGATGTTAACTATTTTGAATTCATAAGAGCAAGTAACCAACACAGTTAAGAGTTTCCAGTTGGCAAATGTGCAAAAAAGTTTTTAAGAAAAACTATAAGAAAACTAGGGAAATCTGTCCTACAGAAAACACATTGAATATAAACTTTTATGCCCTCCCTATCCCAAAGCTTCTATATAAAATGGCTTGACACCTCCCCAATATTCCAGCCCCATAATGTAGTGCATATCAAATCAATGACCTAAATGTAAACAAAGAAAGGATGGCATTAATAATTTATTGCAATCTATTGAACGGAATAAGGCTTTGGCTTAGGACTTGATCTGACTTTTTCAAAAAAAAAATAATGATAACCTTGACAGGAAGGTCAAGAGAAGAACTGGGGAGTCTCTGGGTCCTCCATCTTATGTATGATTTCTCTATCTTGTAACTGAGTTGTGGTTTCTATTGCTGTAATAAAACACCATGACTAAAGCAGTTTGGGAAAGCGAGAATTAATTTCAGCTTACAACTTTTCACTGAGGAAAGTCACGGAAGGAACTCAAACTAGAAGTCTGGAGACAGAGCTGAAGCAGAAGCCATGACAGTACTTATGGTTTAATCCCCATGGCTTGCTCAGCCTGCTTTCTTATACACCCCGGGATCACCTACCCAAGCTTGGCACCATGCATAATGAGGCATCCTCTAACATCAATCATTAATCAATACAACGCCTCTCCCACTTGCCCACAGACCAATCTATTGTGGGCATTTTCTCAGTCGAAGTTACTTTTTCTCAAATGACTCCAGCCTGTGTTAAGTTAGTCAGAAACTACCAGGGACAGTTTATACCTTGTCACCTTGACATTCAAATATATTACAGTTAAGGCATAGCATTTCTTTTCTTATCTGTCTCCAAGAACTCATATTAATATCAATATTAAAATACCAAGAACACCCCAGCTTTTAAAAGTCCCATACTCTAAAAATTCAAACACGTATAAGTTCAGTTTCTTTAAAATACACAAACTTTCCTTAAAAGTTCAAAGTTTCTCAACTGTGAGCTCATGTAAAATAAAAATTAAGCTACTTTGTTCTCATTCTTTCCTCTTGAAAGAGAAAATAAGTTACATTCAACTTAAAGAATAACCAAAGTCCAACAGGGTAGACCTCAATGACACTTCTGGAATTCGCATCTACTGAGGCCCCAAAGACTTGGATGGATCCACCTCTCTGTCTCAACCACACAGCACACACAACTTCTCTCACAGGCTCAGGCCGGCCATACTCCACACCTGCTGCTGTCTTCAGTGGTGTCCCACGCAACTGACATCACCAAAATACAGGTGTTTCTGATTCACTTGGGCTGAACCTTCAAAACTAGCCTCTACTGGACTCCGTTCACGAACTCTGACACTGTCACAAGCCTCAGTATCTCTTCACGACTCCTTCCATCCTGGAGTTTCTCCTCTATCTGAAGCTGCACCTTCATTAACAGCCTCTCATGACTTCAAACAGTGCCAAGCCTCAGGGGGGACTCCAGGCCCCTTCATTCCAGTACCACCTGGGTGGGGTCCTTTTTAAACAATGCCTAAGCCAGCTATTAGTCAACATTCAACCTTGGTTAGCTCTATACTACCACTTGAGTGCTGACCTTGAAGAAACACTGCATGGAAGACTGTTCCTTAATTCTGATCTCATCTCACAGCTGATTCTTCATTCCAGCTGGCCAGTAGCAATTTTCCCACCAAAGCAAACGTATAGCTTTAGTAATCATGAATTCAAAATATCAGATGGCCTTGTAGAGTTTTGAAGGGACTCTTGAGCTTTTATCTGAAACTTCACAGTCAGGCCTCCATCCTCGGTACCACTCTCCAAATTATCTTCTAAGTTCCCACAACAGGTCATTAAACCCAGAATATTCGTTGGCTTTTCTAGCTCACTCTACAGGCCCACTCCATCACTGAGGGAAATTAGGAGAGGAGCTTAAAGCAGGAACCTGGAGGTAGGAACTGAAACAGTAATAATGGAAGAGCACTGAACATGACTTAATCCCCATGGCTTGCTCAGCCTGCTTTCTTCAACACCCCAGGAGCACTGGCCACACTGCCCACCAGGGGAAGGACTATCTTACATTAATCATTAATCAATACAATTTCCGACAGACCAATCTGCTGTGGACATTTTCTCAACTGAGTTTTCCTCTTCTCAAATGACTCTGGTACGTGTCAAGTTGACCCAAACTCACTAAGACATCACGTTTGAAACTTTAGCATCTTAGCGATATCCTGTGATATATAAACTTAAAACCAATTCCAAAGTACAGATACAACATTTTAAAGCTCTCAACTTATTTTGCTAAAACATCACCCAGGAAGACTTTGTTAACCCATTTTGCCATAAGGGTAGGTGATGGGGAAGTCCTTTGTATATGTCAACAAAGCACTGTTGGCCATTAGGGAAGCAAGATAGGTGGGACTAGGAGTCGAGGAGGACTCTGGGAAGGAGAAATACAGGGAGTCACCATACAGCCGCCATAGGGATAAGAAGTTCACAACCTTTCTCCAGTAAGAGAAATACTTAGGTTAACAATTATGGGGTAAATACTTAAGTCAGAGGTAGCCAGTAAGAAACAAGCAAATGGCCAACAGCTTCATAATACAGTGTCCTTTGTGATATTCGGGGACTACAATGTGGAAGAGCCCAGGCAACTGGTGGGGAAAAACCAAAATGGCTGGCAAGGGAAAGGCTTTACCCTACAGGTAGGTTGTCTGTTGCTGAGTAACACAGTGTACATCACTATAATGATTTCACAGTACTTCCTAGGGAAAAACAAAAAGGGTGATCCCACCTTCATTCAGCTCCAGCTTTCTCAATCAATTGAGTATGCATGAAAGCTTAAAACTAGGCCCTCTGCCCACCCTTTATACACACATAGTTGAATATACACAGCCCCCATGGTCATATATGTAAGATGAACTTGCTGATGACAGCCCACAGTCTCCCACTGACATCGACAATCAGAGAAGGGAGTACTTTCCTGAAACTGGTCATCAGCCAGCTGTCAAGAGGCTGTGGAGAACTAGAGAGAGTGTTCAAGCCTTCCAGCCTGGTTCAAAAACCAGTTCCTGAGGTGATAGGGGTGTTCTACGGTGTAGACGGAAGACTCTTTCCCTTTATCTCCTGGAGAAAGAAAACTGTTGCCAGGAAATGAGGTATTTTCAAATCCCTACAACAACTGGAAGAGAAATGTGCTAGTTCTGCCAGCTAGCACAAGGAACTCGGCCTCCTGTCAAAAGGCTCTGTGTCCAACCCGAGCTGGATTCACTTTAACAAAAATTTCCCTCTTCAGCCACCTAAGTGCTTGTTGAATTAGGCACAAGGCCAAGGTGGGATACGAACAGTCACTCAAGCGAAATGTCCGTTTTCATTTAGATCTCTGCGGCCCTTTCTCATGTCATGGGGAAAATATGTTTCCTCTACTTGGATGTTTTTAGGACTCCCTCGGTTTGTGGAGGAAGTCAGATCCGCTGCTCTGAAGGCGTCCATAGGAGGCAAAGCCACAGCTTTGCACAGTCAGAACCAGGCTGTCCCTGTCTTTAAGAAAAAAAGAATAAGCTAAATTATTCCTCGCCCACTCCTACTCATGGTTTTGATGTTGAAAGAAACCTGTTGTGGTTTAAATGACTCGGTCAGTTCTTCTGGGATTTTCCAAAGTTTCCTATAAAAAGAAATCTGTGGGAAATGAATGATTGCATAATCACTAACATATGTCAATTTCACTAAATCTGTTATCTTTTTGGTGTGTTTTGAATTGTACTGTCCTATCTTGAATTGCTATCACCCTAACAGTTCTGTCTTTTAAGTAGTGATATACATCGGCTAAGGGGGGGGGGCAAGAAGTTGTTCTTTTCATTTTTGTTTGTTTTGTGGTTTTTTTGTTTTTTTGGATTTTTTTACATAGCAAATTAGAAAGACAGGATGATGTGTGATGGGAAAATAGACAATTACCTGGTCAAAACAGTGCAAGAATGGAAACTCCATCCTCCAGTTAACCTGAATACCTTTAATGACTTTATCTCTGGGCTGACTTTAAAAATGTAGCTCTGGGTACTTACCTGTGTTATTTGCATTTCCCATGCATGGGTGCTGCAATATTTGCTCACTCCCACGTAAACTAGTGATGTAGCTGGACCCAGAAAATTATTAGGTTTTTTTTTTTTTAGCTAAAGGAAAGCCGGCTTTAAAATTTAGAGAGGTTTGGTAGTGGATGATATTCATTAACGAGGCTGAGGGTGACTGAGGCATAAGCTTCCCTAAGTGACTTATAAGAGTTCAGATGATCGGAATGATGCTCTGGGTTATGACTTGCTAGCTGCTTCTGTCGCCTAACAACAAAATTAATAATATTATAAGAAAATAATCATCACTTTTTCAGACTTTTTTTGACATTTCTACCTTAGTGCAAAAGGGAAGACTCCACTGGTTGGAAAGATAAGCATGAGTGAACAACCTGTAAACCAATGCTCCACACCACACACAGATGGACTAAGGTTCATTTGTCCTCAACTCTGGCTGCATATTTAAATTGCCTGGAGAACTATAAAAGGGCACATAAATCAGGCATCAGGCATGAAGACAGGCATGGATGCTTTATAAACGGTCCTTGAAACTCCAACTTGAAGAAGGAGTAATTGGCATCTTCCCTTTGCTTCTAGGACTTGCCTGCTTACAGAAGGCAGCATATTTTAAGTAGACTATCTTGGAAATAGACCAGGCTATGATAGTTTTAGCTTATTTATTTATTTACTTTTGCTACTGTTCTATCATGGGGCCTAATATACTTGAATTATGGCAAAAACTTGATACACATTTACTGAATAAACGTAATTACAAGGCAACTATTTAAAAAAAAAGAAATGATATAATGATAAATACATTATGAGGGGGAAATTTAGCATAGAATATTACTATTCAGAGAATACTCAATGAAAATACTGAATCTTTGTCAGGGTAGTGAAAACCATATGAACTTTGCTTTATGAAGAGGACCTGGAGGAATGGAGTTTGAAAAGCCTGATGATAAATAACTTTTTTTAAATGAGAAGGCTCAAATTCTGTTTCTTTCACGCAGCCCTCCACTTCCACACTGAAATGTTTAGGTCCATGAGAATAACTGCTAAGCTGTTAAAGGACTCGAGAGCACAGCAAAAGCTAAGTGGCTTAAAAAACAAAATTTCTGTTCACAAATAAAGGAAGAAAATAGCCAGCAGCTAGCAAATATTCAAGATAATAGGTCATGTGTCAATAACAATTTCATTTTATGAGAAAGTTTCTGGTTTGGGAGATTAATGAAAAACACAATAACGATATATCCTGATTCCCACATGAAATTATGTATCATGTACTCAAGTATAAAATGGTGATTTGTTGTAGTTATACAGTCACAGTATAGTTAAGAAGAGTTGTGTCTTGCTAAAATTTTCGTATCTTATTTGTAGCATAAAAATAATTTGAACTCAAAATTGCCCTTGAAATTCTTTTAACTTGTCTCAGTAAGAGTAGCAGTGTGTGATTTTCTTCTACAGCTGTGGACAGAAACATTTTCCCTATGATTACACATTATATTAAGCAGCCTGACTTCTTTTAGGAACTACATTAAATTTCCAAAAACAATCCTTAGAAGCTAGACACACACTCAGTTTGACAAAATGTCCAAATTAACATGAAAAGTAAAAGCACAGCAAGAATTGAAACCCAGGGGTGCTTATTTGGTGTCCTCTATTTTTCTCTACCTCTCTCAGTTCTCCTATCTCTTGCATATATTCTGCAGGGAATTTAATATAATACAAGTTACATGCATCTTGGATGAAAGGAAGTACAGTCATTTGATTACTGTTCACCCAAAGCTTACCAGTTGCCTAATATACACTTACAGTCCTCTAGATCCATTCAGTTTTTGAAAATGTATTAATTGATGCAGAGAAAAAGAGAGAACAGGATACATACTTAATTTTAAAATAATAAAAGGATGAAAAGAGATAGAATATTTCACAATATAGAGTAAATACACAAACACATCTCAATAATCTATAATTGAGACTACAAATGAAAATTACATTAAAAAACAAATATGACATTGTATATATCACCTAGTTCAGAGCAAAAAACTAACTAAATTCATGCTGAATGAAGACTATGGATTGATTATGAACAAAAAGTAACAATGCTGTCACTGTGGATGTCTGTAGGGAATAAGAGGCTAGTGAGAAACAGCTTACTTCATATTAGGAAATTTTTAGGGTTGCTTTTAAGATTCATTTTATTTTATATTATTGTTCCATGTGTGTAACTTTCTTGGAGATGGTAACTTACCCCTCCAAGCCAACTGTTTTTTACACATATTTGAAGGTCAGGTAGCAATGTCTTTCAGATAATTGAAGTGCCATCTCTATTCTCTACCACTATCAACTTAGTGAACCATTCAAGTGAACTAGGCAACAACCTAGTTTTTGAAATGAATACATGTATATTTAAAATTGTTTTGATGAAAGGTAAAGACATTATTTTCCTAAGCAATCAAATATTCTTACCATTAACTATATACAATTATTCAATCAAAACATTTTATAACCCACAAATGTTAATCATATAAGTTATTCTAAATTTAAATTTTCTAGTAGGCACATTTTAAAAACAGAAAAAGAAACAAGGGAATTAATTGCAATGGCATATTTTATTTCATACAATGTAGTTAAATTGTTTTAATTCAATGTATAACCAACATACTACCCTACATTCTTGCATAAACCATAGATGATTTACAGTCTGGTCATTCTGTAGGTTGTGAAAGCAAAGCAGTGGTCATTCTCACAGAGGTGTTAAGAAGAAAATAGAAAAAGGAGTGTAGTTCTCAGAGAGGTCAGGGCAGAATGGGGAAATGAGGGCTGGGAGCCAGGACAACCTCAGGGAACTTTTGAAATGTGTATATAAAAAGAAAATTATGTGCAATTTAAAAAAATCCCCAGACAATTTGGAAGTCACCCTCATTCATTTCCCAATTTCAGAGTCACAGTGGAGAAGAGGATTCTGCCAGTGAGAATGGATAACCATTAAAGATTCTTCTGCTCCTAATACTCACTTATTACATGATATAGAAGCCTGGCATCCTCCCAGCTCTCTCCTAAATCATCACACATCACGTAACAGTCATTTTTCCAAATAAAGGTGAAAGATTACATTCTTAAAGTCCATTTTAGCTAAATACATCCCTCTTGGCCCAGTGTCTAAATTGTATCTAGATTAATGATCAAAGTCTTCTAACTATCAGTAAATTTCTGTCTCTCTGTGTCTGTCTGTCTATCTCTCTGTCTCTTTCTGTGTGTGTGTGTGTGTGTGTGTGTGTGTGTGTGTGTGTGTGTGTGTGTGTATCTCTGAATTATCTTAATTTAAACTTTTAACCTTTTGGTTTGAAGTAAGGGACTGGACTACTAACATTAAACTATGGAAAGTACATATGGATGAGTAGGCACAGCTTTGTGTGACTTGAATGTGCTTTCCCACACCATTTTGTCTCCCATGGTAGGTGTTGTCATGTGTGGGGAAGTATTCCAGTGAATTGATCAATAGCCTGTGAATACACATATGAGCCTTATCTTCATTCTTCTCTCAGACTTTCTCCCTTTCTTTCACATTGATCTTGTAGCAACAGTAATCTACACTTTCCAGGAATGTTCTGTTAAGAGTTTGAGACACTAATTAATGAATATGTTTTCAAAATGCTTTGAATGAAATAATAGAAATCTCTAAATGTCTTCGTTTCAAATTTTAAATGTTTTCTCATTTTTAGATGAGAAGCAAATGGGTGACACTATATTCCTGGGTGGGTTTTATGCTTTTTCATTAATGTGAAGACTCCTTAATTTGAAGATTGAGTTTAGCGGCACCCACTAGTTTTTATGGCTTTAATTCTTTAATTATTCCAAACATGAATTTAAAATTCAGACACCTAGTGTTATTTAAGTGAGTTCAGGTTTTTGTGGTTTAATAAAAACATCTGTTTTGGTTTTCCAACCACAAAAGTGCATTTAATCTGTTCTTCCTTTGGTTGAACTTTTCACATCTGCTCGGCTTGATTCCCATAAGCTAAAGACCAGGTCTTTTCCCAAAGTAGGAAGTCTACCTGCACAACTGTTGTTCTAGCTCAAAGGGTCTATTTTCTCTACCAGCTGAGGATTTCAAATGAATAATGAAAATAAACTTCCTACCCATAATGCACTGCTTATGTCTTTTGGCTTACATATCAGAGTGTGGTCATTTTATGAGGGCAGCATCACCTGGAATTTTGAAATAAGACAGTAAATTGTCAGATGACACATACCCAGGTACTTCTTTCATCTTCTACTGTTTTAATCATGGGAAAGGAATATAGTCTGAGAAGTTAATTACTTGTGAAAAAGTTATACCAAGGGTGGGCAGTGGCTTTCAGACCTCTGTGGTTTGTTTTGGACATGCCTCTAATGCTTATCTGAGTCCCCTGTGTCCTGAAAAGTAGGCCGGAAATGTTGCAAGGACAATATTACTTCATGTATTTGTTTGCTGCTCCTGAGACCTCAGCTTGATTTCTTCTCCTGTTTATGAGCAATCCTGAGAAACAGCTAAAACCAGAGAGTCTGAAACAAAAAGAAACCAAAGTGCTGAAACAAAAAGAAACATTTTTTCTTCATTTGTGAAAAAGTTATTGAATAAGATGAATGCCTCTGTATCTGTTTCTCCCAAGGATTAACTCTTTTTATCAGTATTTACATGAGATTGAACAAAGATGAATATTTTGCCTTTGTTTAGACAAGACGTAATTGATATCAAGTTGGTACAATTATTTTATTTTAGAAATTTTTTGAATATGTGAGACATATATAATTATATATTTTTCTGATATATGATTATGTAATTATATTTAGTCCTATTTATAGGACAGAGTAACATGGCAACATGCAATTATTAGGTGTTCAACCCATGTTTGGTGAATGAGGCTTAATGAGGTAATATAATGGGGAAAGCCTGGTACACTACCTTTGTCTATGCAAACAAGATGAGTCTGTGATTTGAATAATTTCCTGGAGTCTTATGTAAATAGGAACTATCAATGGAGATGATTCAACTTAATTCACAAAAAGTGATTGTCTAGTGCAGATATGTGATAGGCACAGTGAGAAGTACAAGGATCAAGAAGAGTTTTAAAGGTTGAAATATAAGATAACTGTGCAAATTGTGAAGCATGCCATGAAAAATAATACCTAAACACTGTTAGAGTGAAAACAACATTCAAGATATTTCTTAAGTGAAGAGTCATCAGACTATAACAATTTGAGGAATTTTGAAAGAGAAAGTTTAAAATAAAAAGCAATCAAGAAAGTAATGTGTTAAGCAAGTAAACCTTTGTCTAAAAAAATAATAGAATCGGAAACTGACAAGCAATCGAGTCAGACTGAGAACAAGAAGTTGAAATAAGAGCAATGGGAAAGTAACACCAGAGCCATGTTACAAAGCATAGTGAGTGACAGAAAAAAGTCTGTGGCTACAACAAGAATAAAATGACAACCTAGAATTTTCAAATGAGCTTCCAAAGACGGATCTCATCCACACCGATCTCAGAGGGAATATAATTTTGTGAAATACACACTGTGAAAAGAGCTTCTGTAACTTTCAGGGGTATATGTGGAGCAGAATCTCTCACTTTCATATGGCTTTCATAGTTGCTTTATGCACATTCCAGTGCTCAAAACTGTACTCAATGCCAAACACTTTTATTTTCAAGAAGGGGTCAAGATTTTCAAATAGACCAAAATCGAATGCTAAAATGATTTTAATTGTATGCCTGCTACTCATCATAGCAGAAATGACTCTACTAGAAGCCTAATACCATTGCGTGGCACTCTGCTTTTATTTAGCTTGTATTTTTATCTTTTTTTCTGTTTGTTTTTATATTTGATACTGGAAGTGTAAAATCAATGTTTTTTAATGTATGTTTTTTATTTAAATTAGAAACATGCATGCTTCAAATGTCAATCCCGGCTCCCCCCTTTTCCCTCCACCAGCCCCACCCCCACCCTGCCACCCCCAGCCCAATCCCCACATCATTCCCCAGGGAGGGTAAGGACTTCCTTGGGGGAATATCCAGAGTCTGTCATTTCATCCAGGGCAGGACCTGGGCCGTTCCCCATGTGCCTAGGCTGAGAGAGTATCCCTCTCTAGGCTGAGAGAGTATCCATGTGGAATGGGCTCCCAAAGTTCATTTGTATGCCATCGTGAACACTAGTCAACTACCCAAAGCTCCAGAGATTTATGAGGCCTCTTCACTGACACTACATTCATGGAGTCTGGATCAGTACCCTATTGGCATCTTAGTCATCAGTCTGGGGTTCAAGAGTTCCCCTTGTTCAGTCAGCTGTCTTTGTGGGTTTCACCAGCCCGGCCTTGACTACCTTGCTCATCACTCCTCCATCTCTGTTATTGGGTTACTGGGTTCAGTGTTTAGTTGTGAGTATCTGTCTCTTCTTCCATCAGTCATAGGATGAAGGTTCTAGAATGTCACATAAGGTAGTCATCAACCTTATCATCAGGTAGGGGCTATTAATGTAGTCTTTCCGCTATTACTTAGTTTTCCAGTTAGTGTTAGCCTTATACATCTCTGGGAATCTCACTAGTGTCAGCTCTCTCCTCAAAGGTATAATGACTACAACTATTATGGTATCTGTCATCCTGGTCTCCTCTGTTCTTACCCTGACTCAGCCTTCCTGCTCCCCCTTGTCTTCTTGTACCCTCCTCTTATCTCCCTCTCTTTTTGCTGGTTTCCTCCCCCCCCCATTCCCAATCTGCTCAGGAGATCTTACCACTTTCTGGGGTATAATGCATATCTCTTGGGAAACTCCCTGTTTCCCAGACTCACTGGCCATGGGATTGTAGACTGAAACTGCCCTGAACCATGTCTAAAATCCACATATGAGTGAGTACATACCATGTTTGTCTTTTTGTGACTGGGTTACCTCACTCAGGATGGTTTCTTCTAGTGCCATCTATTTGCCTGCAAATTTCATTTGTTTTTTTCTGCTGAGTAGTACTCCATTGTGTAAATGTACCACATTTTCTCTATCCACTCTTCAGTTGTGAGGCATCTAGGTTGCTTCCAGGATCTAGCTATTACAAATAATGCTGCTATGAACATAGAGGAACAGACTCCCTCCAACAATGGATGAGTGTTCCCCTTTCTCCACATCCTCTTCAGCATGAGCTGTCATTGGTGTTTTTGATTTTTGACATTCTAACAGGAGTAAGATGATATCTCAGGGTTGTTTTGATTTGCATTTCCCTAATGGCTAAGGATGTTGAGCACTTTCTCAAGTATCTCTCAGCCATTTTAGTCTCCTCTATTGAGAATGCTCTATTTCGTTCACTCCTCCACATTTTAATTGGGTCCTTTAGTGTTTTGGAGAATAGCTTCTTGAGCTCCTTGTAAATTTTAGAGATCATCCCTCTGTCAGATGTGGGGTTGGTGAATATCTTCTCCCAACCTGTGGGTTGCCTTTTTGTCTTGCTGAAGGTGTCCTGTGCCTTACAGAAGCTACTCAGTTTTAGGAGGTCCCATTTATTAATAGTTGATCTCAGTGTTTGTGCTACTGGTGTTATGTTTAGGAAGTGGTCTCCTGTACCAATTCGTTCAAGGGTACCTCCCACTTTCTCTTCTAACAGGTTTGGTATTGCTGGATTTATGTTGAGGTCTTTGATCCATTTGGACTTAAGTTTTGTGCATGGCGATAGATATGGATCTATCTGTAATCTTCTATATGCCAATATCCAGTTATGCCAGCACTATTTGTTGAAAATGCTATCTTTTTTCCATTATATAATTTTAGCTTCTTAGTCAAAAATCAGCTGTTTATAGGTTTGTGGATTAATCTCAGAGTGTTCAATTTGATTCCACTGGATTACCTGTCTTTTTTTGTGCCAATACCAAGCTGTTTTCAGGACTACAGCTCTGTAATAGATCTTGAAGTCAGGAATGGTGATGCCTCCAGATGTTGCTTTGTTAAGTAGGGTTGTCTTGGCTATCCTGGGTCTTTTGCCATATAAAGGTGAGAATTGTTCTTTCAAGGTCTGGGAAGAATTGTGTTGGGATTTTGATGGGGATTGCATTGAGTCTGTAGATTGCTTTAGGCAGGATTGCCATTTTTATTACATTGATCCTACCTATCCAAGAGCATGGGAGATCTTTCCATTTTCTGGTGTCTTCTTTAATTCCTTTCTTAAAAGACTCAAAGTTCTTGCAATACAGGTCTTTCACTTGTTTGATTAGTATTACCCCAAGGTATCTTATGTTGTTTGTGGCAATTGTAAAGAGTGTTGTGTCTCTGATTTGTTTCTCAGCCCTCTTATCTTCTGTATATAGTAGGGCTACTGATTTTTTGAGTTGATCTTGTATCCTGCCACTTTTCTGAAGGTGTTAATCAGCTGTAAGAGTTCCCTGGTAGAGTTCTTTGGGTCACTTATGTAAACTATCATATCATCTTTTAAATAGTGAAAGTTGTACCTCTTCCTTTCCAATTTGTATCCCCTTGATCTCCTTTTGTTGTCTTATTGCTCTAACTAGAACTTATAGCTTGCTACTTGGCTTGAAAGTGTTAATCAGCAGTAAGAGTTCCCTGATAGAGTTCTTTGGGTCATTTATGTAAACTATCATATCATCTGCAAATAGTGAAAGTTTGACCTCTTCCTTTCCAATTTGTATCCCCTTGATCTCTTTTTGTTGTCATATGGCTCTGGCTGAAACTTCAAGTACAATATTGAAAAGGTATGGAGAGAGTGGACAGTTCCAGTTCCTGATTTTAGTGGAATAGCCTTGAGTTTCTGTCCATTTAGTTTGATGTTGGCTGTTGGTTTGCTGTATATAGCCTTTATCATGTTTAGGCATGTTCCTGTTATCCCAGATCTCTCCATGAAGGGGTGTTGGATTTTGTCAAAGGCTTTTTCAGTATCTAGTGAGATGATCATTGGATTTTTGTTCCTCAGCTTATTTATATGGTGGATTATATTGATAGATTTTCGTATGTTGAACCAACCCTGTATCCCTGGAATGAAGCCTTCTTGATCATAGTGGATGAGTTTTCTGATGTGTTCTTGGATCCGATTTGACAGTATTTTATTGAGTATTTTTGCATCAATGCTCATGAGGGAAATTGGTCTGAAGTTGCCTTTCTTAGTTCTGTCTTTGTTTGGCTTGGCTATCAATGTTATTGAAGCCTTGTAAAACGAGTTTGGCAAATACCCTTCTGCTTCTATTGCATGGAATACTTTGAGGAGAATTGGTATAAGCTGTTCTTTGAATTTCTGGTAGAATTCTGCACTGAAGCCATCTGGCCCTGGGCTTTTTTTTTTTTTTTTTTTTTTTTTTTTTTTGGTTGGGAGACTTTTGATGACTGCTTCTATTTCCTTAGGTATTATAGGTCTATTTAAATTGCTTATCTGTTCTTGATTTAATTTTGGCAGGTGGTATCTATCCAGGAAGTCATCCATTTCCTTTAAATTTTTGAATTTTGTGGAGTACAGGTTTTCAAAGTATGACCTGACGATTCTCTGGATTTCCTCAGTGTCTGTTATTATGTCCCCCTTTTAATTTCTGATTTTGTTAATTTGCATGTTCACATTCTGCCATTTAGTGAGTATGGATAAAGATTTGCATATCTTGTTGATTTTCTCAATGAACCAACTCTTTGTTACATTAATTCTTTGTATTGTTTTCCTAGTTTCTGCTTTATTGATTTCAGTCCTCAATTTGATTATTTCCTGTCATCTACTCCTCCTGGGGGGAGTTTGCTTCTTTGTGTTCTAGAGCTTTCAGCTGTGCTAGTGTAACTATTCTCCAGTTTCTTCATGTAGTCACTTAGTGCTATGAACTTTCCTCTTAACACTGCGTTCAAAGTGTCCCATAAGTTTGGATATGTTGTGTCTTCATTCTCATTGAATTCTAGGAAATCTTTAATTTCTTTTTTTATTTCTTCTTTGACCCCGGCATCGTGCAATAGCGTATTATTCAATTTCTATGAGCTTGTAGGGTTCCTGCAATTTGTGTTGTTGTTTAATTCTAACTTTAAAGCATGGTGGTCTGATAAAATACATGGAATTATTCCATCTTTTTTGTACCTGTTGATGTTTTCTATGTGGCCAAGAAAGTGGTAAATTTTGGAGAAGGTTCCCTGTGGCGCTGAGAAGAAGGTATATTCTTTTGTGTTTGGATGGAATGTCCTATAGATGTCTGTCAAACCCAATTGGGTCATAACCTCTATTAGTTCATTTGTTTCATAGTTAAGTTTCTGTCTTGTAGTCCTGTCTAGTGGTGACAATGGGGTGTTGAAGTCTCCCATTGTTAGTGTTTGAGGTTTTATGTGTGGTTTAAGTTTTAGTAATGTTTCTTTTATGAATGCGGATGCCTTTGAATTTGGGGCATAGATGTTCAGAATCGAGACTTCATCTTGGTGGATTTTTCCTGTGTTGAATATGAAATGACCTCCTTCATCTCTTTTGATTGATTTCAGCTTAAAGTCTAGTTTGTTAGATATTAGGATTGCGAATCCTGCTTGTTTCTTGGGGCCATTTGATTGGAAAATCTTTTCCCAACTCTTAACTCTGAGGTAATGTCTGTCTTTAAGGATGAGGTGTGTTTCTTGTATGCAGCAGAAGGATGGGTTCTGTCTTCGAATCCATTCTGTCAGCTTGTGCCTTTTTATGGGCGAATTAAGGCCATTAATATTGAGGGATATTAATGACTTTTGATTGCTGGTTCTTGATTGTTTTAGAATGGTTGTTCTTGGTGGAATTTTATGTGGATTTCCACCCCTCTTTTCTTTTGGATATTAGTAAAATGGGATTATCTATTTCCTATGTTTTTTGTAGTTAACGTCTTTGGAATGGAGTTTTTCTTCCAGGACTTTCTGTAGGGCTGGGTTAGTGTATACGTATTGTTTAAACCTGGTTTTGTCATGGAATATCTTGTTTTCTCCATCTATAGTGATTTGCTGGGTATAGTAGGGCTGGCATCCATGGTCTCTTAGTGTTGATAGAATATCTATCCAGGACCTTCTGGCTTTCAGAGTTTCCATGGAGAATTCAGGTGCAATTCTTATAGGTTTGCCTTTATGTGTCATTTGACCTCATTCTGTTGCTGCTCTAAGTATTCTTTTTTGATTTTGTATGCTTGGGGTCTTGATTATTAAGTGGTAAGGGGACTTTTTTGTGATCCACTCTAATTGGTGTTCTGTAAGCTTCTTGTACATTCATTGGCATATCTTTCTTTATGTTGGGAATATGTTTTTTGAATATGTTTTCTGTCCCTTTGAGTTGGGTTTCTTCACCTTCTTCTGTACCTATTATTCTTAGGTTTGGTCTTTTCATAGTGTCCCATAGTTCCTGGATATTTTATGTTAGGGATTTCTTGGACTCCAAATTTTCTTTGATTGATGAATCTATTTCTCTTATTGTGTCTTCAACACCTGAGATTCTCTCTTCCATCTCTTGCATTTTGTTGGTTATGCTTGTGTCTGTAGTACCAGTCCAATTCCCCAGTTTTTCGATTTCCAGCATTCCTTCAGACTGTGTGTTTTTTTTTATTGTCTCCATGTCGGCTTTCAGTCTTTACATTGTTTGAATTGTTTCTTGTAATTTTTGCTGCATATTTTCCTCCCGTTTGTCCATTTTTTTGGAATTTTTGGTTTGTTTTTTCTTCTATTTCTTGCATTTTTGGTGTGTTTTTCTTCTATTTCTTTAAGGGATTTTCTCACATCCTCTTTGAGGGCCTCTATGATTTTCATGAAGGTGTTTTTAAGGTCATTCCCTTCTGCTTCATCTGCATTGGGGTATTCAGGTCTTACTGGTGTAGAATCTCTAGACTCTGATGGTGTCATATTTGTTTTTCTGTTGCTGAGTGTGTTCTAATATTGCCTTTTCCCCATCACTTCTTCCATTGGATGTAGAAAGTGTCTCTTCCTCTCCTGGTGGGTAGGCGACCAGGGTTCCCTTTCAGTGAGTGCAAGCAAGTACAATACTTCTGGCCTCTGCTCTCTGCCCTCTGCCCTGGGTTTGAGAGGATTGGAGCAGCTCTCTCTTCAGGCTCATGGTCACTTGGGGGAAGTCGACCTGGCTCTGACCTCTGCCCAGAGTGTGGGCAGAAGATGCCCAGCTCTCTCTGCAGGCTCCTGGTCTCTTAGTCATCCTTCCTGGGGGGAGTCGACCTGGCTGCAGTCCCCAAGCCTGGGGATCCAAGAGAGGGCGAGCATGCTCACCTCTGCCAGGGTTTGGGTAGAAGTGTAGCAGCTCTCTCTGCAGGCTCCTGGTTGCTTGGTATTCCTTCACAGGGGAGTTGACCTGGCTGCTGTCCCCAAGCCAGGGGATCCGAGAGGGATAGTGGGAGGAAATCGGGTCTAATATAGGGACCCAGTGCTCACCTCTGACCTCTGCTCTGAGTGTGGGCAGAAGTCTTTTCTTTTTTTTTAACCATTGCTGTTTCCATAGTCACACACTAATATCAACTAATTTGACAATATATATATTATACATTCTCAATTTAATTGTTCGTGTTGTGTTCATACAGATATTGCATCATTTGCTAATATTTTAGATTGTCTAAGAATTCTAACTTCAAATCAAAATGAAGGTCTCATAAATTCATAATTAGGTACAATAGAATATACATATATGAAACATCAATAGAACACACTCAAATATATCCTTTGAAATAATATTATAAACATCTTTTAGCATCTAGGATCACTACTGGTGTGATGACTTAGACTGTTTAGATTGTTTGTATTGTTTATGAAATCAAATAAGGGGTTAATTGCAGGTATGCCTGTGAGAAACACATACAGATGAGTGATTGTTTTGAAAAAGCATTTTTTTGCCATATACTTGTTCTAGCCAAGAAAAATTACAATTTAAGCTATGAGCATTATATGAATACTCTAAAAGATATAACTTCAATTTTTGAAATACAGTCATACAAAAGTAACTTCTATGTGATCTAGAGATTTTTCAGTTAAAAACATATTATTGCATACATACATTGTAAATGTGTTAGCCTTCGTTTCGCAGACATTTCAGCGGCATTTTCTATGACTGCAGCAGTGGTAACATGCTCTCCTTAAGAACAAACATTCTCTCAGGATCTGGCAAGGTTTAACAGAAATTTAAAACAATACTTTCCAAAGAAAATGCTAACCATCTGCAATTGTTATTATTAACACTATTCTTTTCTCTTTTTTCTCCCTATATTATTTACACTTCCTGTTGCTTTCAAATGTTTCAATCTATCATTAGCAATTAATTATAAACAAATGTCTAAAGATGTTTATATCGATATTCTTTTTCTTCTTAAGCCAAACATTGCAGCATTTTGTTTTAATCACATAAATTTCCTTTCCACTGCTATGTCTACCTGAGCTCTGCTTGAAGAACTCAACAGCAGAACACAAAAATAATTGTTGTCGGAGAGCATGCATTTGTAATCACTGGAGATAAAGAATGAAACTTGTTCATAATGGAGAATAACTTTAAATCAAAAGCACTTAGTGTTATGTAAACAAGAAACATACTTTAGATACACTTGAACATAACTGAAATATTATAATATGACCTGTTATGTCATGTTATTTCATCTTAACAGCATATGACTACCTATAGTAAAATAAGTATTAGACCAAATCTGAACCCTTTCCTTAGCCTTTCTCATGACTGTTACCAGAGACCCCAACACCACCCACTTGTAACTCTGCCAGAATGAGAGCATAGTTACTCTGTTTATGGGAGAGTTGCCTCTTTGATGTTGCTTAGCCACCATTTCCATTACAGTCACTTTTATCTCTGTCCTGGCACTCATTCCTGCCACATCCTCTTCTCCAGGTGGTCTCCATCTAACCTCCAATAGTGCCGCAAACACTCATGCTTTTTTCTTTTGTCTTTTTCCAATCAATAGCCACATATCCTCTTGGGGATTTTAATACCAACTTATTTCCATTTTACCATTTTATTCATAGATTGTATTTAAAGTAAGAAAGAGCCACAAGGATAGACCATGAAATCCTCAACAAACATTTCCACATAATTAGTCACTGTTTTTGATGACTCCTTTGGAACACCGATTATACAAATGGACAGAGTAACTATTATCAGAGACAGTATTAGGTACTGGAGACTCAGACAGAAATAAACTGTGTTGGAATACATAAAACCAATGAAGTTTGGACAAGGTAGAGGTAAACCCTGGCAAACCTGAGGAAGAAATAATTACTATGGTTTAGGAGGATTATCATGCATGTACATCTTACATAATGAGTAATTCCTTAGGCTGGTCATGAGTAAATCACATCCCCAGTAATAAAAATAACAGAAGTCAGAGCAAGTTCACAGCTACAGTAGCCAAATTGGAGAGTGCAGGGTCTTAGCCCAACCAGGGGAGGCTGAGCTGGGTATGAGGAAGGGTAAGCTGAAGCAGCAGACAGTCTTGTCAAGCAGGAACTCTTATTGTTCCACAACAAGCATCTTTTAAAAGAGAAAACCTCAAAGCAGAATAACAGCCAGTCAATGGTTTTAAAGGTTAGCCTATCAGGCACCTAGGTGCCCTAGGCTTTATCTAGTGAAGAGAAGCTCTTCATGCAGTGAACTCATTTGGTTCGATCTAGGCAACCAATCATCTTTTTTTTGTAAACAACTCACGACTTGCCCATGTGACTTCCCCTCAGTGCCATCTTTGACTGGCTAGTGTTACCTACAGGAGAGCTCTGAGATTAAGAGAGACTCCTCAATATTTAAAGTAGAAAGTGGTCAAAGATGTCAATAGATTGCAAGAGGATGTGCAAGAACATGTGTGAGTACAAGCCCAAACACACAAATGAGGTCATCATACACACACACACACACACACACACACACACACACAAAGGAACATGCTTATACACATACACATCACATACAAACAAACAATTGCAAAAAGCTAAAGAACAAATAATAGTATAGGAAGAGAGACATAAAACAGGGTATTTAATGTTTGAGGAATTCTAAGAGCTGTGTTTATTTCTAGTGAAATTGCCATAGACAATTGAAGAAGCCCAACCAAGCAATTAGAAAGGACCTTTCCTGGCCTGCTGTTTGGATCTGTATTTTGAAAGCAACAGAAAAATTGAAAAGCTTTAAATGGGGAGTAATATATGAGGATATCTATCCTCTTAAACCACTTTGTTGATTATACTGTGGAACAAACAGGAGTAAACTCCTATTTGTATAGTAACTCCAGTGGCAAGTGACAAGCTCTAAACCAAAGCAATGTTACTTGGCTAAAACAGGAATGTGGTTGATTCTAAGATAGAGTTGGACTGAAGTAAAGTGAATTAGTATAAGAAAAAAAGTCTGGCAAGCTTCACACAATTTATTGGTGAAATGGGGAAAGATGGCACTGGTTCTGTTTTGAACATGTTTCCCTGAACTGACAGTGAAGTGTCTGAGTAAGATAATAAAGAATAACCACATGCAATGGTTGGGCAATATATTCCAATACACAGAGTTCAAATGTATTCAGTGGCAACCCAAGAGAGAACTGTCCAGACCAACACCCAACACCCAGGAGAAAGAGACCTCCCCAGTAGAAGATGGAAGGCCACAAAATATCAAAAATGACAGGAAATAAAGTTCAAGGAAGAAATGTTGTAACTGACAGGGTCAAACAGCATAGAAAAATGCTTTCAGAATATGAACAAAGATTTGTCTGCTAATTATAAAAATAAAGACATGGGTAAACAACTCTGTCACCATGCTGGGATCCGGTGAAAGTGTGAAAATTGGAGAGAAGGTAACCTGTCACTCATAGAAGGACTCTGGGAACTTAATGGGAGACAATGTGCATAACCACAACATACCATAAATGTTAGCAAATAAGTTGGGCAACTGTGGGAGCTTTGTGTCTTGTTCACTTGTTGTTGTTGCCATTGTGTCTTATTTATTTGTTTTTGTTTTTTGCTTTTGTTTGAGAACTGTTTTCTTCTAACTTCTATGAGAACAAAGATCATTAGCCAGTACATTCACTAAGTAACAATATCTGGTAACATTTTCATTTTTTAAAAGCAGGAATAACAAACTTTTGCTAATATATTATTTTAAAATCCAACCCAGAGATGGAATAAAATTCACTAAATGAATGGATTGGTGGATGAGAACAGAAAGTCTTAGAAGACGTCCAGTGTTTGCTCTGCTCATTTACTGCTGGAAGAAATGGAAGCCCCACGAGATTCCCTGATCCAGCAGTCAAGTACCAGGTCAAGGCAGAGGCAGAACTAGTCAGGGCCACAGCGTGGGTCTTTATGCATCCCTGCTTGAGCGGTCTACAGCTACCTTTGAAGTGCCAAGGTCAGCTCTGAGTGCTGCAGATTATTTCAGGAACCCTTATAACTAGCAACACATTAGCTTATGTGTATCCCTTTGCCTTTAAATTGTTTTCAAAAGGTTAAGTTGTAACTACACGTTAGTTGTATTAGTCAATTAGTGTTAAGTATGAATTGCCTGTCATAAGCAGCAGTAATGGTGTTCTTTATTCCCTCCAGAAACATATAAATAAATTTGAGATAATACTCCAAAAAGTAAAATGAAGGCATAAATTTGTTTTTATTTTTGGATATTCTTCTTACTGTTTCTGTTTTTCCACAAAGAGGGAAGAAAAAAACCCTCAAATGTAACTTTCCATCTTAACAAAGCTTTTGTTTTCAGCCTCAGTTGACTTCAAATGCTTCACCACCATCGCACTGGCACTTCAAGATCCCAGCACAATGCAGGAATCAGCTTTCTAGTGTCAGTGAAACAACAGCTTTATTGAGTGAATATGCATGAAAGTGCTGTAAACCATAACATCTCCACAGGCAGCACCTGATTGGCTTGCAGCATCACTGTCCAGTCTTACATCTGAGCTCAGCACATAAAGTCCCAGCATTGCAGGCTAATGCGCCTTTAAAGCTGTTGTTTGTCTTTTGTCAAAGAGGGAACCAAACAAAGAAAATATGGGTAAATGGTAATGAGCCAAGCCCAATAGAAAATTACACTTCTCAATTATTAGAAGGCAGCAATACAGTCAATAGAGAAACAGACTTTTATGATACCTTCCTTTCTTTATATATAACTTTAAGGTAAACACACCTTTGCAAACTCTCCAGGTCTTGCTTTGCCTTTTAACTAAGGAGTAAGATTATAGGATAGGTTTTACTTCCCCCTCAGGGATATAGTTGTACTTTTAACTAAGAGGAAAAACAGTTTCTATTTAAGCACAATTTTTATGAGCACTTGGTCTCTACCTGATAGAGAATTACAGACATTTCTCTCTTTTATTCCTTAGCCTCATACATTTTGCCAAATCCCACATCTAAAAATATTACTACTGTCCTAGAAAGCTCGGCACCACTCTGGTAGCAAAGCCAGATCCAACACAACTGTGTGGCATTCACAGTACCTCACGGTTTTTCCCATTCCCCTCGCCCTCTGTTTGTGGAGCAGCTATGCTCAGAAGTGTTCAGGACATTAAATTCCAAAATCCCACTAATGACAATTAGTTTTGCTTCCCTCAGCAAACTCAGCATGTCACTGCCGGGTCTCTGGTTCTTGAATTTAAACACTTGCCTCTAACTGTCTCTGCAGTAAGGCTGCAAGCAGACTGACCACAGAGCATCACATATATGAAATCTGAATTTGTCTTTCAGGAGATACACTTGCCACCGTGCTATAACCTCATATTTTAAATTGCTTGAAAAGTGACTTCAAAATGATCTGAAATAGAAACAATCTAATACAAATGAATACATCTTCCTCTAGAAAGTTATCTAAGAAGAATTTTAAATTGCAAATGCTAACTTTGTAAAGGTTATACTAAAAGGGCTTCATGCATGGTTATTTCCAACTCATTAAGTATCTTTAGAAAAATATACAAATGCCTTTAAAGCAATGACTTAAAAGAAGAGTCCAGGCCTTTGAGGTAAGAGTAAAAGAGTGGGCTATTATGAAAGTTTTTTTAAAGCTAAGTGCTATGAACTGTGACCAGGTATTTAATCTACAAGAGATAGAACATTTCTAGAAATGTAGACATGGCTAAAATCTTACTTAGAGTTCAGAAAATATGCAAATCACACTCATTCATTTATTCAGCCAGTCAGTTACTCATTTGCCATTTGTATATACAACTTGCCAATTACAAATCAGAAAGCTGGAAATTTAACATTTAACAGATAAATGCCTTGCCTTCCTGGAATTTACATTCTAAAATGGGGTACAATTCAATAAAAGAACAAATATAAACAAACATAAGCAAAAAATAATGAAGTAGTAAAATGGTGTTAGAAAGACACAGGATACTATTTTTTAAACTATGAGCTTGGAAGACTGTTTGAAAGGATTGTCCTTTCATCACTACCTGCAAACAATATTTGCTGCAAAAACTATTTAGGTTTAAAGGCCTTATGAGCAATGAGCCAGAACAATGCAGTCATTGCATAAGACATGATCTTCAGATGTCTAAGTCAGCAAAGATGTCAGGGTAGAAAGAAGTGAAAAGGAAATGAGTTTGGAGAAAGAGAAGTAAAAGTCCTTGAAGTAAGGGATTTGTGTCTTCTACAAAGTGGACCAAAAAGCTGATGGGATTTTGCTTTTATTTCCATAGGGAACAAGAGGCTAGGTGTTTATTCAGGGTTGATATGGATCAGGTTTGATCAAGGAAAACCTCTTGAATCTTGAAAGGTGGTATCTATTAACAAAGGTTGCAGCTGGTCTTCCCAAGTCTTGGCCATTATCTCTTATTTTCTCAGGACCATAGACAACAGGAAGCAGTTTAGAGAAAACAAATCCCACATTCCCAAGAGTTTGGGTGTATGGTCTTGGGTTATTTGGTGGGTTTTGGATGTTTGCTAACATTTAGGGGAATATAGAAATATAGGATAAAAATATAACTATTAATCTTAGATATTTTGCATTGTCATATATTTTTGCATATTGATATGCAGCTTACTTCAAAAATGAAAGGTATAATTAAGAAATGAGGGTAGTAGTTAATCTATAGTAATCAAACTTGTTGTCATATTATGTATGTTTTCAAAGTTAAACAGGTATGTGACAGATGATTTTCAAACACTTCAAAGACCTACAGAATATGGCACTTAAGATGTCCAATACCATAAGACTTTTCATGAGAAAGAGATACATTTGCTCCTGGCAGCACCAACTTACTTTATGAAACTATATTGGGCAACAAAGAAACTCCATATGGAATTTGGTTTCAATTTGGCAAGAACACAAGAAAAAGACTGTTGAACTTTGCCAAGGCAAGGTAGGACAGTCTTTTGAGATTTCTGCTTCACAGGAGAGTCTTCCAAACATTGTACAGGACACAGAAGAAAGGGAATGATGAAGCACAAGGCACAACAGTCCTTCAAATTCCCTGTTTAATTGAAAAGTCAGCTGTAGGGAGAGAGGCACCTGCAGCTTTGACCACACCCATGGAGGTGTGGTCACAGGGACGTGAGGGAAGAGAGATAAAAGGATGGGAAGGAGACCCCCTTGCTCTCTTGGATGCCGGCTGTGCTTCAGTGAGCATAGCACTTCCCAGCTTCCCCTGTAAGTGATTTCTATATTTAATAAAGTATCCTAGACTCCCCTTTTCCTGTTGCATTGTTTCCTCATCAGCTGGTGTCAGAAGTATGTGGTCACAGCTGCAGGTACATCTCTCCCTACAGTCTGCCTCATATTGTAGACCTCTAGGTCAATGATGGTGCCCCAACATTGCAGAGGAAGTTTTGGCGACTGTCCAGGCTGTCAGATGTCTCTGTTGTTAGGTAATATTATATCCTTCTGGGGATCTTTGATGGAGTTAAAGACTGGAAGTTAGAGATATAGTTTTCCTTATTTATGATAGAAAGTAAATTAGTTATAAAACTTTGGGATAACTAAAATAAGAGTAGATATTGGAGTATTTTCTCTGAATTTGCCAGACACAAATTGATTGGGAATAGTAAATATAAAATTTACTTGATAATTATTGTATATAGTCTTACTGTGTTTAAATGGAAACTCTTTCATTTTTATTTAGACAAAAGCAGAAATGTTATGGAATATTAGTTGAAGATGTGTTACAATTGTTTATGCAGTTGTATATCTGTTTAATGTTGCAAAGATGTGTTGAATTTGTTTAAATCTCTGAGGCTGTTAATTTCCTGCCTAAAACACCTAATTGGTCTTATAGAGTTGAACAGTCAATAGCTAGGCAGGTGTGAGATAGGTATGTCTGCCAGTCAGAAAGAATAAATAGGAGAGGACAAAGAAGAGAGGGATGATGGAGAAAAGGAGGAAAGGAGCTCACGAGGGATCAGCCACCCTGCCACACAGTCACCCATGGAGTAAGAAGGATAGAGACGTTATTGAATAGAGAAAGGTAAAAACCTAGAGACAAATGGTAAATGGGATAATTTAACAAAAGCTAGCTAAAAACAAGCTAAGTTAAGACTAGACATTCATAAGTAAGAATAAGTCTCTGTGTATTTATTTGGGAACTGGGAGGCAGCCCCAATGAGGAAAAAAAGTATGCCTAAGATATCCCAACATTATATAGCAATAATACAATGAACTCATAGAATAAAGGGAATACATCATAGAATATTCTAGTCAAACTTTCAAAAGAAAAAAAATCTTTAAAATACAAGAAGAATGGGTCTATTCATATATTGACCATCGGTAATATTACCAATTGATTTCTGAAGAGAAGCTCTGAGGTCAGAGTTAACGGGGTGATATGCTTAAAAGTACTAAAGAAAACTCTATTAATATCATGCTGAACTGTCTTTCAAATAAGGAGAAATGAAAACATTTCTAGATTTAAAAACTTGGAGCTTATCATCAATATAAGAAATACCACTTATCAAGGATATTTTCTTTGCAACAGTTGGAGATCACTACAAAAAATCACAACCAATCAGAATGCAAAACTGTGGATCCAAGTGCCAATAGACAAACATAAAAAACACTATAACACCCAAGGCTCAGGGGAAATTGTATAAGAGAGGTTGGAAAGACTATAAAAGTCAGAGGATCTGGAAGCTGCTGTGAGATTGTGTTTCCTAGAGCCCAATAGTCAGCGCTGAAACCATACAAGTAACACTATACGGACTGAATAAGATGTATTTAGGATCTGTGTGTGTGTGTGTGTGTGTGTGTGTGTGTGTGTGTGTGCAATAACAATTCGTTAAAAAGAAAGTGGTCATGAGTTAAAGGAAAGTGGGAAAGGGTATGTGTGAGGGTTTAGAAGGAGAAAAGGGAAAAGAGAAATATTGTAATTAAATCATGATCTCAAACATAAGAAAAAAGGCAGTATCAAAAGATTATAGATTGTACCTAAAAGCAACAAAAACGGCAAAAGTTGTCTGGGAAAGATAAACAGAGGATAAATGTAAAAATCCTTCAAATTAAGATCAATAACCATCTGTAGTGATGAAGTTGCTTACTGAATGAACATCATCTCCACCCAGAGGCTTATATCCTATATTAAAATTACAAATATAAAGGTGTCTAAAATGTAAGCCTCTAGGGAGCTAGAAAATGAACTGACAAAAGCAAGAAAATGACAGCTTCACTGATTTCAACGTCTGTGCTTCATACATGATGAAAACATAGAAAGTGATGATGAACCTAAAAATGCTTTCACTTAAGGCAAGCTACCCAACATGAGGAATATCTGGGTGTTGTTCCAGGAAAATAATGTTCTCAAGATCATCAAACAAACGATATTTTGGAAATAGAAATAATGGGAGAGTATCTTTGCTTTTATTCTATAATAATGTCAACATTTCTTCAACTGATGTACATTCAGAAAGATTTTTGTCAAGCTCTGAAAATATTTAGTAAAACACACTTACAGCTCAAATATTGATTGTTCCACCTAATCCTTGAGGATAATTTTTTTGAAAATTAAATTTTTATCATACTTTCATGAGATTTCTGTTCATTGTTTTTATTTCTAAATAACATTTTTTGTTGTGGTGATTTATTAAACTATATTATATTCAGAATTTATATATAAAATGTTAAATATGTAAATTTGTTTTTATTTAATATTTTTTTACATTTATGCTAAATTTAAAATAGATTTATTTCTATTGATTTCTTTAGGGTGTGAATTCTGATTGCTTTTCTTAATAGGATATTGGTAAGTAAAGTAAGTCTTATTATCTGGTATTGTTCGAAAATTAGACTTCTTATATCTAAAAGGAAGTTAAGGAAAAACTTCCCTCTCAGCGTTGAATCTTCTGGGTCTTTATAAGAGCCATGTGGAAACACAAACCACAGGGGCATTTTGTAATATGTGCTATCCTTTTAACATGCCATCCATTGCATAGAAAATACATTAAGATCATGTTAAACATCATAACTGGCTTATTTGTTATAATGACAGGGATGAAAACTTTGTTATGAAATTATTTCATCATCCATTTGTGCTCATCATACACTGCACCTACAGAAACCTCAAGTGGTATAGACAACGGTGCCCTATGCCACACAAACATATACCATGCTTCTGAAAGAATAGTGTAGGGCACTATAATAAAGTAGCATTTCTACTTTTTAACCTAAAAACAAAGATGTCACTACAACAATGGTAAAAAGTAGGAATCTTCCAGCTCCATCAGTCTTATGAGAATAACATTGTATCATATACATATGAGTTTTATCATTGACCAAAGCATTGCTATGCAATATGCTATTGTTCTTTAGCAGTAATTGATTGACACAATGATACATTATATATGTATCTAAAAACACAATGTCCAATTTTTTTGCTTTTTAATTTTCTCTTTCTAGTTACTGATATTTTATACATGGCTTCCTTCAAGGCTATGGTATTTTCTCTGTTTGTAATTTTTAGAGGTTGAAATAACCCTGTGGAACGGTTTTACAGTTTATCATGTCTGAGAACAGTGGTCTCCAGAGAAGAGCACAGAGGAAGGAATTCTGTAAGAATTTACAATAATTTATTTGAAAAGGAAAAAACCAAATGTTTCTAAATGTTTATGACATCTGTCAAATATTTTCAACATTACCTATTGCTATGCATTTTATACTGAGTATAAGTCAATGTGATATTTATTTATATATGATGGATTATGGATGTAAAGGCTCAAAGGTGTTTGTGTGGAGATATCAAGAAACAAATGCTCATGGGTCATATTGATCTGAGTAAGGTTTAGTCTTGCTTGTGAAGCTCCTGAGTAGAATCTTAAACCAATTAGGAGTTCATATTATGAGACATCCATATCATCAGAGCTGGGTGGTTGTTCAAGTATAATAACTAAAATTATAAAGCAAATTGATATAAATATCCCTATGTAGTTAGAAAGCAGAACTAGAAGTTAGTATGTGCTTATCTGATGGGACAGGGGAAGCAAGCTTTATGAAAGAAGAAAGCGGCCCATGGAAGACAAGGATGTTCTAGTAGCAAAGTAAAAGGAGATGAGAACCATCTGAAAATGTCTTCTACTGTAAATCAATAGTCCTGCAAGTACATTGAAACAAGAGAGGTGTTCCTGAACTACAATATAAAGTCTTAGAGTTAGCTAACAGGACAAACTTTGTTAATAGCCACCATTGAAAACTATGTGGTACCAAGTCAACATTTCAATTTACTGGGACTCCTAGGTTCATCCTGTATCCATGCAGAGAACAATCCCAAAGATAGCTTTTACGTGTTATTTTTCTCAGCTGTCGAGGAGTTTACATGGTGGGCTTAATATCCACTAAATCGACATATTTCTTACCAGGGCTTATCATTCAGGAACATCTTAATTAACTCTTTGAAAATTCAGGCTTATGTACCATAAGAAGGAGAAGATACAGATACTTAGGAAGAACACATCTCACTATTGCAGAATAGAGAACTGGTGATTTGACCAAAATCACCCATTTCTTTTGATGTGGTTATCAAAGGAAAAAATCCAGTTTCTCTAGGAATTAGGACATGTTTTCAAGCAATGTCGAATGCTTTGATGTCATCAGGGTGAGATCTGCAGGCTCACATTGTTGTGATGAACAGAAGTGGCTGCCTCTCCTATGATTTAGGACTAACTGCTGTGGTCACACACCAACCATAGTCCGTAAAGTTTTGTGCCTCTGTAACATGAAAGTTTCTGTGTCTCGAAACTAGTTAGAAAACAAAAGTTAAGTTTCTCATCTTCCAGATGTCATTGTTAGACTCTGTGTTACTTTGAAAGAGAAGAAAGGCCTTGAAAATTGCCTTCAGCCTTATCTAACAGCATGGATATCTTATCCTAATAAGCAGTTGTAACCTTGGATGGCACAGGAGCTCAACCTTGAGGAGATAAGATACAGGGAATAGGTAAGCTAAGAATAGGCTGTGCCTCTTGTTTTAAAGAAGCCAGAACAGGACTGAGTAAACTCCTGAGAGCCTTTCAGTGACAGCTCAAGCCTACAAGGGCTAGAACACAGCAACATTTAAAAATGTGTTTATATTGTGGGAACTGAACTAAGGACACAACACATCCATCATTTGTATATGAATGAAACAATTCAAGACCGTTTTACTTCCTTTCAAAGTTTTCTTTTACTTAGCACAATAATTAACTGTGTTATCTAGGGTACTCTAAAGGAATAGAACTGATACATTTTTTAAAAAAGGATTACTTGGAATGGTTTGCAGGCTGTGCTCCAAGTAATCCAACAATGGCTGCCTCCTGACTGGAAGACCAAGGAACTGATAAAACAGGATGTCTCATCTAGCTGTCACAATCTGTTCCTAAATTATCAAGGAAATCCCAGAGAGCTGCCAGGTTTCAGTCAACACTGGAATCCTGAAGAACTAGGTTCTAACACCAGCAAAAGGAAGGATCAGGAACAGGATAGATGATCTTGTCACTCAGAGTGAGGGCAAGCGGACAGATAGCAAATGCTTCTTTTTCCCATGTTCCATTAGGTGCAATGACACCCGCAGGTGTGGCCCAGATTTAGGGTGGGTCTTCTGACTCAAAATTATCCTGATTAAGGGTGGATCTCTCTCTCAAATAATCCAACCAAGAAAAATCCCTTATGGGTGTGTCCAGCTTCTTAGGTTTTAGTTACTCCTAAATGTAGTCAAGTTGGCAACCAATATTACCTATAGTAAGTATACCCACTTGTCATCTTGACACACAGTCATATCTCCATATGTCAAGTGATAATTATGACTGATTATGTACAACCACAAATGCAACTATCCCGCATAACACTGAAAACACATTATATATTTCATATGTATGAGGAACATTGTTTTAATGTCTTATAACTTAAACATGAAAACCACTGATAATTTATCTCAATTGATGTTACAGTACATGAAAAAGACAGAGAGGAAAGAAAATACAAATATCTGATATATATGTATATATAAATAGATGTAGAGACAGAGAGATATAGTTGTGCACAACACACTCTTATCAAAATAGAACTGAAACATTCATGTCAATTATAATCCTTATTTCTGCAACTGGTCATGTGGCCTTCCCTGGTACTAAGAAATACCATCCTCTATTACCCATTCTGTATTTCCTACACTTCAGCATGTACTTCAGCACAGTTTGGTTCTTCCCCTGGAGGAGTGATATAAGTTGAGTACCTTTGTGATAGTGTGCCATATAAAGGTTAATTTATTTCCCCTTAATGCTGAGATCTTAAAATGTTATGTAAATAACTTTGTCTTTGGTAAAGCATGTTTTGTTTTTAAATATCTTTGTGAGAACTTGTACAAACAGAATAGTCAGCACTACATTTTGTACAAAGAATGATGTTTATTAATTAAAATATAAATATATGGAAGGCTCGTTATGAACTCAGATCAGAAATAATCACAAGAATTTTATTGAGGGATGAAGATGCAGCTCAGATGTAGAGTGAGGCCTATCATTTATGAGGTCTTAGGTTTGGTCCCAGCATTGCAGAGACAAGCAAGAAAGAAAAGACTATGTATTTACTTGATGTTCTCATTTAAATCTCACAAAACTCATTGTATACATGAAAGCACTGGGTTGAGAAAGGTACAGTAACAGGATGAAGATGAATCAAGAGCAGTATTTCATCATCTCCACCTGTGACTGAAAGTTCAAAGATCCTTCACAGACCACTGTAGAATGACTTATCAAAGCAGGTGCAAGTATTAAATTTGATAAATATTAACTACAACTGCCTTTACAGACACTAAAGGTTAATTAGAAAATTCATAAATATATGTGCAAAGATTCAGTCATTAAGTAAATACATATATATGGATACATAAATTATTAGTCTGATCAGAGGAGTACTTAACTGAGGGAGTCTGCCTCTTCATCGATCAGCCACTAAATGAAGTTTCTGTTTCCCAGACTCTCTGGCCATAGGATTGTAGGCTGACACTCCCCAGATCTATGTCTAAAATCCATATAAGAGAGTACATGCCATGTTTCTCTTTTTGTGACTGGGTTACCTCACTCAGGATGGTTTCTTCTAGTGTCATCCATTTGCCTGTGAACCTCATGATTCCATTGTTTTTTCCTGCTGAATAGTACTCCATTGTGTAAATGTACCACATTTTCTCTATCCACTCTTCGGTTGAGGGACATCTAGGTTGCTTCCAAGTTCTGGCTATTACAAATAAAGCTGCTATGAACATAGTAGAACAGACATCTTTGTTGTATGAATGGGCATCTTTTGGATATATGCCTAAGAGTGGAGTTGCTGGGTCTTGTGGTAGGTTTATTCCCATTTTTCTGAGGAATCTCCATACTGATTTCCAAAGTGGCTGAACCAGTTGGCACTCCCACCAGCAATGGAGGAGTGTCCCCCTTTCACCACATCCTCTCCAGCATAAATTGTCATTGGTGTTTTTGATTTTAGCCATTCTGACAGGAGTGAGAAGGTATCTCAGAGTTGTTTTGATTTGCATTTCCCGGGTGTCTAAGGATGTTGAGCACTTTCTCAAGCCATTATAGACTCCTCTATTGAAAACTCTCTATTTAGTTCTGCAGCCCACTTTTTAATTGGGTCCTTTCATGTTTTGGAGACTTGCTTCTTGAGTTCTTTGTAAATTTTGGAGATCAACCCTCTGTCAGATGTGGGATTAGTGAATATTTTTTCCCATTCTGTGGGCTGCCTTTTTGTCTTGCTGACTGTGTCCTTTGCCTTACAGAAGCTTCTCAGTTTCAGTAGGTCCCATTTATTAATTGTTGATCTCACTGTCTGTGCTACTGGTGTTATGTTCAGGAAGCTGTCTGCTGTACCAATTCATTCAAGGGTACCACCCACTTTCTCTTCTAAGAGGTTCAATGTGGCTGGATTTATGTTGAGGTCTTTGATCCATTTGGACTTAAGTTTTGTGCATGGCGATAAACATGGATCGATCCGCATTCTTCTACATGCCAGTCTCCAGTTATGCCAGCACCATTTGTTGAAGATGCTTTCTTTATTCCATTGTATATTTTTAGCTTCTTTGTCAAAGATCAGATGTTCGTACGTGTGTGGGTTAATACCCAGGTTTTCAATTCGATTCCATTGGTCTACCTGTCTATTTGTGTGCCAATACCAAGCTGTTTTCAGGACTATAGCTCTATAATAGAGCTTGAGGTCAGGGATGGTGATGCCTCCGAACATTGGCTTGTTGAACAGGGTTGTTTTGGCTATCCTGGCTTTTTTGTTTTTCCATACAAAATTGATTATTGTTCTTTCAAGGTCTGTGAAGAATTGTGCTGGGATTTTAATGGGGATTGCATTGAATCTGTAGATTGCTTTTGGCAGGATTGCCATTTTTACTACATTGATCCTACCTATCCAAGAGCATGGGAGATCTTTCCATTTTCTGAGGGCTTCTTTAATTTCTTCCTTTAAAGATTCAAAGTTCTTGCAATACAGATCTTTCACTTGTTTGGTTAGCGTTACTCCAATGTATTTTATGTTGTTTGTGGCAATTGTAAAGGGTGATGTTTCTCTGATTTCTTTTTCAGCCCTTTTATCATCTGTATATAGTAGGGCTACTGATTTTCTTGAGTTGATCTTGTAGCCTGCCACTTTTCTGAAGGTGTTAATCAGCTGTAAGAGTCCCTGGTAGAGTTCTTTGGGTCATTGATGTAAACTGTCATATCGTCTGCAAACAGTGAAAGTTTGACCTCTTCCTTCCCAATTTGTATCCCCTTGACCCCCCTTGTTGTCATATGGCAATATCTAGAACTTCAAGTACCATGTTGAAAAGGTATAGAGAGAGTGGACAGCCTTGTTTTGTTCCTGATTTTAGAGGAATTGCGTTGAGTTTCTGTCCATTTAGTTTGATGTTGGCTGTTGGTTTACTGTATATAGCTTTTATTATGTTTAAGTATGTCCCTGTTATCCCAGATCTCTCCAAGACCTTTATCATGAAGGGGTGTTGGATTTTGTCAAAGGCTTTTTCAGCATCTAGTGAGATGATCATGTGATTTTTGTTTTTCAGCTTGTTTATATGGTGGATTACGTTGATGGATTTTCGTATGTTGAACCATCCCTGCATCCCTGGGATGAAACCTACTTGATCGTGGTGAATGATTGTTTTGATGTGTTCTTGGATCCGATTTGCCAGTATTTTATTGAGTATTTTTGCATCAATGTTCATGAGGGATATTGGTCTGAAGTTCTCTTTCTTGGTTGTATCTTTGTGTGGCTTGGGGATCAAGGTTATTAAAGCCTTATAGAAAGAGTTTGGCAAAGACCGTTCTGCTTCTATTGTGTGGAACACTTTGAGAAGAATTGGTATAAGCTGTTCTTTGAATTTCTGGTAGAATTCTGCACTGAGGCCATCTGGATCTGGACTCTTTTTTTGGTTGGGAGACTTTTGATGACAGCTTCTATTTCCATAGAGGTTATAGGTCTATTTAAATTGCTTATCTGTTCTTGATTTAGTTTTGGCAAATGATAGCTGTCCAGGAAGTCATCCATTTCCTTTAAATTTTCAAATTTTGTGAAGTACAGGTTTTCAAAGTATGACCTAATGATTTTCTGGATTTCCTCAGAGTCTGTTGTTATGTCCCCCTTTTCATTTCTGATTTTGTTAATTTGCGTGTTCACTCTCTGCTGTTTGGTAAGTTTGGACAAAGGTTTGTCTATCTTGTTGATTTTCTCAAAGAACCTGTGGGGACACCAGACCTTGAGCAGAAACCCACTTCCCCTTCGGCCTGGGAGCAGGCATCTATGTAATGTTTACTGAAAACAATTCAGTGCTTTAAAGCTTCATAGGGCTGAGATAAGGGCTTGCTCACTGAAATACCATGCCTTTCACACCTCCTAGGGCTAGATGCCTCTTCCTGTTTTCCTGTGGTGTCTCCCTGATTCTGGGGCCGGAGATTAGACCACCAGCCAGGAGGAAAGAATGGTATGTAGATGAATGGCAGAAGTCCTTAAAAAGGGAAGCTCCTTTATCATAGAGAGGCTTCTCCAGAGACTTCTGCTGAGATTTCTCCTGAGATTTCTCCTGGGACTTCTCCTGAGATTTCTCCTGAGAGCTCTCCTAAGCGGACTGGGGTCTCCTCCTAAGCTGACTTGAGAAACATAAAGTTTTCTTAAAGCAACCGACTGGTCTCTGTGTCATCTATCCCGACCACCTCGCTACATTCTTGGATGCAGGCCGCACAGCAGGTGCGACAAACCAACTCTTCGTTGCATTGATTCTTTGTATTGATTTCCTGGTTTCTACTTTATTGATTTCAGCCCTCAGTTTGATTATTTCCTGGCATCTACTCCTCCTGGGGGAGTTTGCTTCTTTGTGTCTAGAGCTTTCAGCTGTGATGTTAATTCTCTGGTATAACTGTTCTCCTGTTTCTTCATGTGAGCACTTAGTGCTATGAACTTCCTCAGTAGCACTGCTTTCAAAGTGTCCCATAGGTTTGGGTATGTTGTGTCTTCATTCTCATTGAATTCGAGGAAGTCTTTAATTTCTTTTTTTATTTCTTCTTTGACCCAGGGATGGTGCATTTGAGCATTATTCAATTTCCATGAGTTTGTAGGTTTTCTGCAATTTGTGTTGTTGTTGAATTCTAATTTTAAAGCATGGTGGTCTGATAAGATGCATGGAGTTATTCCAATTTTTTTGTAGCTGCTGAGGTTTGATATGTTGCCAAGTATGTGGTCGATTTTTGAGAAGGTTCCATGTGGTGGTGAGAAGAAGGTATATTCTTTTTTATGTGGATGAAATGTTCTATAGATATCTGTTAATCCCAGTTGTGTCATTACTTCTATTAGACCCTTTGCTTCTTTGTTGTGTTTCTGTCTGGTATTCCTGTCTAGTGGTGAGAGTGGTGTGTTGAAATCTCCCACTATAACTGTGTGGGGCTTTAGATGAGATTTAAGTTCTAATAATGCTTCTTTTACGAATGTGAATGCCTTTGTATTTGGGGCATAGATGTTCAGGATAGACACTTCATCTTGGTGGGTTTCACCTGTGATGAGTATGTAATGACCTCCTTCATCTCTTTTGATTGATTTTATTTTAAAGTCTAGTTTGTTAGATATTAGGATTGCTACCCCTGCTTGTTTCTTGGGTCCATTTGATTGAAAAAATTTTTCCCAACCTTTAACTTTCAGGTAATGTCTGTATTTGAGGGTGAGGTGTGTTTATTGGATGCAGCAGAAGGAAGGGTTCTGTCTTCGAATCCATTCTGCTACTCTGTGTCTTTTTATGGGTGAATTAAGGCCATTAATATTGAGGGATATTAATGACCATTGATTGCTCATCCTTCTTCGATTTGCAATGGTTATTGTTGGTGGAATTATGTGTGGAATTTCACCCCTTTGTTCTTTTGGCTGTTGGTAGAGAGGGATTCTCTAATGCCTATGTTTTTCTGGTTGTAGTTAGCTTCCTTGGGTTGGAGTTTTCCTTCCAAAATTTTCTGTAGGGCTGGGTTAGTGGACACATATTGCTTGAATCTAGATTTGTCATGGAATATCTTGTTTTCTCCATCTATAGTGATTGAGAGCTTTGCCGGCTATAGTAGTCTGGGCTGGCATCCATGGTCTCTTAGTGTAGGTAGAATATCTATCCAGGACCTTCTGGCTTTCAGAGTTTCCATGGAGAAATCAGGTGTAATTCTGATAGGTCTGCCTTTATATGTTACTTGACCTTTTTTCCATAGCTGCTCTTAATATTCTTTCTTTATTCTGTATGTTTGGGGTCTTCATTATTATGTGGCGAGGGGAATTTTTTTGTGGTCCACTCTATTTGGTGTTCTGTAGGCTTCTTGTACCTTCATTGGCATGTCTTTCTTAAGATTGGGAAAGTTTTCTTCTATGATTTTGTTGAATATGCCTTCTGCCCCTTTGAGGTGGATTTCTTCTCCTTCTTCTATACCTATTATTCTTAGGTTTGGTCTTTTCATTGTGTCCCATATTTCCTGGATGTTTTGTGTTAAGGATTTGTTGGATTTAAGGTTTTCTTTGGTTGATAAATCCATTTCTCCTAGGGTATCTTCAACACTTGAGAATCTCTCTTCCATCTCTTCTATTCTTTCGGTAATGCTTGTATCGGTAGTACCTGACTGTCCAGCTTTTCTATTTTCTACCTTTCTTCAGATTGTGTTTTTTAATGTCTCTATTTCAGTTTTCAACCCTTGCAGTGTTTGCATTGCTTCTTGCAATTTTCTGTTTATCTTTTCATCCATTTGTTGCCTTTTATGAATTTTTTGGTTTGTTCTTTCTTCCATTTCTTGCATTTTTTGGTTTGCTTTTTGTTCCATTTCTCACATTTTGTGCTTTGTTTCTTCTTCCATTTCCTGCCTTTTTTGGTTTGTTTCTTCTTCCATTTCTTTCATTTTTTGCTTTGTTTTTTCTACCATTTCTTGCATTTTTTGCTTTGTTTCTTCTTCCATTTCCTGCCTTTTTTGGTATGTTTCTTCTTCCAATTCTTGCATTTTTTGCTTTGTTTTTTCTTCCATTTATTGCATTTTTTGGTTTGTTTTTTCTTCCATTTTTTGCATTTTTGGTTTGTTTTTTCTTCCATTTCTTTGAGGGATTTTCCTATATCCTCTTTTAGGGCCTCAATCATTTTCATGAAAGTGCTTTTCAGGTCGTTCTCTTCTGCTTCGTTTGCATTGGAATGTTGGAGTCTTGCTGGTGTGGAGTCTCTAGAATCTGGTGGTGTCTTATTTGTTTTTCTGTTGCTGAGTGTGTTTTTGTATTGTCTCTTTCCCAACTCTTCTTCTAGTGAGTGCAGAAAGAGCCCCTTACTGGTCTGGGGACCAGAGTTCCCTTTTGGTGGGTGCTAGCAAGTCCAATAATCTGGTGGTTCTTCTATTCCTTGTCCAAGTCCTGGTCCCGTGGGTGGAGAAGAAGAACAGGAATCTGGGGCGCTTAGCCTCCTACCTGGTCCCCTGTACCCTATGCTGGGTCCTGTTGTACCTGATCCGGAACAGCTACTCCCCTGGTCTCCCTGGCTCCTCTGGTTTCCTGGTCTCGTTGACAGGAGAAAAGACCGGGAGTCTGGGGTGCTTGGCTCCCGCTGGGATTGGGAGCTCTGTGCAGATCCCAGGCGATCTGCAGGTACTGGAACACAGGCCTGGAAGCTGGCCTGTTTACCTGATGCTGCCAGAGGAACAGCTGCTTCCCTGGACTCCCAGCCTCCTCTGGTTTCCTGGTCTCGTTGGTGGGAGAGAAGATCTGGAGTCTGAGGTGCTTGGCTCCCGTCGGGATTGGGAGAACTGTGCAGTTCCCAGCCGATCTGCAGGCACTGGAACACAGGCCTGGAAGCTGGCCTGTTTACCTGATGCTGCCAGAGGAACAGCTGCTTCCCTGGACTCTTGGCCTCCTCTGGTTTCCTGGTCTCGTTGGTGGGAGAGAAGACCTGGAGTCTGGGGTGCCTGGCTCCCGCTGGGTTTGGGAGCTCTGTGCAGTTCCCAGGCGATCTGCAGGTACTGGAACACAGGCCGGGAAGCTGGCCTGTTTACCTGATGCTGCCAGAGGAACAGCTGCTTCCCTGGAATCCCAGCCTCCTCTAAGAACATTGGTTTATTGAAGTGTAAATGAATATAGTCATTGATCTTAATTCAACTAGTATTTACTGAGCACCTACTAAATAAAATTTGTTGTCAGCTACTCCATAAGAAAGGTTCAAATAAAAATGTAGCACAGCTTCTGTGCCCCAAAACAAAGGCAGTCCTGTAGGGAAGAAAAGTAACTACAAATGAAAGCAAGAGAATACAAAGTTAAAAACATGTAAACACCAGTACAGAGAATGCATTATACATACAAATATTCACAGCTAAATTAAAAAAAATAATTTCTAACTGCAGAAATTATAGAAAATCTCAGGGATCTATTTTGTATTACTTTTGAGATTGCAATTTAATTAAAGCTTCTACCTTCCATTTCTTTCCATATTTCACTTTCTTCTCTCCATCAAATTGATGCTATTTTCACCAACTCTTATTGAATGCACACACACACAAACATACACATTCCTAAATATAACATGCTCACTACATATAATGTCAGTTGTGTGTATATTTTCAGGACTGATCATTTGGCACTGGATAATCAGTTGTTATGCTCTTCCCTAGGGAAGGCCCCCTCTCCAACTCCCAACTTTTCTCAGTTGCCTATAGTTCTCTGCATAGGCTTGAGGGCCCACTTTGGCATGTCCATTGGTGTCATCCTTGTTCCACTAACATTTTGGCATGTTGTATTAATTATCTATAATAGATAAGTTCAAATGAAGCTTAACTGGATTCCTGTGTCCCAATATCTCTAAAAAACTTGTCATCAAGAATACTGGGATTCACTCTCTCTCTTTGAGTCCCCTGACCTTGGAGGCCACCAGACCCTTCCTGCCACCAAATCACACAGAGGGACCTGGATGCCTCCCCATCCTATGATAGAGTAAATGAGAGAGAGAGAGAGAGAGAGAGAGAGAGAGAGAGAGAGAGAGAGAGAGAGAGAGAAGGACCTGAAGGCAGAACAAAACATCCAACATAGGCCACCATTCCTGGGTAGAGGGGGAGGGAGGCAGGAGAAGGAGGAGGAGAGAAGAGGAAGGAGGGACGAGAACATGGGGGAATCAGAAAGATTGCATTAAGAGGAGAGCAAGAAAAGAGACACATCAATAGAGAGAGCCACAATAGGTTTAAAGAGAAATCTGGTAATAGGGAATTGTACAGAGATTCACAAGGATGACTCCAACTGGGACCATAAGCAATAGTGGAGAGGCTACCTTAAATGCCCTTCCCCTATAATAAGAATGATGATTACCTTAAATGCCATCTGAGAGTCTTCATCAGTAGATGATGGAAGCAGAAGCAGAGATCCACAGCCAAGCACTGAGCCAAACTCCTGGAATCCAGTTTTTAAGAGGGTGGAGTGATGGACTTCACCAGAGAGTGTAATAATGAAAGGTGAATGAAGGTAAAAGAAAGGTGGGAAGGAGATAATACATGATAAAAATAGAGGATAGGTAGGTAGGTAAGTAGATAGATAGATAGATAGATAGATAGATAGATAGATTGATTGATAGATTGATATCTAGAGCAGCAGGAACTTGAAGGAGGTGTATCCAGAGACTCAGGAAGCAGAGAAAGATGAATGCTGATGCTCAGTTTACTTTTTCTTTTTATTTAGTCCAGAACCCTTCTAAGTAATGGTGCCACCCTGAGTAAACAGGTCTTTCTGGCACTATTAGCCTAATCAAGATAATCTATTACATTACACGCATGCTCAAAAGCCCACCCCCCTAGAGGAATACTTTATTTTCTTTCAAACTGACAACTGATGTCAACCATCCCACTAAGTCACAGTCTATGTGACCCAATCGAAGAAGTGTCATCCCATCTATGTTACTGCACTTTGAACATTAGCAGTGGTTACTAGATTCAGCCCGTATTCAGAGAAAGGATCCCACACAGCATGAATACCAAAAGGTAAGACCACTAAACTATTTCAGAGGCCAAATCCTAGAATATACCTTGAAGGAGATGAAGAATTCCTACTTGTAGATATACAAAGGTTTGGAGTACAGACTTCAGGAACAAATAAGCACAGATGAAGAGACAAGAAAGTGTGTTTGTAGGAGAAACCCAAGCTTAGTTGGAACATGAACATACAATAAATATCAGAAAATACCCATGAAAGAGATCAGGTTTCAACAGTGTCAGCTTATGTGCTAGAATTTTGCTATTTTAGATTGAAGGATTTGGTTTTCTATTTCAAGTGTATAGTTGTTTTGTCTACATATATCTCTGTGTTCCTGGTGCCTACAGAGATCAAAAGAAGTCAGGTCCCCTTGAACTGGAGTTACAGACAGTTGTGAGCCATCATGTTGGTGATGGGAGCCAAACCTTTGCTTTATGGAAGATGACAATGCTTTAAACTGCTTAACCTTCTCTCTAGGCCCTGGTTGACTTTTGTTTGTTTGTTTTTAACTTATCAGTAGCATGTTTGTCTTAGTTAGGGTTTCTATTGCTGTGAAGAGACACCATAACTAGGGCTGACTTACAGTTCAGAGGTTTACTCCATTATCACCATGTAGAGGAGCATGGCAGAGTACAGGCAGACAAGTTCTATATCTTGATCTGCAGTCAGCAGAGGAGACTGTATCATATAGTGGGCATAGGTTAAGCATATGAGACCTCAAAGCCCACCCCCACAGTGACACATTTCCTCCAACAAGGCCACACCTCCTAAGAGTGCTACTCTGTATGGGCCAAGCATTAAAACATATGAGTCTGTGGGGGCTATTCCTAGTTACACCGCCATAAGGCTCAAGAAATGTGCTTCATGACAATGAACCTGAAAGCCATCTGATAGACTCAGACTTCCTGAAGGTCAAGATTCATTTAAGGCATATAAAATTTCCCCTGAAGACCCAGACCACATCAGCAGCAGTGGACGTGTGTGTTGAGATGGGGAGTGGCCAGGGTAGCAATCTGCTAAAATAGCATATTTATGCTTTAGTGCACATTCTTATAAATGAAATTTCTTCGACTTCTGATTCACAAAGTACTTAATATTATGTGGATTTGCAAAGGTTTTCCAGTTTCTATTATTCTTTGCCCTAACTCTTTCATGCCCTGCTTCAGGCAACTGTTACCTATTGAATGCTGTTATAGCAAAAACATTTGATCTGAACCTTGCCATTTGCCCAGATGTCGCAAAGAAGGAACCAATATGACCTGTCTTTGATCATACTTTTTTTTGCTAAAATGAAAACATCCTCAAATATGTGATTCTTATAAAAGGTGAGTGTTAAAACTCTAGGATAAACCACATTTAAGCCCAGGGTTTCTGTTAAAGTTAATGAAAACATACTGGGGTGAGGCAGGCAGTTGCAAGGTTTGCTGGCTATTTTAATTCTTCTGCAAACATCAGGAAACCTGTCCAGCCTCAATATAGACAAAAGCTAGAATGATTGTTCAATTAGTAGCAGTTTCTCAGCATTTTGTTCAATTATCTAATAAGGAAAATGAGAACCTCAGTACATAAATTTGCTCCATTATGGAAGCAACCTTTAGTGAGGAAGCCAGTCGGCTGTACTATTCAAATCATCAATGTGATGCTGTAAGATGAAACAAAGGCAGGTTCTTAATGATAACTATTGTAATACACACACACACACACACACACACACACACACACACACACTGTGAATTACTCAGGGCAGTATAAACAAAACCAACTAAGTGACAATTCCGATAAGAGAAAAATAGGCCCAGCCTCAAACAGAACAGATGATCCAGTTAAGTCTCTGACATTACTGCTGCTTTTAGGGACCCAGGAACTAGACTCATACATTTCCATTATCTGTTCTATTTTTTTATAGACCTTCGTTGTTGACCTTTTCACAGAAGATTCTGTGTAAAAATCAGAAAAAAAAATACAGGTTTCTGGAATAAATCTTTAAATTAACAGCATAATTTTGACTTTTGACTTAAAGAAATTACACTATGTTTTGAAGTATCCATTGTGTGTGTACTTAAAATTAATTCATTTTTGTGAGATTATAATTAAAGCATTTCTCCCTTCCCTTTCCTCCCTCCTAACTCTCCAATATATTCCTCCTTGCTCACCCAGCCTGAATCACCTGAAGAACTCCAAGATCAGAGCAAAAGGATGAGAAACACCTTACAATATGTGGCCTGAGGATTCTAGTGTGGTAAAAGCAGGCATGTTTCACCAGAAGTCTTACTGCGAGTATTATTCATGGGTCAAGACCAGTCTTCTTCTAATTTGACAGTTGTTCCTTTTGAACACAAAGAGCAAGCTAAACACTGCCAACAGCAACTCTTGGCCAGATCTGCCTGCTTGGAACAGATAACCCGTATGGAACCTCTCTACATTTGTACATGCTGCCTCTGACACCCATTATGCTCTCATTTTCTTTGGCTCATACATGCTAGTCCCTGATTTTCCAGATGTCGTGATCGACATTGGTGGATGCCAGACACCAACCTTCAGTAGTACCTGATGGAAGATTTTCTTAATTGCATAGAGCATGCAACGTTTGCCAGTGTCCTTGGAATCCCTTGTACACCTGACCTCAGTTCTCTGTATGCCAATGTTTTTAGAGATCCCTCTTGTTTAGGCTATAAATCTCTCTCTAGGTACATCCTAAGAAACACCACTCTGAGAAATTTAACAAATATTACAAAGGTGAGATTGGATCTCCTGGTAACATCAGAAGCTATAAGCACACATTCTCATAAACATAACTACTCAAATATAAGCTGAACAAAGACAGCATCAATGACATGCCAAACTAGATGGGGAGATGCCCACAAGACTCCAACCAAACACAGAGAACTATAGGCAATTGAAGAAAACTGGGAGCAGAAGAGGTGGTTTTCCCTGGAAAAAAGCACACCAATTGGTTGTCTAGTGACAAATAGCCCTGAAAACATACATTATACAGACAGAACATTATGCAGACAGAACAAGTTGCAGTTAGGAATATGTATGCATATAAAAATACATATATGCAGGCAACAACAACTGATAAAAAGAGGCATTGGATTTGAAGGAGAATAGAAAGGGGTATTTAGGAGGGGTTGAGGAAAGGAAAGGGAAGGGAGAACTGTTGTAATTAAATTATAATTTCAAAAATAAACAAAAAAGTGGCTGTCAGAAACCTGGCTTCTCAACAAAGAGCATATAGGGTGGTGGTTTGGTGGTTTGACTGTCATTTCAACTAAATAATGTTAGTTCACCTTCTGCTTTTCAAGTCACATTATCTAACCTGTTACACCCACAAAAAAACAACATATTTTGCTTTCTTTTTCAATTTTTAGTTCATTCACACCACTTTAATGAACAAGAAGAACAAGAATGATGTTCCAACCAGATATGGCACAATATTCTCATATTTCAAAATTAAGGCAGTATATAATACGGTAGATATGCTTGATCTCAATATTAAAGAAATGGGACTGAATCTTAGCTACTTCCAAAAATGGATCCATACACCATAGATCCAGCAGTCTCCATAAAGAGGACACTGGATACATTGTTTGTTATCCAGTCTACCATGCAGTCATCAGAAGAGATAAAACACTAGATGTCATGGAATAGCCACCTTGCTTAATTCTCAGATTTTTTTCAGCAAGTCTCTGCCACACTACCCACAAGCCACACCTCTTTATAATTGCTTATGATCCTCTATTTGAACATTGTCAGGCAACACGATCACTAGCAAAGTGGATGAAATAATATGACTAGGTGCTCACATGAAGGATTTTTCTCAAGGGTAATAATTCTGACAAGAGTTTTTTTCAGAACTGACTCATCTGTGGCTCTGTTATAGATATGTGACTCCAGTTCTGATCACCTGAACACTCACCTCTCCTGCACTGATCTCTTCAATACCCCACTCCCCTGTAGGGACACCCTAAACACCCTACTCTCCTGTATGGATATCCTCAACACTCCACTCCCCTGTAGGGATATCCTCAACAACTTCCTCCCTTGCAAAATGAATATAAAGGTTGATTCCCACCAGAGAGCTTTTTAAAAAGTAAAATAAAAAACACAACTGAATTATCATTATTTTTAAGTTACATATGTATGTAGCAACATACATTTCTATTTATGCCAACTATGCAGTTGCTCTTTATGCCAAACTAAGATTGTGATTTCACTAACATTACTTCATCTTATTTTGCCAGTAAAGGAGTCGAGCCCTGTAAGTAACAGCAATGGATTTTTAAACCTATTCTGTGTAATCAAAAAGACCACCTTCCTCCTATTTCCCTCCGTATACACGAACACAGTTTTACAAAACTCAACTGGAGTTCCAACCATAGTGGAACACATGATGTAAGCTTTGAGTCTAAAGACAGAGCTCAAGGATCAACAAAAGTTCAAGGTCAGCATGATCTTCACAGGAAGCTCCAAGATAACAAGAACTGCACAATGAGTCCTTGTTGAAAGAAAAAGAAAGTAAAGAAAGGAAATAAAATAAATCAACTAACCTGTAGGGAAAAGGAAATAAGATGATGCTGGAGATTACATCTCATCTTTGTGTGATTATCTATAGAAAACCAGAGCTTGCCATGGTTTTCTTCTTATCTTTTGCCAACATTAGCCGATCCAAAGTCTGTGTAGCAAAGAGGTGAGAACATGAACTCAGGCATAGATATATGCATTTGCATACATGAATTTCGAAAAAATCTCCAGATATATTAAAAACTCAATATCTGGCATGATAGCATCAGCACCGAAAATCTGAGCTCCACTGACATTTGCAGTGTTCAGTACTATGCTTGGCATTAAAGCAGCTAACAGCTGATACAGACATCACAATATGAGACTTACAACATAGTCATGAACTTCAAAGAAAAAGGATGCACTGGCATAAATGCTACTCCCTATTTACTTAGCACTTTTTAATTTCAGAGAATCATGGGTCACATTAATGCATTGTATCAGTGACGAAAATAGTGGGAAACACAGATGAGCTGTGTTTAAGCTTTCTTAAACTGATTTTTTTGAAATGCCGCTACTCCATTCTTAATAGGTATGAGGAAGAAAGGAAGAGGGAGGGCTGTAATCTTTAAGGGTTCTTTAAGTGATGCGAGAGGTACACTAAGAGAGTTTGGGGAAGGAAGGCAGGTAGGGATCGCTGAATGAGAACACAGAGTCGGAGTGTGTTGAACACAGTGGGTGGTGAGGAAGCCTGCTAAAGTGGAGGAGGCATTTATTATAAGCAAAGGATATGTCAAAATTACCCTTTTTAAATAGATGAATTAATGTTTAAACTCATAAAGGATCCAATTTGCTGCAGATTATTGAACACCTTCTGGAAAACCAATGGTGATTACCGTTTAGGGGCTGTTGCTCTGGAGCCTAGTACGTATATGCCATATGTGTTTATCTTTTCCACTAGCCGACTAACACACGATAATACTGCTGCAGCTTTCAAGATGAACATTTGACAAGCCAGCTCACCGCCGACTGACACCTCCATTTCAGCTGGCCTGACATATATAAAAAGAAACCGAGTGTTTATCCCTGTGCGTTCCGGATTTGACATATGTGCTATATAAGAGTTACAGAAGCAAACTTCAGAAAAGAAATTAAGGCATGTACTTGCCAATTTATTAATCAAAGTTTACCTGCTCCAAACTGCACAGAGACAAATTAAACTGGCTACTATGGTACTCTGAAAACATCTGCTAACCAAGTCAAGAGTAATGACAAACAAACGAGTTCCTTTTGAGGTTGATTTTCATCCAGCTGCATTTAATTATGACAGTACTATCAAAGCAAAGTCCCCATTAGTTGCTAATTCAGAGGGACTTCAGAAGAAACTCCCCTAAACCATCAACGAATCCCTCCAACCCCACCAATAGCTTCCTAAATTCTGCCAATGTTTAAGAAGAGCCATGCAGAAGAATCGTGGTTATCAGTACCGGATGGTAGTGACTGCCAAGGTGGTGTTTGGTGAGATTTTTCCAATGCTACCTTTAATTAAAATTTCAAAATGACAAAATTTATGACACTGGTATCTTTCTTCCAACTTTAGAATTATATAACGCACTGCCTCTGGAAGGCAAGTGAACATTTCATTTTAATGATTCTTACAGGCAAAATGCAATGCCAGTTGTTTCCTTCTTCAGATTTTAGTCACCAGGCTGAAAAGGGTGCAGCAGTTTTTCACCTGCAGAGTGAACTGGTTTGCAAATAGACATGCAAAGTATCGCAGAGAGTATGGATCTAATTTGGAAGCGAATGTCATCAAGCTTTGTGTGTTGATCAGCACCAGCTCTCACACACTCCTCAATAAATCGTCTCCCTTTGGAAGTCACTGAATACCAAGGAGACTGTGCAGCTCCTTTCTCATGCTTTCTCCATTATGCCTGGCAGGGAGAAAACACAAAATGGAAAACTTGGGCACACAAACCATGTGGATCCAACTTAAAGTGCACTAGTCTTTTATTTGCCTTAGGGAAGGCTGGTACTACTAGCTGAAGGCGAAGATGGACAGCATCATGTTTGTTGACAACTTTGCAACGATGGGTAAGCAGAGAAATTTCTTGAGTAACATGATAAATGCCTGGTAGTCCGGACTGAGCACAGTAAGAATTTGCCACAGTTGAATTTAGCCAACCTCCAAGGACCCACATTTCAATACATTTTCAGGACCTCTGCAACACCGTATTTGATCATAGAAAGCAGAAGGAGAATAGGAGCTGTTTTGTGTCCTGAAAATATCTATGACTTCAGAGGGTTTCTATTGTTTGTCCCTCTCTGTTCTTCACAGAGACAAGTTTCTCTAAATCAAAATAATGATTTAACAGCCTAACTTATTCTGCAATCGCTAACCCCACAGCAGCCAGTGGCAATTTAAAGAGAGTCTGACTTAACAAAAGGTAAAATGGAAGTGGGAACGGACACCACTGCTCTCAAGAGTGTTTTGCAAAAGCTTGTTTTCAATGAGCTATTGGGGTGAGCATATGACATTAATTTCACCCTTGGCACATAGATCAAATGATGTTGCCAATGTCACTGTTCTGTTTATAAAAATATTTGTGATGACTTGAGCATTGCCCTCCTCCAATTGGCTTGAGAACAAGCACCGTTCTTCTGTGCTGAGTTTCATAAAGCTGGGGTATGTCCTACTTCAGAAAAAAAAACGAGCAGGAAGAAGCATGGTCTTTGGGGGTAATCAAAAAAACAGGATTTTTCAAACAATAGCCTGGGGGAATGTGTCTCTCGTTAGTGTCCCTTGTCACTCTTCCCTACAGACACAGAACTCCTCAATCCTGAGAACCTGAGCAAGTAAAAGCATAAATAAATCTTTTCAAATCCCACGCTTCTCACGTTTTTTTCTTTAGATGGCCAAAGAAGTTTTATAGGAGAATAAGCATTTTATAGCACAGAAGACCTGTATACAAACTGTCTTGTCTATAAAGATCTTTCTGTGTAGCGAGGATATTATTGCAGTATTTCAAATTACGGACCTCAGGGGCTTGGTAGTATGTTCATATTCTATGTATCTGCCCAAGGTGTTTTCTGTTTTCTTATGCCTACTATTAATCTCTAAGTACGAAAAGCATATTCATATGACGTGTTCTCATTTTAAAGTACCAAGTATCTAAACTTGTACAATTGTATAAATAAATGATTAAGGAAAAGCCAAGTCTAAAACAATATCAGTGCACTCTCAAATGCAAGATGGCAAGTGAGCCCCAATCTGTTCTTGTCCTACCTCAGGCCTGGTTCTGTCTTTACCAGAATGCCGGTATTTCCTTATGTTTGTTCTTACTTTCTAAACTAAGAACATCCATTGAACATTTTGCTTTCCGTAAGTAACGGATGTTCCATTGCAAAAAATACAGAACCTGGTGACAGGACTCAGTAAAGTGTCTGCAGCTTGTGTGTGAGGACCCAAGTTCAGACGCATGTATTAACAAATGCCATCCTTTGAAACCCCAAAGGGAAAGAAATGGGTGGGTCTTTGTAGCTTCATTAGCCAGCCAGCTTAGCCAAATAGATGAGCCACACACACACACACACACACACACACACACACACACACACACACACACACACTCACACAGAATCTTTTTAATTCAGTTCTGTACAAAGACTTGAGAACCTGAGGGAAAGGGTTTGCTACTAGGAAGCATGGAAATTCTCTTGTATACTTCAGTACTCTAGTTTTACAAAATAGGAAAAGAAAGCAAAAGAAAAAGGGAGGGGGATTAAAGGGAAGGGAAAGCCAGGAGGAAGAGGAGGAGGAAAAGCATCTGGGAAAAGTGACTCTAAAGTCAACACTTCCCAGTAAGAACAGACTAATGAAGAAAGGAAGAATGACTGTCAGTAAAAGTCACTCCCAAACTTCTTATCTCTTCCTGGGGGTTGGACCTTGACATCATTCTGCTTTTCTTGTATGCTCTTTTCTTCATAAACAAAATTGTACGTGTGTTGCTAGCCAATTCATTTTTAGAACTTGCAAAAAAAATGGTGAGGCTGTAAGTTGCTCTCAGATAATTGAGAATTATTTATTTCACTTATTTCCTATACTGTTTATTACATCAATATGTAAATGATGTTGCTTAATGAATAACTTACTAATGTAGATTTCCTCTGACACTGTGCAACTTAAAATTATTCTTAAAATTATTTAAGTTGTGAATTTGTTTTCACAGCCATATCTGCCCAGCAAATACTTCCTAAAATCTTTCTGTGTATTAAAAAATGTTAGCACCACTACTTTTCATATCAATTATGGGAGACAACAGGACACAGTAACATGTAAGGATAAATATCATCTTGTAACTAGACACTGGTGGCAGGGAGATGTTGTCCAATGAGGAGCACAGAAAGAAGGAATACAGCAAAATTTGTGAAGGGTCTCAGTATATAACCGTCCCCCCCAAATGAAAAAATTTTCAATGGTGAAAATAGAAAAAGTGAGGGAGGGTTATTAGCCAGGTACCACTGAAAATGGTTCAACAGCCTTAATGGTTACAGATGTGGGACTCAGGGCAAAATGTATATACAGTGCTTTAGTGTCCAGAAATATTCTCTATGGTTATCTCCCACCTTCTCTTTTTATTTATTTAAATTAGAAGCAATTTTATTTTACATTTCAATCCCAGGTCCCTCTCTGTCCCATCTTCCCATCCCCCCCACCAATCACCCCCCCCATACCATCCCCTTTCTGCTCTTTGAAACATCTGCCAGAGCTTGTTTTCCAATTTCTCATCCTGTTGCCCTGTCTTATCTCTTGTCTTGGATTAACACTTCAAATTTATTGATCTCTAAGCTTTTGACTTTAGGCACATGATATGTAAGGTTACCTTGGCTGAGATCCTCCTCTTGTAGGCCAGCTCAGCCAGCATTGATATCAAGCCCAGGGAAGCTCATTCACTCCATATGGAATTATGTTCTTTAAGTACTATAGGAGATTATTGAAATAAGAAAAAGACATATGTGTACAGGAAAAGTCTCAATGAAAAATTTTTAAGTTTTTTCCATTAATCACTCCATCTAACCAACCTCTATAATTTTTCTTTTCCTTTGAAGAGAAATTCTACAAGCATCTATTCCTTTCCTAGTTAACATCTAATCTAGACCTAAACAGTAATTTCACATCCACAATAGAGTACCTCCCGCCCCCTCTCTGAATCTTGGTTTCTCTCTTGGATCCTGTGATGAGAAAGAGTGCATGGCTTGATCTGCTTGTGCTCACTCCTTGCTTTCTCTGCTTTCTTTTCTCTTCTATTTCTGGATTTCCCTTGGGTGTCAACATTGGTGAAGGGCTGTGTGGCAGGCATCCAAATCTGATCATTTTATGGGCTTTTCTGAGCCCCCAAGTCTCTGAGGTTTTTGTGGATGGATGATGCACTATATGGCTGACCTCTCCTTTCTCTCATCTCCTTCCTTTGGCAGTCTGCCCAACAGATTCTTAGGGGTGCAGTTCCCATGACATAGAAGGCCTCTGAAGCTTCCATGTGATGCAAAGAGCATTCACACGTTCCTGTCATGAAAACCCCCGATGAACAGGCTTACTTGCTGCTGCAGCCTTCCCTTATCCTGTGCTGCCAATGTTCAAGCTAGTTCCTACTTCAAGAGAAGAAAGCACCCCATGTATATACAACTCCCACCAAACATCATAAGATGTGTGCAGTTCTTCTCTGTACTGCTGTCCCACCGTGTAAGCCTAATGAACAAAGAAGGCCCTATTCAGGAAGGTTTCATCCCTGGAGAGTGCCCACCTCAATTCAATAGGCTTACAAGGAGAGAGTGAAATCAAAACTTTGTCTATGCCTCCAGCTCCCCACTCACTGAAAACCTTCAAATCACTACCATGCATTGTAATGGCAGGCTGAGGGGGATCAAGCTTATATTACAGAATATTTGAGCACCTGTTCATTATTTTTGCTCTTCAGACAAAATTCTAAAGCAGCAGGAGTTTAATTCGGCATTGTTTTACAATAATATTTGTGTAGGATGGTGGAGGAAAAAATGGTTGCAGAGATGTATTTTACTCAAGAAGCACTGGTGTAGAAATTGTGTATATGTATATGTCTGTTTGTATTTGCTTGTGTGTGCATGTCTGTGTGTATGTATATGAGTATATGCTAATGCCTGTGTCTGTGTATGTTTGTGTATATGTGGACGTGTATGTATGTGTGAGTATTTGTGTGCATTTGTGTATGTGTGTGTTGTGCATATGTAGCATTTTGAGGTAGACAAAGCTAATCTTTATACCAAAATTTTCTTCTGTATTTTACTTATGTATAGTTTCTTAAGGTTAAAAATTATTTAGATTTTTGACAATGACTTTGTTTACTGTTTACTCATTATATGGCAGTTGTTTTTGTTCATTAACTATCCCCCTTCTCTTTCTATGTATGTGAGATTCTGTGTGAGGTTGAACTTGACTGGGAACTATAAACTGCATTTATGTGACAACAGAAGCAAGCTACCACACGCCTTTTTAGATGCCCTCTTTCTGCCTCCATCACCAGTGTTCCAGGGAACACTTACCTACTGGTCTGGTATCAGTGTGAGAAGTATGTAAAGCAGAACCTTCATGCATGTTATAATTTGTCCTCAGCATGATAAGAAACATCACCTAAGCTACTGAAACTGAGTGATTACTATAGTGTATCTTCACTCACATGCCTCCACTAACTGATATGAATATATAAATGCTTTACTTTTCAGAGACAAGCAGTGCAAATTTCCCGATTTTCCTCTTTACATAGTGTGGACTGTACAATTTACAGCCAGTCCTGCTCAAAAGAAATGGGCTCCTTTTAATATCTTATCAACCACTTCAAAGCAAGCTGTCAATTACCCAGTGCTTTCAGTTGTAAAACTTTTACTATTAATGTCTTAATTTTATTGACCATCATGCCTTAATATCAATTAGTATCTTGTGTAAATATTTTCTTCTTTGAGAAAGGTGATCCTTCATATGCTACTTAGACTGGAGAGGCAGAACAGAAACTGGACTCACTTTGCAGACTACACATGCTATAAACAGGAAACAAACTGAACAGAGAAATTAGGTCTTCAAAGGGAAAAATTGCCTACTTCTGAGCGAAAGTAAGAAAGGATAATAAACGAAAGGGGTACTGGAAATAACATATGTAGGAAAATTAACAAACAGGGACCCACCTCCGCCTGAAGCAGCTGTGCTCCTCCATTACTAGAAAAGAGCACAGTGGGGCAAATGGCCACTTTAGAGGAACTAATGCTTCCTCTGCCGTGTTGTTATGCAGGCCTTACTGAGAATTAAGTATGTTCAAGAGTCTCTCTAATAGCAAGAAATACTTTCTAACGAGGTATATAGAGAATAAATGTGCAATGGACACGCTAAGAAAAGTACATTTCTGTATTTAATTCAGATTAATGTATGTTATGGTATCTTTTTAAAATTCAAATGTGATTTATGTGATGAAAAGATAAATATATACACAATATATATACATATATATATATATTCAAAAATTCTTAGTGTTTGACCACACCAACTCTTTATTTCTTACTCCTCTTCTACAGTACTCCCTGGGCTTTTGGCAAGAAACAAGATTGCTATATAGATGTCCAATATTTAAAGTGCTAGTCAGTTAAACAACGGAACTGTTTTGTAGAAATCGCTTTATAAGTTTTTATAACAAATGTTCTGAAGGTATCTTGAGTTAGCTTTCAGCAATGTCTGGGCCAATTGTGTTCAGTTTTATCTGAATAATGTTCTTCATGTGGGTCACCATTAAATCAATCAGTACCCATTCTACGTCAAAAGTGTTGGTTCAAAGATGAACTCACAAATGAAACTTGTCTGATCAGAGTGAATCTTAGGCTAGGGGACCCATGATCCTTTTCAGAAAAGGAATACACTGTTTTCATTGAACACAGATCTGAGGCAACGGGATGGTAGAGAAGTGTCCAGTTTGCTACAAAATGAAGGTAAACATGAAATCAAACTTAAAAAAAAACACAAAAATGAGCAAGATTCTTTTATAATACCATGGACTACCAGGCTGTTAGAAAATATCCTGGTTTGAATTCCTGAATCAAACTAAGGCTGAAATAACTGTACAACATCACATCTTAGTCAGTGGGGACAGTTCCACTTGCAAAAGAATTTAGATAACTTCTGTAAGAAACTACATAGTTATATACCATAATCTGAGTTTCTATGGTCACCTTATTTCTCTGAAGTCACTCCTAATAACAAGAGTTATTTCAGTGCAAGATAAACACAACCCATGCTTGTAATGATGTACTTCTGATGAGTTTTGAGACTTGATCATTCTACTTTCACTAAAAGCGCTGGAAATATGAGACTTCCCTGTGTTTTAACTCAAAGACATATCTGTTCAGTGTGATAATTTTCATTCTATGAAGAGTCATAACTAAAGAGACAGAGAAGGAACAGGAAACAATGTTTTATATATCAACCTAAATTTTCTGAATTATACCTTAGCAATATATTAGTCTTGCTTAAGATTTCATGCATGGTGGTACTTTTAAAAAACATTTAAGTTTGTGAGTGCTTATAACTGAAATAAATGATTGTCAAACGGTTTTTTAATGATTTATTTGAATTATTTAGGACATGCTAAGCATGCTAATCTAGCATTATTGTTATGTTTTGAAAGTTACCATGACTAAGAATAATTTCTAGACAAAAATTATGTACAACCAATTGCTTTTAAGTCATACAAATCTGGAATTAAGACAGTAGCTAAGTAGCAGAGTATTCATCTGGTATGGACAAGGCCCTGGGTTTTATCACCAGCACTTTAAAATGAAACCAAAGACAAAACAGTCAACATCAAGTGAAGTTATGTATATTCAAATTAAATGAGATGGTATAACACACAATAAGTAAGAATTATTATTATAATTTATTCTGTGAAATAAAATTGAAGATGCCAAATTGCCAAGTCTCTCCCAAAAGCCTACATTGTAAAAGGAGTCCTTAATTGATCTAGATAGCAAACGACCAAAGTCAGATATAGAGGAAAATGCTGAGAGATCAGAGAGAAGGAGTAAGCCACAGCATTCCTTATCTACTAAGAATCTCCACATAGAAGAGAGCGATTTCCTGTTAGTCCCTGCTTATATTCTGATTTTTTCCAGCTACATCACTTCCTGCCTGTCTGTACAAACCTCCAGACCTCTATGGTTAGCTAGTGGCAGTTTCTGCCCAGCTACATCACTTCCTGGGATCACATGACGACTCCTCTCTGCTTACATGCCTCAGAATTCTCCTCATATTCTAGTTCCACCTATCTTGCTTCCCTATTGGCCAACAGTGTTTTATTTATCAGCCAATAAGACAAAAGGATACACAGAAGGACATCCCCCATCATCTCCTCTTTTCTGTCTAAATAAAAAGAAGGGTTTCAATTTTAACATAGTAAGATTATGTATAACAAAGTTATCAAGTAAGAACTATAGTTACAATATTTAGTCCATTAACAGCTAGCAAGATTTAAAGGGAGTATTCCATTGTCTATTTTTGTGAGTCTAAAGTTTTATATGAAGATTATCTTTTATCATAACTAAGGAAAACCATAACTACAACTATCTGTCTTCAATTCCATCAAAGACCACAGAAGGACAATCTATAAACTCCAGAATTGACAGAGACATCTTGCTGCCTGGTCAGTCACAAAGTTCCTCTGTAACATTGGGACATCCATCTTCATCCCATAAACCATATTATTATCAAAGACATTCCCAATTTACCTACAAGTAAAGCTATTTTTTAGTGAAACTGAACCATCTCACTTTTATTTTCTTTGCTGACATTACTAGTTATCGAAACTGCCTTGCCCTATGACAGTTACACTACACTGAGTTTAATTTTCATATATGTATTTCAATTACATTCATGCTTAACCTTCCAGGTTTGTGGGTTGGAGATATGACTAAGTAGTTAAGAGAACATACTGTTCTTGCAGAAGACCTAAGTTTGGTTTCCAGAATCTACATCATGCATCTCACAACCACCTATGACCAAAGCTCCAGGGGAATCCATCGCCTTCTTCTGGCATCCATCGGAACTACACCCACAAGCACATTATTCATACACACACACACCCATATGTGCACACACAAATTTTAAAATAAAACTGATAAATTCTAAATTAGAACTTAAATATTAAAATAATAAGTTAGTCACCATTACTTTCAAAATGTGCTAAAGATGGTAGCTTTCAAATAAAGAAACAGAATTTGACATGGGAAAAGAGTGAATTATCATGGTTTTAAAACCTTTAATGAAAGTTGCTAATTCCTGGAATCAAGAATATATATGGTAGCAATCAAGATTCTCGCAAAAGTACTCAGTCTTATAATCTTTAAAAAAATTTTTAAATCATCTATTTTATGTCCCAGCCACAGTACCCTGCCCTTCTAGTCCCTCTCTCCCATTTCCCCCAATCTCCTCCTCGTCCATCTTTATCCAGGAAAGGGCAGGTCTCCTATGACTGTCAATAAAACATAGCAAATCAAGTTACAGTAAAACCAAGTACCTCCCCGTATATTAAAGCTGGGCAAGGTAACCCAGTGTGAGAAGTTGGCTGCCCAAAGTCAGTAAAATAATCAGAGAAAGCCCCTGTTCCAGCTCTTATGAATCCCATAAGAGGACCAAGCTACACAACTGCAACATATATGAAGAGTACTTGGGTCAATCTCATGGTGCTCCTGGTTGTAGGCTCAGTCTCCAGGAGACCCTACAAGCCTGGGTTATTTCACTGTGTGACCCTTTCCATGTTGTCCTTACTTCTCTGGCTCCTAAACTCCTTTCTTCTTATACTCTGCAGGTCTCCTGAACTCTGCCTAGGACTTTGAATCTTCTAGTTGTGTAATTCAGGAGGTAGCATTAGCCCTCCTGTCTATCAGTGAATCTCAATTATGACTGAGCCAACTGTGAATGTCACAAGGCAAGGTCCAGGTGACTTCTGATAAACCAGGCTAACTATTCAGGAACAGCACATCCCTCATCACAATGGCCCATTTACTGGGGACCATTCAGTCAGAGAAAACTCAAGAATCTTGTGAATTGGGAAACTAAAGCCACTGTTCTGGATGGACTCCAAGAAGAAACCCAAAACTTCATTTCCCCCAATACTGTATTTTGACAAGGCAACCTAATGGTCTGGAGTTTTGTAACAAACTGAAACAAGACAAAGGAAATATACAATTTCAAAATGAAGTTTTAAATGTAGAAGGCCAAACAATAATTAAAATAACAGTGAAAAGAAAACAATGTTTTTTTTCTACACATCTCTTGGGGATATGTGCACCCACATCCAAAGGTCATTGAAAATTTCACTAGTCAAAGTTATGATCATTACCAGATTAACATTGTAATTCAAATGAATTCATACTACTAGAACAAACGTTAGTTACATTTATAAACAATTTGAAGTTTTCATTTTAATACAGGAAATCCAAACTAAATGACAACAGATTTCACTCAGTGTTGCTAACCCCTGTAGCTGTTCAAGGTCCCTGATAAATGCAGCCATTCTACAGATCTGAGTTCTCTGGGTATTACATGGAATTCCTAACTGTAACAGAATGGAACAAAATGTTTCAAGATAAACACTTTTTAGACTGGCATGGACAGCAGTAAAATATAAAGCCCTTCAGATATCTCCTACAAATCTATTTGTGAAGAATACTGCTGGAAATATATTAACCTGTCATTTAGTTAGCATGAAATACAACGATATATTGGTTTTCTCAATACTATAATATTATTCAACCACCCCTCATATTGCTCCCCTTTCATAGAAGACAAAATCCATTGACATTCCTTTAAGATGTCTCATTTCTAGAATAATCTGCAGTCTTGACAGAGAGCAGCTATTTGGATGTTTGTGTTAATAGGCACCTGGCATCACTTTCATAGATTCTTTTGGACACTAACATTTAATCAACAGTATGAAGATTGAATGAGGCTGTCAGATGATTCAACAAAATAAAAAGAAATACATTATAAACCCATGAAACTGCAATAGTTGTGTCCACCAAGATATATAATTAAAATTATTAAATCAATGGCTGCTGTTTTAAACTTGACTTCAACTCTTTGGAACAGTGTGGCATAGTTGTACTCTTTGTTAAGGGTATGATCTTATGTGTTTATAAATTTATAAATCTCCTATAAGCAATTTTATAGTTTGATGAAAAGAATTATAGTTTGAGTAGTATGAAGTGTTTCTGATTCCACTTCCCTAAAATAAACTGTGATATAAATTATCATGATTTATTACAGTTATTTTGCAGTAATGTGGGGAATGGGTTGTAGCAAGTAATGATCCTAAATGTGAAAAAAATTTCAAGCTAGTTTTCTTTATAAAATTGCTAACTTTCCTCTTTGGTACAGTATATGCTCCTAGGAACATGGCAATATTGTGTTGTTGGCTTGAAGATGTACTGTAAGTTGCACTATTTGCTAAAGCATGCACGTTTGAATCTCTCCAAAGGTACCTTGTGCTTTGCTGGTGTTTGCTTCCCTGTTTGTTCCTGTTGAACAAGAAAACTATACTGACACAGGATGCTAGAACTCTCCTACTACTCACCTCTCCCTTTGGGGAATTGTTTTCCCTAATCTTATGGTCAAAAATCAAAGTAGAAGATATATTTTCTCTCTTATACTGAAAATAGTTTCAAGATAGTCCTCAATTTCTACATATCAGAATTCACTAGGGTACTCTTTTGAGGGACCATGTATTAAGATCAGGAGCTGTCTCACTGTCTCTCTGTATGTCTGTCTGTCTGTGTCTCTCTCTCTCTCTCGTTATGGTTTGAGTATCATTTGAGTATGTCCCCCAAGGGGTCATGTGCTAGGAGGTATTAATCTGTTACAAACTTAGCTCACCTAATAATGTTTACAAGTCAGCCTTTGGGAGATGATCAGGATTAGATGAAGTCACCAGGATACCAGGATACTATACCCATGATGAAATACTTCCAGCTCTTTTAAAGCCAAAAGAAATACACTTATGAGCTTCCTCTCATGTCTTCTGACCTGTCATGCCTTTCTCTGCCCCTAAATCCTTCTCAAAGCATATGTCCCCTTGAGTCTCTAGAACTATGAGCTAAGTCAACTTCTTTTTAAATAAGTCATCCAGCTTCAGGTATTTTGTTATAGTAATGAAACGTAATTAACAAATTTCTTTAAATACATATATATATATAAAATGTTGAATTTGGGTTGAACTATTTTTATCTTCCACTAATTCTTGTTAGCAATTGTACTTATTAAAGTTTGGATATTCAGGAAATAAACTTATTTGGAATTGCAGAGACTTGGCTTCTAATTTGGGTATCATTATTTTCATCTGCTATATAATTTTAATGGAATTATTTAACCACTATGGCTCCTGATTCCTAATTTTAGAAATAGAAGTTATATTTATTTCTAGGTGGATTGATTACCTATTAAGGTACTTAAAATTCCTAAACAAAAGAGAGGCTTTCACAGTAATAAGGTATTCATAATATTTGATATGACTGGTGATCGGTGATGTCAACGTTCCAAACAGGAGATAGAAAAACTAATATTCTCTCAGGTAAGACACTGCCAAGGCATATCTATTTAGTAAATTAGATGTCAGAAGGGAAACAATTAGCTACTGTTTTTATCTTATTATGTCAACATTTTCTGATTAGTAACATTAGCATCAGTTTTACTCCAATTAGTCCCTTGCTTAGCTACATATAATAAATGATAATGACATCATTAGGATTATCTGTGACATTTTTAAATAACTGAGATATCTTGGTTCCACTTTAAGTCCACCAAATCAAAATCTTTTTAGGCAAGCTTGGGAATCTGTGTTTTAAATTGCTCTCCAGGTGATTGTCATGGGCAACTACATTTAGGAAACTGCATTAAATGACCCTAGTCAAGGTTAAGAATAGTGATACAAGCAATGCGGTCCTGTTTAACCCAGTTCTAAGATTTCAGCACAAAAGACTGACCTTGATCTAGCTAAAGAGCAATTAACTACTATCTGTCTTTATTCATCCATATAAGAAAGGGCAATGAAAGATAACACCGGGTCAGTTAAGCACCCTGCTCACAACGCTCTTCTTAATGTGCTTTTTATGGCAATTTGCCTCGTCTCAACCTTAAAAGCATTTTTCTAAAAAAAAAGTTGGTATGTGGGATTTAAAACTTCAGAGAAGTGTGCTACCTCATTTACACATGGCTCCCATTTGGAAATGTCTAAAAATATAGAGGCCATGGAATTTCTGTAACAAGTATGTGTTCTGGCTTGTCATCCATATCTTAAAAAGTCCTGGTGGTGGGACTGTAAGGCCCAGAAGAGAAACACTGCTATGATGATTATGTGTGAGGAGGGGAGGATGATAAGCCTGTCTAACACAACTGTTTCTTCCATCCGTGTAGCTTCCAACTTCTCCTGGTCTTCAGACCCCACTGAGGAACTTCACAACCACTAATGATCCTTGACAGACCAGTTCTTTATATAGAATAAAAAAGGGGCACCTGTCTTGGTTATTTTTTTCATTGCTTCAATGAGAAACCATGGCTAAGGCAACTTGTAGAAGACATTATTTGAGGCTTATAGTTTCAGAGGGTTAGCGTCTATGACCCCCAGACTGGAAGCATGGCAGCTGTCAGGCAGTTATGGCATGGGAGTACTAGCTGAGAGTTCACTTCTTGATCTACATGCATGAAGTAAAATAAGAAAGACACTCAGCATAATGGGAGTCCTTTGAAACTTCAAATCCTGTCCCCGGTAACACACATCCTCCAACAAGGCTACACATCCTAATCCTTCCCAAACAGTTCTTCCAACTGGGGATCAAGTATTCAAATGCACATACATGGAACTTTGATGATGTTAGCCATAATTGCAATGACTAACACCTATTTAATGCTGATGAGTAAGGTAACATTCTGGTGTTACTCAACACAGACATTTAACTAATCTTAACTAAAATCAGTAACAGAGCCTAATGTGGTGATCCATGCTTTTAATACTAACTACTCAGCAGTATTATATGGTATGAGGCCAGCAAGACCCAGTCATTCCTCTCCATAAGACAGAGGGCACTTTACCTGAACTAAAAAATGTACTTGGTAAATTTGAATCTCTTGATTTCTTTCCTAACCAATTTATATAGAAATCATCAGTCAAGTACTTCAAACACTGGATAAACACCAATTTAATCAAATTCCCTTTTAATAGCCAGTGATCAGGTAATTCAATTCCATTTATAAAATGATCAAAGCAAGTAAATTAAAGCATAGATTAAGGGAAATCAATCAATCAATAAAGTTCTTCATCTTGAGACAGAAACATTTCAATATAAGTGCACATGGACTAGGAAATTGCCAGTCTAAAATTTTTCATATTTGAGGGGCTGGCAATTCCTGCCTAGGGTGATGATCTGATTTTAATCCTCAGGACTGACTCACATAGTAGAAGAGGAGAACTTATTCCTGAAAGTTGTCCACAGACCTCTATACACACACACACCTTGGCATTCACATGTCTGTAGGCACATACATGTAAATAAATAAATGTAAAATTATTCTAAATAAAACAAACTTTACTATTGCATAATGTGTCACATTAGATAGATAGCTATTGTGTGATATTGTTTGAAGTTGTGTTACATTTGTTTATGTGTGGAACACTGATTTAATGATGCAAAGATGTAATGCATTCTTTTATGTTGCATTTATTTAACTATGTGAAACTGTGATTCTGTTCCTGTGTAAAACACCTGATTGGTCTAATAAAAAACATAATAGCCAATAGCAAAGCAGAAGAAAGGATAGGCAGGGCTGGCAGGTGGAGAGAATAAATAGGAGGAGAGCAATCTGGGAAGAAAGATCGAGGGGCAAGAAAAAAAGGAGCCAGCCACCCAGCTACACTACCAGACATGGAATAAGAAGAAAAGTTATACAGATGGAGAGAAAGATAAAAGCCCAGAGGCAAAATATAGACAATATAGTTTAATTTCAGAAAAGCTGTTTAGAAATAAGCCAAGCTAAGGCTGGGAATTCATAAGAAAATTTAAGTCGCTCTGTGTGTATTTATTTGTGAGCTGAATGGCAGCCCCCTCCCAAAGACCAAAGAGTAAAGACTAAAAGCAACTAACTACATACAGCAGGGAAAGTGTTAAGAAGAATTTTCTTCAATTGATGGGAATAATTTTAGGATAAAATTCAGTTAAATACCTGACAAAACACCTTAAATGTAGTTCCAGCCTTCTTCCAATAGTGGTGTTTCATCTCAACTTAAGTTTTCTTGTCTGTTCACTTGAATAAAAATTTCCTTTGATGAGTGCTGTCAGTTATCAAAATGTTTTTTATTACAATATGGGCTGGAAATATGTAAACTTTTGCGTTTTATAGGTTTTTCTTCATATTAGCAAGCCCCTTTAAATTAGCATTTGTAAGTACACATGTGTGCTGAAGATTTCTTTAGAAAATATCTGAAATATAGAAACCTTATGTCCAGACTCTCTAGAATGGACTTTAGTAAAATATCAATTAGTAGAAAATGTTTGATGCTGGTGGCAGATTGGTTGGTCAAAAATTGGTGTGTGAACTTGGTATTGGAGAGCACTACATAGGCAGTACAGGATGGTTGGACTGTTGAAAGTTCATCTTGAAGCTTTACACATGTTCTTTATAAAGAATTTTTACAGTTATTTAATAAACACAGGTAAATACACCCCAACAACAAAATCTATCTAATTTATTCTAGTGTAGACTGTAGGATCCTAATTCCATCATTTCTGTACTTCCATGTGTTATGTTTCCATAGTGGACAACAGAGTGTACTGACTCAGCTTTGCAATGAAATGATTTGAAGACTGCTAGTTTAATCAGTTATTTTTATATTCATTAAAGCCTGTGAATTTTAACACAGAAAACCCTATGTTATTCAGTTGTAGGAAATTGTGACAGGAATAGTAGTCATTCATGTACCCAAGGTTATATATTTAATTAAAAAGGCAGACACCTGTGGACTTTATTTTAAAAAGTAATGTGGCGATGGGCTTTTCATAGGTTGTAGTTTGAGAAATCTTTAATATGAAGATGGCCTCCCTGCAGGTGAAGAACAAACAATAATTCTCACATTATACTCTAGTACAAACTCAATACTAAAGATGTTAAATAACCTTCAGATAGCAGCGAAGGTGCTGAGGGATTACACAGCAAAGTAGAAAGCCGACAACAAGCTGTCCTTTCATTTCTGTAAGTCCAGGTATATGTTCACTTGCTCACTTTTAAATTGTCAATTCTCTTATCTATATGTGATGAAATTTTCAGAGCTACAAAAAACTTCTCTGATAATTGAAAGGCGCATGCCTTTAATCCCAGCACTCAGGAGGCAGAGGCAGGTGGATCTCTGTGAGTTCGAGGCCGGGCTGGACGGACAGCCTCCAAAACAATACAGAGAAACACTGTCTCGTAAAACCAAAAAAAAAAAATATATGTTATTCCCTTAAACCACACAGACACTCACATTTGCTAACTTCACAGGTTCATTAGTGTAGAAATAAAATAATTAAAGTGTCAGTTAAGCATACCAGTCTCTAAACAACAAATTGAAAATAGGATATAAACTCATGCAAGAGTTCAGGGCTTTGGGTAATGACAAAAGAGTAGAAATTTCTCTATCTTAAAGAATTTGATGATTACTACTGAGCACCCCTGTATTGCCTGATACTAATCATGATGTCCCTAAATGCACCACAGACTTCCAGCAGGACTTTCAACCCATCTTAAACAGCCACCTAATGGGACTTTTCTGGAAAAGCATGTATTCATATGATTTTCAACTCTTTCTCAATATCAAATAGATCTGAATGTTAATTAGAGCTGATACAACTGCCCAGAGCTCTGAATTCTGCCCACCTGTAATCAGGTTAACAAGATGGTAAAGAGAACAAGAGACAAAACCATCAGACTATTTCTACTTTCTGCTTTTGTTTTTTGTTGTTTTTGTTGTTTACTTTTTAATCTACTGAAAAGTGTGTCATGTGCTTCCAAGAGCCCTGTGGTTGAATGTTAAGCTTCCAATGAAGCAAGTTCCCTAATGGTTACAACTTTCTATGCCCCTCTCTTCTCTCTTGTCAGTATGTCCCTTCATTGGCCTTCTCTTCTAGCCCATCCAATACCTTCTGTGCAAAATGCAAAGTTTGACTCTAAGTAATTTATGAGATAGAGGTTCTTTACCTTTGTGGGCTGTCTCACTGAAGAAAAAGAAAGGAATTTATATCCTGTTAAGACAGATTTTCATAAGAAGTGTTTTGTATTTTCAGAATTAGAGAACTTCCTTATTATAATATGCCATTGTCTTACCTTGTGTTGTTAAAATATAGCACACTGGTAGTAAAACTTAAAGTAAATATGCACATATTCCTACCCTTATAGGGAAGTCATAAATCTCTCTCCCTGATAGCAGCTGTCCTCTAACCATCACTTGCATAGTGCAGCTGCCACAACAATGTCAAGTTTTATAGCTAAGGAGCAGCCAAAACCCAAATGCTAAAGTGGAAGTTGATATTCCTTGAAGCATAAGCATCCTCAGATGAAGAAATGCAGACTTGCCACCAAGCAGCATGCACCTCCCCCCCCATTCAATCTGTCACAATAGAACTCATCACTTGGATGCCTTTAAGACAACGGACCAAGTGATACTAAGTTGGTTTTCATTAAGCTATGTGATAGCTTGAAAATCCCTGGCACGTCTATATATATATAAAATATATATACATATATATTTTAATGTAGCTCCTTGCTTCAGAATATAAGACTAATGGCTTTCTGGGAGGATCCAATGCTGTTTTTCTTTCAAGTATTTTTAAACTTGTGGGTTTGATTGGCAAAAGTGAAAGTCAGTGCAATTTGGGGAAACATAGTCGAGCCAGAGTTTAAGCCTAAAATGACTAGCTGCAAGACAGGCTTCTGTAGAGCCATGCGATCCCAATCTAAAGATGGATCATGAGGATTCTCCTAGTCTCCCCTGTGCTTTGTGGCATGTGGTTTCTGTGTTGAAAACTAAGCTGTGAATACAAAAGTTAAGCTCCCTACACACGTTCTGGAGACCAAGCTCCCCTGGAGGAAGGAAAAAGGAGTGTAGATAAATAAACAAAATTAGGCAAAAAAGAAGCAATTCTTGTGTTTTTCTCCAAACAGTTTTTTCTATTTCCAGGTTTTCAATACAAATTAAATATGAAGTTTATGTAACATAGAAAAACACATGAATCTCTGCATAGCATCGTTTGGAGTGTCCTGTCTTGTTAATGATCCCAGGTTTATCTTAACCAGCCTAAGTTTCTGTTAAAGGGCCATGTCCTTCAGAAGTCTTTCATCTTACAAGTCAGTATGTGCATGTTTCATTGTGCACAATTAGCTAGCATGCAGCAATACTAAAGTGACCTATTTTCATCGCTGTTTTCTTCTTCTTTGTATTTACAATCAGGAAAGCCACCTGTAGTAAAATACCCCAGATTAGGCTATCTGAATCTATTGCTCATGTCAGCACTACAGAAATACACAAATGAACTACAAGTATGAAAAATGTTGAATTAGTGGGGGACTTGAAACACTAGAAGACTCAGCAAGTTGAGTTGCCTTTTTGTCACATACATCACGATGCACCTTTGGACTATTCTGTGAGAAAGTTCCCCAAAAACAAAAGCCAGCATCAACATTTCTAAACATCATGTCCTGGTTCAAAGGTAGTAACTGGAAACAGCTATGCAGGTGAGTACATTCTAGGAAGAACAAAGAGTGAACTGAATTAATTTCAAGGGGATTTGTCTAAGAATGTATGCTGTCTAACATATTTGCCTATTCTAGAACATTTGAAAATCTAGGATATGTCATTTTAACAAATAGTGAGTTATCACAGATCAGTGCTATCAAAGTATGTATGTAGTCATATAAACATAGCTAACATTCATGGTTTCCTCAGGAATCATGAGGGAAAGAAAAAGATATTCAATATGTATGCAAGAGCAGAAAAATGAAAATCACAACACGAAGAACTCTTGGCTCATATGAAGAAGCAAACCACCTAAGGGGCATCAGAGCATCTGCTGGGTATTGCCAAGCCTTGCCTTCACTTAAATGTCATGGCCACCATGTACACAGGATGTTATGTGTGTCCTAGTTGCAAGATGAAACAAGGCTCATTCCTACCCCCTGGAAGGAGAAGAGCTTGTAAATAAATAGATTCTTATCACTCAGAAAGGATGTAAGTATCTGGTGTTTAGTCTTAGATCAGCCTGAATAGAGGTTCAAAGGCCAGAAGACGCTAGCATACCTGAGCAAATGTTAATGGTCTTGTCCTGGTACTTAGGAGACTTTTGCAGCAGAGGCAAAAGAGAAGAGGTTATCTATGATGAGTACTGTGTGGTAACTTTATCTGTTGATGAATACATTTCAATACAGAGTCCTGGTTTAAAGAGAAAATAAATACCATATGAAGAAAGGAAGTAAGATTGAGATGTTAGACCCTATAATTTAACAAATTGGAAAATATATCTCTCTCTTTTGCTGTGCTGCTAAGCTCTCTTGTTAATTCTGTCGTTAAACCATATTGTCTAAGAATGGAACCATTTGAAAGAAGAAATGCTTTGCATATATGTATGTGTACATTTTATGTGCACATGCACACATTTGTTATCTTAATTCTGGGTCAGGGGGTTGGTTCTTTTTCTCTGAAACATCTGCATTTTGCCCTGCAAAGCAAAATGAACACAAAAATGAGTAACTGTGTGTCTCCTTGCCATCCTAAGCTAATAAGCACCTTTGAAGGATAATTATTTTTTTCAAACCCCAGAGGAATCATGTACTGCCTAGAGACAATAATACTCCCAAATATCCCCAGGATACCTGGAAGAATTTGACTCACTATGCAAAAATATTGTTGAGAGCTTTAGATGAAAAGGAATAATAAACAACAAATCTACCGAAGAAAGACCTCTCTGCAGTCTCATAGGCAAGATTCTCAGCACAGGAAGATTTGCTGTTTGTATTTTGATAATTTAGCAAAGGTTTCCAATTACAAAAACTAAACCTGCTTATATGTCCACATAGAAAATCTCTGAGACCTTTGATGGAGAAACAGAGAGAGGAAGGAAGTCTCCATGTTACAAGGAACAAGAGAAGCTCCCCAAAGCTAACCACTAATTCATATAACTGAATAATAAAAAGAATGGATCCCATTGTCGGAGGATTGCGTACAGACCATTCTTCAGCTTGCTTTTAAGAGAAACACCCTGGCATGGCAGCAAGCATATCCAGCAACTATTTCTAGATAACAACAAATTTCTGATTCCTTTTGTCAAATTGTAGTCTACATTGCTATTTTCATGTTTACAATCGCATTCTTAACTCTGAATCTGAAACACTGGCATTTAGATATTACACACTTCCCTAGACTTCTGCATGACAAATTAGAACTACGTCTTAGCGGTAATAAATGTAACTGTAACACAGTTTTCATAAACATTCTTGAGATGTTCCTCAGAGCAGCTCTATTTTGGCACCTTTTTTTCCTGCTCAAATAAATGAAAAGGTTGGCTGATATTGTCGAAGTACAGCACTTCTGGTGAACCAAGAGTCATTTATTAAAATAATGCATTGAAGCAGTGGCACCCAATGCAAAATTGTATTTCTACAAGAAAAACCTATTACTCCAAGCTGAGATTATTTTATTTTAAAAGAAAAATTATCACAATTATGGATTCTGAAAGTCAGATGATGTGATTCTGACCTTTGCCCTTTATAGGCTGACCTGACAACTTTTAATGCACAGCAATATGTCCTGTAAATGAGATGTTTGTATAATTAACAAGTGTTGTTTTTGTAGAAATACATTAACTTCAAATAGATCTGAATTTCTTATGACTCAAAATAAGAAACTTTATACAAATTACAACTACAACTACTGTTTTCAGAGGAACTGAAAAATATAACCACAAATGTCTCCCTCCTTTCCTCCCTCCCTCCATCCTTCCTTCCCTACTCCCCCCCCCTCCCAGCCAAGGATCTCTAGAGCTGGCCATTTTCCTGACATAGTCTTAATCTTGTCCTTTATCATAGCACTGCACTTTTTGCTCTAAAGGTTTCTGCACTAAAACGTGGGAAGGTGAAGCCATAGTTCAATTCAATTTATTTTTATATTGCCTCTCATACAGTCTCTCAAAGCGCTTTACAGTAAGAGATAAAATAATCATATAACACTTGACCATGCTTGGAATAGCCATGATCACCCAGACAGCGAAGGGATACAGCAGTGCACACTCATGGGTCAAATTCCCCTCCTTTCAAAGCCATATAAATGAACATTTCAACAGAGTAACACAGTCATATAATATCACTGGCTGAGCCCTGACTTACCCTACCTTCTCTAAGGACAGTGAAAAGCAGCTTTGTGTTTCTATTCAAATCAACCATTCTCTCTCCTAAACCTGTGATAATCTCAACTGGTGACCAGTTCCTTCTCACAAGCAAAAAGGAAGGTCTTATCGTGGGATCATGATTTCTTTCAAATATTGTTAATTATTTTAATCACATGTGATTTATGGCTTCCTGGAAAGCAGCTATTAGGGTATACCTCTTTTTATTGCCTGTGTTCTATATTTGGTCCCAAGAGGTAAAGGGAAAAGGCTGTTAGGAAGGCTGTGTGTCAAACACACACACACACACACACACACACACACACACACACACACACACACAGAGGGGGGAATAAGCCTGAATACTGAGATTTGAACACTGAGGAAGAACCAATTGCATAAAGGCATTGTGGGGCAGGAAGAAGGAATAAAGAAGAGAGGTGGAAAGAAAAAACACTTAGATTAAATAATAATGCCTGGAAATGATAATGAAGAAACCAATTCTGACTAAGGGAAATTAGGTTAAATCTATACATCAAGCTGGTGTATGGACTTCTAATTTATAGAAAAATCATGCGGATAGAGATGGGTTAGCCAGTAAGGAGAGAGAGCAAAGGCAGCAGTGTGAAGTACCATGTTCACATGGTTCTCTCCTAGTGCAAAGAGCTGTTTGGAGTCAACAAGCTGAGGAGACAGCAATTCTCAGAGAGGAAAATTCTCCTCCAACCCCACCATACTCTTTATCACAAGCTTTTGAAGTGTGGAGATGAAAATTTTATTGTTCAAAGATGAATATTTGCAAGGAGTATAAAAGTTAAAAGAAGTCTATGACTCCAAAATAATCACACCACTCAAATCAGTAAATAATCCAAACTTCATGGGGAATATGTTTCTAGAAAAACATGATTTTTTTCATCCTCAACTTCTTGCAGAAAGTCACATCTTCATAATGGAGCATAACAAACTGGAATATATTGTAACACAGTTTCTGACCTTTGAATATTTCTGTCACTGACTGTCAAAGTTGAGAACTACTCTCTATTCTGAGGTGATGGATTATTTAATTAACCGTTGACCTTTCCCCAACATTTGCTGACAGTGAGCCCCATCCCACGCAAGATGCTGGTCCGTTCTATGCTGTTTAGCAATCAAAGTAGACTTTTTTTGCTATGTAGGTGAAATACCTAGAATTACTTTGGGCTGTTTAGTTACCTAAACTTATTTTCAAATTGATTTGGTTTTTGATTTTTAACTATCCACTAGATAAAGAACAACAGATTTATTATACCTTTAAATATCAGATTTCACAAAACAAGTGTCAGATGAAGACTAAATGAATCAACCAATAAGCAAAGCAAGCATTGTTTTCTATTAATAAATCTTTCAGAAAAGGTTGCAGCAACTCATGTTTACTGCTATGCATCTTTCAAGGTCTCTGGTTGAATCCAGCCATTCATAGGAAGTAAGGTTACCCCTGGAGAATTAGGCAAAATATTTGTAAAGTTCTTGCCATTGTTTATAACTTTCATTTGCCAGTTTTGAACAGGTTGCCAATTTATTTTCTTTATAGAAGGCAAAGGAAGAAAAAAAGGAAGGGAGGGAGGGAGGAAGGGAAGGAAAGAAGGAAGGAAAGAAGGAAGGAAAGAAGGAAAGAAGGAAAGAAGGAAGGAAGGAAAGAGTATATTTCAGCTAGTAAAATAGAACAGGAACCATTTATTTGAACAACTTGTTTCCATGTTGGTCAAAACCAGTTTTACTTGTTCTCTCCTACCTGCATTCCTTCTATAGGACTCTTCAGGACAGACATGATTGAAGCTGAGGGGCTTCCCGTATGTGCCATTTCTGCATCCAGCATTTAGAAATGTGGCATTTAGGGGGACTGCAGTTCATTTGAAGGCCCACTGCTGACTTTCCTGGCACCATTACTGTGTTTGCATCTCACACATTTGTATAAGACTACACAGTGCAAAGTGATTTCGAGCTGAATAACTGTAGTCTCACTGCCATAGGTTATTTATTTTAAGGGAAAATATTGTATCTATTATCTTTTTGGTACCTCCATGTCCTGGTCTACAAAATGGGGATAAAAATAAACATTGTTCTATGCAAACATAATGAAATAGTGTACGCAAATGTCATGACAAATAGGAAACTGTAACAAAGCTTATCCACTATAAGAGCTCCCAGTTAGTAGTGTAATGGACACAGACTTTATCTTCATAGAGTAGATCCCAGTATGTTAGAGAGATTTCAGAAACAGCCATAGGCCATTTCTATTTCCCCAGAGTCTACAGTGTTTAAAGACTTGACATTATGAAAGTATATTGTCTTCATTAATTTATGTTAATTTTTAATGTTGGTGTGACTACATTGCATAATATATACAGAAGCCTCTGTGTATGCATATGTATATAAATATGAATACATGCATACTCACACATAGATATTGCAGGGTGAAAGTGTTTTGACCTCTAAGAAAGCAGATTTTCATTAAAGTCTTAATCTAGGGCATAATACCAAGCAATAATAGTAACAGTGACTACTTTTAGTTTAATAAGAAAAGAATTCCTTAAAAATGAATTGTGTTTTGAAATTAGCAAAAATATATTGCATATATTGATTACAGTGTCTGAAATTAACCTTTGTATTTTTACAATTACACACACTGGAATGGTACATGAAGTGTAGATTTGCTTTCCCGTTTATCTGTAAATCATGTATTTGTTTTGGCATCTATCAATTTCCTGTCAAAGCTAAGAGCTTATTTCCTGTGGGAACAGATCCTTATGGGTGCAGCACCAGATACCTAGATGGGTAAGTTGTATGTTTGATGCATGATGACATTAATGTAAGATTATGATGGATATCTATTAGCAGGTACATCACCCGAACATACACTCTCTGAATGTCTTTGACAGATGCTGCCCTTTCCCTGTCTGTCAATCCACACTAGAATCGTAAGAATGAGCAAATGTGACAGGAGAGGGCTGTACCAATTATAGATGAAAGGATAGCATCTACTCCCACCGTTTGATGTGATTTATTTGGCGGTCCTTCTGCATTTGGAGGCAGCATACTGTAGCTGTTTTTGAAGTGACAAATGGTACCCAATGACACTGAATGACTTCTCTAATCAATTTAACATGTCTAAAAAGTGGTTGTGAATTGTGGGATTTGTTGAGTGTCTGTGAGTACAGAAATTACTGAATCCTTCTCATTAAAACATGTACTACAAATATACACCTGGAAAAGTAAAATAAAAAGTAGTTTGTGTGTGATAACTGAGTTTTCGGGTATGGTATAAACCAGTATTTTTTAAGTGATAATATTTTTATCAAGAGAAGTCTGTAGTTTTTTCTTGTTTAGCTTTATTTGATAGAGGAATTGATTAATAAATCTTGGGTGGGAGAAAACTTTACATTTCATTTACATGACGTTTGGTGGTTTATTTTTCCAGATATCATATTAAGTTTGAATTATTGACTATCCCCTTTCAATAAAATTCATTTAGCAGAAGTGGATTTATCAATGAACTCACTGAATATATTTTACTTTATTTTCTTAAAAACTAGCTACTATGAGAAGGGTAGATCCTACTGCCAGAGTTGTTTACCTAAACACTATATATAAACTTACAAACTTACACATAATTCAAGTAAGTTTATTTTTTGCTTCACACACATAATTAGTATAACAGAGGAAGTCACAGGCTGAGATAACTTGAATATTCACATATTAATTTCAATTTATTAGAAGTAGGTAGTCTTTACATACTCAACACAAAGCACTGCTGCTATAAGCCAAGAATGATTTTTCCCTATCTCTGTATTATTCAAATTTATTAAACAATATTTCATGTTTGTTTGACACAATGTCAAACTTGTGCTCCTAAAGAACTGCGGCAGCTTTGGGGCTGTTATGCTCTCTTGGACTTTAATCATTTTTGGCAAGGCTCCACTTCCTGTCAGAGAGTGAAACAGCTTCGGAATGTCATTTTCCCGAAAGAAAACAGAGAGAATCCGAGAGGAAGTTCTCCTCCACTCCAGATCCCCTAAGATACTCAAACACACTCACAGGAGGGCTGGAATACATCAAACCTTAGCAGAGGGAAAAGGACACAATTTTCCCACATTAAAATACATGGATAAAGTTGAACTTCTGCTAAAAATAGTTCCCATGACTAATCCTATTAAGTTAAAAAAATGTGCAGTGTCCTCCTTGAAGCAGAATTACTCTCTGCCATCAGTCTCTGCTATGCCCACCACACACTCTGAAGCCAGAAGTCCCTCACTATTAGGTCCTCATCTTTCTCTTTGTAATGACATCAGACTAAAAAGAGGGCAGGGTGAGAATGAGAGAAAGATTGGACAGTGACTTTTATTAAACTCCAAGATATCAAAGGATACCAAACATAAGATATGAAGATCAAAATTATCTCAGTATCCCAAAAATTCCAAAGAGCAATATACATCTTGAACATATCTACAATATTTTCCCACTCAGTCTTGGACTTGCTCAGTGTCCCCAGGGAGTGATGATACTGTTAAAAGCAAACAAAGATTACTCTGAGCTATGCCACTTCAAGATGAAAAATGTTGGATGTGACTATGGAGTAAAAGATGCAAAAAACAAAAAAAAAAGAACCCTCTCCTTGCAAGCCCCTGAGTTTCACATGTGAAAAGAGCACTCACTTGAGAGGGAGAGAGGACTGAAAAAGGTCTCTGAAAACTCCTGGGCAAACTGTGAGGCTCTAAACCAAGAATAACGTGGTTCTCCAAGTGAGGAGATGCCATCAGTATACTCAGTATTTCTCAGTTCACAGGGACAATCAATGCTTTCCTGGTCTTTCAGAGGGGCAGACCCAGGAATATAAAGGAACTCTGTAAAGAGAGTGTCATTAGGTACTATGATATTGACATATGTTAGCTAAGTGATTAACAGTGGAGAGGTTCAGCTGTAGTGAAACATGAACCCAGCTGATGCCATTAACACATACATCTAATGAACTCTACTGACCACATTAAAGCAGAAAGAGCAAAATGATGATAGGAGAATGGCTTTTAATGAAATCATCAATCCAAAAACAGAGGCAGATGAATGTCTTCTAGGAATTCTTTGTGAAATCATGGGACAATCACATAGAGAGGAGCTTGAGAAAAAGGGAAGGTAATACAGTCCTAAATACAACAATATGCCTTATTTAAAGCCAAGTAGGTCAACGTTAAGTTTTTTAGTATGATGAAGAAAATTAACCAGCCTGCTGATTTAGAGTTTTCCATATTGACACTGATGTGTACAATCCTACAGATGCAAGATCATAAAACAAATGCTTTTTGTTAAATACTGAATTGTACACATTTGAACCAGTCCATAACTTTTGGAAGTGGGCCTTAAGCATTAGGTTTATTTCATATGTATCAATGTGCTTCCTATGAACCTCACCCATATGTAGCACTGGAGAAGGATGTTCTCACCTATACACTAAACACATTTCTCAATTTGCATTTTTTGAAGGAAAAGTTCTGGCTTCCCAGTCACCAAACAAGCAATACAGAAAGTTCTGAATTTTAAGAGAGGAAAGTAAATCTCTGAAGGGGCAGGCAGTGAGGAGCACAGGTTGTCAGAGAACTGAGGGTGTAGGGATTGCTTCTAAACTTCCTGCACTCATCTCCAGCTCTGCTACTTCATAATTGAAAGCTGTAATTTCTTAGTCTTTGTCATTTCTGGCTTTGTCAAGCCGAGGCCAAGAGAAGAATATAATAAATGAGTAAAGATGAACAAGGAATGACTGAAAAACAAAAGAGAATGTATTTCATTCTGTGGAGCATCAATTTTGTAATTCCCACCGTGCTGAACTTGTGGTCGGTGTGTTCTTTAGATGGTTTGGCCATGGCCTTCTATGGATATCTGTGCTTCGTCCTTCGCCTGATCCATCTCACAGCAAGTCTGAGTCATTGTCCCTTGAGACCAACAAGATCCAGAAGACTCTAAATTCAAACTTTCAGAAAGTTTCTTACAAAGTATGTGTGTCACTAAGCAGATAGTTAGATTAAATCCTCAGTCTTTAAAGTAGGAAGGCTTCATATCTAAAAGGGCTACAATTTTGAACTCCATTTATTAAAAGTCTCAGGACAAAGTGAACCAAAATAAGAAAACTTTAGGTCTCTATTTCAAAAACAAATGACAAAAGATTGGTTACAATCATTTTTGACACTATATGTAAGAAGGATCTTCGTCTTGCAAGCCTCTTGGGTTCTTGCAAAAGTATAAACCCATCTGCCCAGGCTAGGTGTCCTTTGAGTTCTGTGTTCTAATTTTAGTTGACCATCAACTGAGAGTGTCATTATTACTTTATCTTCCTCTACTTATATTTCTTTCAAGCAAACTGGGGATAGCAAAGTCACGAAGCTGTTGTAAGGACCAAATGAAAATCACCTTTGATTGTTTAGAACATGGAAACGCAGCAAACATCAACTATAATTTGGTGTGGTGGGTATTTTCACAGAAGTTTTTAATGTTATATGAAATCTCTGACTTCCAGATTGGTAGCATCTAATTCCTCTTTCATTGGGTCTCTATGCCTTCAGCTAGTCTCAACTTCAGATTCTAGCATTATTGCCTCTAGCTTAGCTTTTTCTCAACTCCTATGTGCCCCTAAGACCCCAAGACTCCATAGGAACTCAGTAAATCCAGTTTCTCTGTCTTTCTGTTACTTGTCCTGTTCTTTCCTGTATAGGACTAATTTCTTTGGTCATTGGATATGAGCCTTGGTGACCCTAATTCTATACTTTGTAAGCTGGTAGAAGTTTTCCACCGCATGAACAAGTCTGTCTTTATTGCCTGATGGGTCTGACTATGAAGGATCGCAACTGTACCCCAAGTCTTCACGGATGCCCTTTTGTTGACTTCTCTGGAAGCACATCCAGGCTTGCAACTAGCCTGTTAAAGAATGCCTTTAGGAAAACAATCACAAAAGATGAACTTTAACAAACAAACGTGTGTAGCTCTAACTATTCAACATATAAAAATCATAATACATTAAATTTAATGTTGCCTTATTAGTCTTAGATTCCCACCTACACCATACCATAGTTTCTCTGTGTTTGTGTCTTCACCTAAAAATGAGTCTGCCCCCTCCATATAATACTGCAATTTTCTTTTTAAACCATTGGGTAAAAATGTCCAGTAATTGTATACTTGACAGCATTCTTGATCCTAGACAAGTAATCCAAGCTGAAGGAAAACTAAATTGTCAAATGCCACAGGAGTTTCATGCCACACATGTACCATATAAAAAGATATTGTTAGCATTCAGGCATCTGTATTGCTCCATCTTTGGGGTTTTGACAGAGTATGCCCTCAGCTGCAGTCACTAAGAGCACCACTATGTTCCCTTTTAAAAGGTTCCTGTCAACCTCCCATCCTTCTGTTTCTTTCTCTTCCTCTCTCCCCTCTTTACTTTCTCCTCTCTCTTTGTGCTCCTTTCTCTGGGGGTCAGTCTTCTTCCTTCTTTTCCCCCTTTTTATGATCCCTTTCCCTAATGAAAACCTCTCTGTATGAACCCTGATACATGGCATCCTTCTCTCACACACTGTTTTCCTTGAATTACAACAGATATCCTTCAATTTTTCTTGTTTATTACACTAAGGAATCAAAATTAAAAGTATAAACATAAGCTGGGCAATGGTGGGACACGTCTTTTTTTTCAATTTCAATTTAATTTAGAAACAAGGTTGCTTTACATGTCAGTTCCAGGTCCCTCTCCGTTTCCTTCCCCTCCTCCCGTGCTCTCCCCCCAACACCCCCATGTCCCCTAATTTCCCCAGGGAGGGTGAGGCCCTCCTTGGGGGTGACCATAGTCTGTCATTTCATCCAGGGCAGGGCCTAGACACTCCCCCAAGAGTTCAGGGTGAGAGTGCATCTCACATTGTTGGATGGGAGTCCAAAGTCCATTTGTATACCCGGGATAAATACTTATCTACTGCCCAAGGCTTAATAGATTACCTAGGCCTCCTCACTGACACCCACATTCAGGGGGTCTGGATCAGTCCCATGCTGGATTCCCAGGCTGATGCCTGGGATTCAAGAGTTAACCCTTGTCAGGTCAGCTGTTGCTGGGGGTTAAACCAGCACAGTCTTAATCCCTTTGGTCATCAGTCCTCCCTCTCTGTTACTGGCTTTCTTGAGTTCAGCTCAGTGCTTAGCTGTGGTAGTCTGCCTCTTCTTCCATCAGCCACTGAATGAAGGTTCTGTTTCCCAGACTCTCTGGCCATGGGATTGTAGGCTGGCACTCCCCAGTACATGCCATGTTTCTCTTTTTGTGACTGTGTTACCTCACTCAGGATGGTTTCTTCTAGTGTCATCCATTTGCCTGCAAATCTCAGGATTCCATTGTTTCTTTCTGCGGAATAGTACTCCATTGTGTAAATGTACCACATTTTGTCTACCCATTCTTCGGGTGAGGGGCATCTAGGTTGCTTCCAAGTTCTGGCTATTACAAATAATGCTGCTATGAACCTAGTAGAATAGACATCCTTGTTGTGTGAATGGGCATCTTTTGGATATATGCCTAAGAGTGGAGTTGCTCGTCTTGTGGTAGGTTTATTCCCATTTTCCTAAGGAATCTTCATACTGATTTCCAAAGTAGCTGAGAAGTTGGCACTCCCACCAGCAATGGAGGAGTGTTCCCCTTTTACCACATCCTCTCCAGCATAAGCTGTCATTGGTGTTTTTTTTTATCATTTTTTATTTTAATTTTAAATAGCTTGTTTTACATGTCAATCCCAGTTCCCTCTCCCTCCCCTCCTCCCGCACTCCCCTTACCCCCCACCCTCCCACCCTATTGCCAAATCCTTCCACATAGGGGATATCTAGAGTCTGTTATTTTACTCTGGGTAGGGTCCAGGCACTCCCCTAAGAGTCCAGGCTGAGAGAGCATCCCTCTTTGTGCTATAGGCACACGAAGACTGTTTGTATACCAGGGATAGACACTGATCCACAGCTCAGGGCCCCATAGGTTGCCCAGGCCTTCTCGCTGACACTCACATTTGGGGGGTCCAGATCAGTCCCTGCTGGCCTCCCCACTGTCAGTCTGGGGTCCAAGAACTCTCCCCTGTTCAGACCAGCTGTCTCTGCTGGTTTTGCCAGCCCATTCTTTGCCAATTTGCTCATCACTCCTCTCTCTCTGTCACTGGGGGACACGTCTTTAATCCCAGCACTTGGGACACAGAGGCAGGGTGGATATTTGTGATTTCAAGGCCAGCGGGGTCTACACCGATAGTTGCAGGACAGCTAGGACTGTTAAACACAAAACGCCTGTCTTGAAAAACAAAAACAAAAACAAAAACTATAAACATTTGTTCTACAAGGATAGTAATTGACCTATTACTTCCTTGATTCTCCTTCCTATCATTATACATACTATGTATTAAGTGTTTCAATAAGAGATCAGTTTTTTTTTTGCTCCTCTTCTCCCCCCTTCATCTATAGTTGAACTTCTCCCATTATTGATGTCTACCATGGAGATTTATCATGCTCAGTCTCATCACAGTTATTTTTTAAAGCTGATAGTAGTGTCTCATGCCTTTAATCCCAGCACACAGGAGACAGAAGTGGATATTCTCAACATCTTTTAGAGTTCAAGGCCATCCTGGACTACATAAAAGGTACCAGGCCAGTATGAGACCCTATCTGAACAAATAAATAAATGAATAAATAAATAAGTTGAAAGGGACATACTAAGGCACAGATTATAAATAAAGAATAATATACTGATGCCTGAAGGTTTGAGAGATGTGTGGGACCTTTTGTTAATTAACGGTAGCTACATGACTAGAGCTCAGGCTTTCTGGCCCCAGTAGCATCATGACGACTCCTTAGTCTGAGAAAATACTCTGACATCATAATTCATATTTACCTTGCAATGCAAGCTTCTCTAGCACAGATTCTGGGTTTGCATCTTTGTGCAACTCCAGATCTTAATAGATTCTAAGATACCTGTTGCTTATCTCCACTTTTATGAATAACCAAATAAAAAGAAAAGATTTTCTTTTAGAAAAAGAATGTTGATCATGTCTGGTAAGCAGAGTTCTCCAGTGCTACCTTGCTTTCCTACCAGTGAAATTGTAATTCAAGGATTATAATAGATGCTAAATGGATTAAAAGACATACCTAATAACAGCACTCTAGAGGTTGATGTCATGAGTTGAAGGCCAGCCTGAACTATGTAAGACCTCTCTCTCAAAACAGACAAAATGAGTTAAGAGAAATTCAGCCCTACTACAGATTCACTCATAATTACACATTTTCTACCACATTTGAGAAAAAGCAGAATTATTAGTTCTTCTCTTGTTTGCTGTCTTATCTTTCCAGGTTCAACACTTCCTCAGCAGTGGCTGAGATGTGGCCAACAACACCACACTGTGGCATCTATCTGTGGGAAAAATACTCAGCAAATAAAGCACCAAGAAGTAGAAAATAGGGAAGAAGTCAGAGACAGGATTAAAAACTGGGGAACAATTCAGAATTAAATCAAATTCTTAGCCAATTTGGAGAAATTAGCACACATGGAAACTGTGAAAACTTGCCAGCTCCTGGAAGCTGTGATCATTTAGGAATGATGGCCACAGGGAGGACTGAGAAGGTAGAAAGGAGCAGTGTTAAATCGAATTGCATTTTAAGCCAAGTAGATTTTAGACAATATATATTCATTTCTGTAATCCATATTTTTGAGAGATGAAGATCTAGTTGCAAAACCTTTATGTTCATCCAGGAATAACACCTTATTATCATGTGTTATTGTTCCACATATTATACTGACTAGTCATTAATTTGATGATCCCTCATAATAGCCCTCTAGATATGTATTGAAACCGTGGAATTCCTAAAATATTATGAACTAATTCCAAATAATTTTCAGTACTTCAAGTTAGGGAAACAATTCATATTTTCATAGACAAAACATCTGATAGATAAAACAGTAATAAAATAACAGCTGATTTTGTTAAAATACAGAAAGATGATAAAAAGTGAAAATGCATGTAATCTAATTGCTCATGACTTTGTAATTTATATTTCCTGATGTACTCACAGAATTTTTATTACAGATATGGTAGACTAACACATATTTTTTAAAAGCTAAGCACTATCGGAAATCAGATAACTTTCCATATCCACTAAGATAGTGGTAGCCTCAAACCCCAGCAACAACAAATGCTGACAGGATGGGAAATTGCATCAACCCCCACCCAAACTGTATGAGGGCAAATGGAACAGTAGCTTTAGAAAATAATTTGGTAGTTTCCGACAAAACGCAAGATGCTCTTCCTATTGGAACTACCATTGCACTCCATGGTATCCACCCAAAATATACTTGAGTAGATGAATGGATAAGCTGGTCTTTTTCACACATAGGAATTTGGAGTTAATTTCAAGTCATGAAAAGACAAACAGAAAAAATATGAAATACTAAGTGAGAGAAGACAATCTGAAAATGCTGCAGAATAGAAGACTCCAATTTTATGACTTTCTGGAGAAACAAACCCCGAAACCATTAAAATATCAAAAACCATTTGAATAGGAAGGCAGTGGGGGGTGAGTGGGCACAGCAGAGGGAATTCTTGGGCCAAGGAAGTATCATCTATAAACTAATGATGGATACATGTAATTATAAAATTTACCAAACCCATAGAATGTGCAACACTAAGAGAGAACCATAATGCAAATTATGGACTTTGGTGATAATGATATGTGAGTGTAGTTTATAAGCTGTAATGAATACACCACTCAGGCATTGGATATTCATAACCGAGGCTACTACACATGCCTGGGGGAGGGGTGCATAGAAAATATCTGTACCTTCTGCTTGGTCTTTCAGTAATCCTAAAATTGATTCACACACACACAAAAAAACATTAAAAACAAAGAGTCTCATGAATACTTAATAAATCTGCACTGGGATAGCCAATTCTAGCATGGAACAGACAGTAGCTTCCACTATTAAACTTCAGGATTAGTAACAAGCTATCAAACCACCCACGAAATGTCAAAATATTCTGTACACCTCAGAGTTAGAGATGTATGACTCTCTGTGATTTATGGACACATTATTCATAATGTATTTTCTGTTCATTTCTGTCCAGCTCTGCACCTTTTATAAACCTACTGATTAATATCAAACAGTGAACAGATCTGACAAGCAGGATTACGAATCTAACAAAACTGTTTATAGTATGCATGAAAAAAGTACACCATTTCCAGGCAGTGTACTTAATAATAAAACCCTGTTGTACTTAAGTGGTGAAGGCATTACTTAACTGTCAAAATTCCTTTAGCTGTAAGAGTAGCCAAGTTAAAGACCTGATACCAAAGAGCACCAGCAGAATATTTTATTCCACTTTATTCACCATTATCATATTTGATATTTAAATATGATACAACTGAAGTATAAGGCAATAAATTCGATTATTCAAAATAAACATCACCTAAAAATTTTATGATAAAGAATAAACTAAATGACTTATATTTTTCCTATTTATATTTCAACTCATGTGTTATAAGTTTTATATAATTTTGGTCAAAAGAGATCTGCATTTCCAGCTTCATTGTTGCACTAGTGACCAAGATATGAAAACAATGGAGTATCTCCTGATAGATGAATGGATAAGAAAGCATGATATAAATAACAACAGATTATTATTTAGCCTTAAAGAAAAAAATCTCCCTTTTTAAACAACATGGATCAGTCTATAAGACAGTAGGCACGTGGAATTAGCAAGATACATAAACACAAATTCTGCAGGATCTTATTTAAGTGTGGAAACTAAAATTTTCATAAAAAGCAGAGTGCAGAATGTGTTTAGAAAGCTGAAAATAGGAAGAAGGGGCCATCTCCCAAAATTTGGATAAATGGAATGAGTTACAAAAACTAATATATACTATGCTGTAAACTGAAATTTATGTTAAATATTCTAAACAATCAAAAAGTCAAAAATGTTTCATTATGTACATATGCAAAACATACCATGTTACAAATTGTAAAATATTTGTTTTGTTGAAAATATTTTATTAAATCTTCAAAAAGAAAATAATTAGTTGCTTACTTTTAAAAAGATAATATATTTGTGAGTCATTAAAAATAATAAATATTGATAATGCCAGCAGAAGCCTCCAACCCCACCAGAGGTCATGCCAGCCACTAGAACCCCAGGTAAACTGTACACTCATGGACCAACCCCCACTTTCTTGGTGCCTGTTCAGCCTACCCCCACTCTTCCCTTCCACTCCTTGTCACCATATCCTGGCCCCCAACTCCAAGGGAGGCACCCTACTGGGCGAGAGAACATGCCTGCCAAGAGAACTCCAGGTCTCAACTGCAACTCTGGCTAAAACCCATGTTCAACCAGAGGCCACCCCAGTAATCAGAAGTCCAGCCACCAACTCAGGTGGGGACCCTCTACTCAACCACAGGCAAGTCTGGCCAAAAGACCAGACAGGAAACAGAAAGCTAAGAAAAAAATTCATCAATCCAAGAAAAACTCAGAAGTCAGCACCCAGACCTATAATTACTCTAAACCCAAATGCCTAGATGCCAGTGTAAGAAACAATCAATACCAGTCAAGGTAATATCTCCCCAGAGCCCAGCTAGCCTACAATACCAAGCTCTGAATATTCCAACACAGCTTAAGCGTTCGAAAATTACCATCCAACCAATGTTATAAAGATGATAGACATCTTTAAAGAGGAAATGAAAAAAATCCCATAAAGAAATCAGAGAAAAGACAAACAAAAAAGGGGGAAATTAATAAATCCCTTAAAGAAAGTCAAGAAAAAAAATCAATAAACTTTTGAAGGAAATTACTAAAATTGTTCAAGCCCTGAAAATGGACCATAAAGAAAATACAGGCTGAGAGAATTCTAGAAATGAAAAAATTTAGGTAAGCAAATAGGAACTACAGACACAAATACCACAGACACAAGAGATGGAAGACAGAATCGTAGATGTTGAAGATACAATAGAGAAATAGATACGTTGATCAAAGAAAATATTAAATCTAAAATAATCTTGACACAAAACATCCAGAAAATCTGGGAAACTGTGAAAAGACCGAACATAAGAATCAAAGAATATGAGAAGAAGATTCCCAGCTCAGAGTCCCAGAATATATATATATACATATATATATATATATTATATTTTATTTTCCAGTTTAAATTTAGATAAGAAACGAGATTGCTTCACAAGTCAGTTCCAGGTCCCTCTCCCATTCCCTCCCCACCTCCCGTGCCCTCCCCCCAGCCCCCCCCGTTATCCCCTCATTCCCCCAGGGAGGGTGAGGCCCTCCATGGGGGTGTCTATAGTCAGTCATTTCATATAGGGCAGGGCCTAGACCCTTCCCCAAGAGTTCAGGGTGAGAGTGCACCTCACATTGTTCTATGGGAGTCCAAAGTCTGTGTATATATTTGGGATGGGTACTGATCTGCTGCCCAAGGCTCAATAGATTCCCTAGGCCTCCTCACTGACACCCAGATTCAGGGGGTCTTGATCAGTCCAATGCTGGATTCCCAGGCTGATGCCTGGGATTCAAGAGTTAACCTTTGTCTGGTCAGCTGTTTCTGGGGGTTAAACCAGCCCAGTCTTAATCCCTTTGATCATCAGTCCTCCCTCTCTGTTACTGGCTTTCTTGAGTTCAGCTCAGTACCTAACCAAGGAAGTCTGCCTCTTCTTCGATCAGCCACTAAATGAAGTTTCTGTTTCCCAGACTCTCTGGCCATAGGATTGTAGGCTGGCACTCCCCAGATCTATGTCTAAAATCCATATATGAGAGAGTACATGCCATGTTTTTCTTTTTGTGACTGGGTTACCTCACTCAGGATGGTTTCTTCTAGTGTCATCCATTTGCCTGCGAATCTCATGATTCCATTATTTTTTTCTGCTGAATAGTACTCCATTGTGTAGATGTACCACATTTTCTCTATCCACTCTTCGGGTGAGGGACATATAGGTTGCTTCCAAGTTCTGGCTATTACAAATAAAGCTGCTATGAACATAGTGGAATAGACATCTTTGTTGTATGAATGGGCATCTTTTGGATATATGCCTAAGAGTGGAGTTGCTGGGTCTTGTGGTAGGTTTATTCCCATTTTTCTGAGGAATCTCCATACTGATTTCCAAAGTGGCTGAACCAGTTGGCACTCCCACCAGCAATGGAGGAGTGTCCCCCTTTCACCACATCCTCTCCAGCATAAATTTTCATTGGTGTTTTTGATTTTAGCCATTCTGACAGGAGTTAGATGGTATCTCAGAGTTGTTTTGATTTGCATTTCCCGGATGGCTAAGGATGTTGAGCACTTTCTCAAGTGCCTCTCAGCCATTTTAGACTCCTCTATTGAAAACTCTCTATTTAGTTCTGCAGCCCACTTCTTAATTGGGTCCTTTGCTGTTTTGGAGACTTGCTTCTTGAGTTCTTTGTAAATTTTGGAGATCAACCCTCTGTCAGATGTGGGATTAGTGAATATTTTTTCCCATTCTGTGGGCTGCCTTTTTGTCTTGCTGACTGTGTCCTTTGCCTTACAGAAGCTTCTCAGCTTCAGGAGGTCCCATTTATTAATTATTGATCTCACTGTCTGTGCTACTGGTGTTATGTTCAGGAAGCTGTCTCCTGTACCAATTCGTTCAAGGGTACCACCTACTTTCTCTTCTAAGAGGTTCAGTGTGGCTGGATTTATGTTGAGGTCTTTAATCCATTTGGACTTAAGTTTTGTGCCTGGTGATAAACATGGATTGATCCACATTCTTTTACATGCCAGCTTCCAGTTATGCCAGCACCATTTGTTGAAGATGCTTTCTTTATTCCATTGTATATTTTTACCTTCTTTGTCAAAGATCAGGTGTTCATACATGTGTGGGTTAATATCAGGGTTTTCAATTCAATTCCACTGGTCTACCTGTCTATTTTTGTGCCAATACCAAGCTGTTTTCAGGACTATAGCTCTATAGTAGTGCTTGAAGTCATGGATGGTGATGCCGCCGGATGTTGCCTTGTTGAACAGGGTTGTTTTGGCTATCATGGGTCTTTTGTTTTTCCATACAAAATTGATTATTGTTCTTTCAAGGTCTGTGAAGAATTGTGCTGGGATTGCAGTCTATCTGTAGATTGCTTTTGGCAGAATTGCCATTTTTACTACATTGATCCTACCTATCCAAGAGCATGGGAGATCTTTCCATTTTCTGAGGGCTTCTTTAATTTCTTTCTTTAAAGATTCAAAGTTCTTGGGATACAGGTCTTTCACTTGTTTGGTTAGCGTTACCCCAAGGTATTTTATGTTGTTTGTGGCAATTGTAAAGGCTGATGTTTCTCTGATTTCTTTCTCAGCCCTTTTATCACCTGTTTATAGTAGGGCTACTGATTTTCTTGAGTGGATCTTGTAGCCTGGCACTTTACTGAAGGTGTTAATCAGCTGTACGTGTTCCCTGGTAGAGTTCTTTGGGTCATTTATGTAAACTATCATATCATCTGCAAACAGTGAAAGTTTTACCTGTTCCTTCCCAATTTGTATCCCCTTGATCCCCTTTTGTTGTCATATGGCAATGGCTACAACTTGATTCTTTGTATTGTTTTCCTAGTTTCTACTTTATTGATTTCAGCCCTCAATTTGATTATTCCCTGGTGTCTACTCCTCCTAGGAGAGTTTGGTTCTTTGTGTTCTAGAGCTTTCAGCTGTGCTGTTAATTCTCTAGTATAATTAATCTCCCGTTTCTTCATGTGGGCACTTAGTGCTATGAACTTCCCCTGTAGCACTGCTTTCAAAGTGTCTCATAGGTTTGGGTATGTTGTGTCTTCATTCTCATTGAATTCTAGGAAGTCTTTAATTTCTTGTTTTATTTCTTCTTTGACCCAAGAATGGTGCAGTTGTGCATTCTTCAATTTCCATGAGTTTGTAGGTTTTCTGCAATTTGTGTTGTTGTTGAATTCTAATTATAATGGATGGTTGTCTGATAAGATGCATGGGGTTATTCCAATATTTTTGAAGCTGCTGAGGTTGGATATGTTGCCAAGTATGTGGTCGATTTTTGAGAAGGTTCCATGTGGTGGTGAGAAGAAGGTATATTCTTTTTTATGTGGAAGAAATGTTCTATAGATGTCTGTTAATCCCAGTTGGGTCATTACTTCTATTAGACACTTTGCTTCTGTGTTGAGTTTCTGTCTGGTATTCCTGTCTAGTGGTGAGAGTGGTGTGTTGAAATCTCCCACTATAAGTGTGTGAGGCTTTATATGCGATTTAAGTTTTAGTAATGTTTCTTTTACGAATGTGGATGCCTTTGTATTTGGGGCATAGATGTTCAGGATAGACACTTCATCTTGGTGGATTTCGCCTGTGATGAGTATGTAATGACATCCTTCATCTCTTTTGATTGATTTTATTTTAAAGTCTAGTTTGTTAGATATTAGGATTGCTACCCCTGCTTGTTTCTTGGGTCCATTTGATTGGAAAAATTTTTTCCCAACATTTAATTCTCAGGTAATGTCTGTCTTTGAGGGTGACGTGTGTTTCTTGTATGCAGTAGAAAGATGGGTTCTGTCTTCAAATCCATTCTGCTAGCCTGTGTCTTTTTATGGGTGAGTTAAAGCCATTAATGTTGAGGGATATTAATGTCCATTGATTGCTCATTCCTCTTTGATTTGGAATGGTTGTCAGTGGTGGAATTATGTGTGGAATTTCACCCCTTTGTTCTTTTGGCTGTTGGTAGAGAGGGATTCTCTAATGCCTATGATTTTCTGGTTGTAGTTAACTTCCTTGGATTGGAGTTTTCCTTCCAAAACTTTCTGTAGTGCTGGGTTAGTGGATACGTATTTTTTTGAATCTAGTTTCATCATGGAATATCTTATTTTCTCCATCTATAGTGATTGAGAGCTTTGTCGGGTATAGTAGTCTGGGCTGGCATCCATGGTCTCTTAGTGTTGGTAGAATATCTATCCAGGACCTTCTGGCTTTCAGAGTTTCCATGAAGAAGTAAGGTGTAATTCTGATAGGTCTGCCTTTATATGTTACTTGGCCTTTTTCCTTAGCTGCTCTTGATATTCTCTCTTTATTCTGTATATTGGTGTCTTGATTATTATGTGGCAAGGGGCCTTTTTTTGTGAACCACTCTATTTGGTGTTCTGTAAGCTTCTTGTACCTTCATTGGCATGTCTTTCTTAAGGTTGGGAAACAACTCAGAGTTTCTGTGAGGGATTGGCCCCAACACTCAATATCAATCCAGTCACACTAAATCTCTTAAAGGAGAAAGTGGGATGTACCCTTGAACAAATTGGTACAGGAGACCACTTCCTGAACATCACACCAGTAGCACAGACACTGAGATGGACAATTAATGAATGGGACCTCCTGAAACTGAGGAGCTTCTGTAGAGCAAAGGACACAGTCAACAAGACAAAACAACAGCCCACAGAATGGGAAAAGATATTCACAAACCACACATCTGACAGAGGGCTGATCTCCAAAGTTTACAAAGAACTCAAGAGGCAATCCGCCAGAACACCAAAGGATCCAATTAAAAATGGGATACAGAGCTAAATAGAGAATTTTCAATAAATGAGTCCAAAATTGCCAAGAGATACTTTAGAAATTGCTCAACATCTTTAGCTATTAGGGAAATGCAAATCAAAACAACCCTGAGACAGCTGTCAGAATGGCTAAAATCAAAAACACTAATGACAGTTTATGCTGGAGAGGATGTGGAGAAAGGAGTGCATGCCTCCATTGCTGGTGGGAATGCCAACTTGAGCAGCTGCTTTGGAGATCAGTATGGAGATTCCTCAGAAAAATGGAAATCAGTCTACCACAAGATCCAGCAATTCCACTCTTAGGCATATACCAAAAAATGTACCCTCATACAATAAGGACATCCGCTCAACTATGTTCATAGCAACATTATTTGTAAGTGCCAGAACCTGGAAAGAACCTAGATGACCCTCAACTGAAGAGGGGATAGAGAAAATGTGGTACATTTACACAATGGAGTACTACTCAGCAGAAAAAAAAAATGGAATCTTGACATTTGCAAGCAAATGGATGGCAGTAGAAGAAATTATCCTGAGTGAGGTAATCGAGTCACAAAAAGACAAGCATGGTATGTACTCACTCATATATGGAGTTTAGACATGGAGCTGGGCATTGCTAGTCCACAATCCCACTGCCAGGAAGTCTGGGGTGCAGGGAGGACACTAAGAGAGAGATGCATTGTAACATGGAGAAGAGTTAGGGGATGCGATCTTCTAATTGAATTGGGGGGGGACAAGAGGAGGGCAGAAGGAAATGGGAGAAATAGAGGGAAAAAAGAGGAAGGGAGCGGAGGACATGGGAAAGCAGGAAGGTTAAGCCAGGGTAAAAATAGAGGAGAAAAAGAATGTGAGATACCGTAAAGAGGAAGCCAGTATAAGTTGGAGCAGAGATCTGATACTAGTGAGATCTTCACAGATCTACAAAAATGACACCAACTGGCATTAAGGCTACCTTAAATGACCTCCCATGATGATGAGAATGATGACTACCTTATATGCCATCCTAGAACTCTCATCCAGTGATTGATGGAGGCAGAGGCAGACACCCATAGCTGTGAAGCGTATTGACCTCCTGGAACCCAGTTGCAAAGAGGAGTGATGACCAAAGGGATCAAGATCTGGCTGGCAAATCCCACATAGGCAATTGACCTAAACAAGGGAGAACACGTGGATCCCAGTCTGATGATTAGAGGGCCAGCATGGGACTGATCCAGACATCCCTTCCACCAAATCTGGGTGACAGAGAGGAGACTTTGACAATCTGTGGGACTTTAGAGAGTAGAGCAGTATTTATTCCTGGCCTAAAGAAGGACACTGGGAACCATGCCACATGGAGGGATGCTCTCTCAGCCTGGACACCTGGGGAAGAACCTGGGCCCTTCCTGGGATGATGTAACAGACTGAAAATACCTCATGGAATCCATGGCCCTCCCTGGGGATTGGAGGGGGGATGGAATGGGGGTGACTGTTTGGGAGGGTTGGAGGTTGGGGGAGGAAAGGAGGAAGAGGATACTGAAAGTGACATGAATAAATATTAAATGGAAAAAATGCATAAAAATGGAAAAAAACTTTTAGAGTTATAAGGGATAAAAGGGATTGACTTAAACATAATAAAGGCAATTTACACCAGATAGCCATTATCAAGTTAAATGGAGAGAAACTCAAAGCTATACTACTAAAATAAGACATAAGACAAGGATTTCCACTCTCTCCATATATAGTTAATATAATAGTTGAAATTCTAGCTGGAACAATAAGACAACTGAAGGATATGAAGGGGATACAAATTGGAATGGAAGTAATCAAGGTACCATTATTTATACATGAAAGTTTACCTAAGCAACCTCAAAAATTCTACCAGGGAAACAACACCCATCACAGTGGTCACAAATAATATAAAATACCTTGAGATAACTCTAACCAAGCAAGTGAAATACTTATATGACAAAAACTTCAAGTGTTTGAAGAATGAAATTGAAGAAGATATCAGAAAACAGAAAAATCTCCCATGCTCATGGATCAGTGGGATTAACAAAGTAAAAATAGCCATCTTATCATAAAAAATCTACAGATCCAATGCAATCAGGATTAAAATTCCAAGACAATTCCTTACAAACATTGAAATGACAATATTAACCTTCATATGAAAAAACAAAAACAAAAGAGAAAAAACCCATGACAGCTAAAACAATACTGGACAATAAAAGACTTTTTAGAGGTATCACCATCCCTAATTTCAAACTATACTATAGAGCTATAGTAATAAACATCACATGTCATTGGCATAAAAACAGACAGGTTGTTTGATTGAATCTAATCAAAGGACCAGACATAAATTACACACCTCTGGACACCTGGTTTATAATAAACAAGCTAGAAATACACAATGGACAAAAACAAAAGCATATTTAGCAAATAGTGCTGGTATAACTGGATGTTAGTGTATAAAAGAATACAAATAGATCCATACCTATAACCCTGCCCAAAACTCAAGTCCAAGTCAAAGCCTTCAATATAAAACCAGATACATTGAACCCAACAGAAGAAAAAGTGAGAAATAGCCTTGAATGTACTGGCTCAGGAGACAACTTCCTGGATAGAACACCAATAGTACAGGCACTAAGAAAAACTATAAATAAAGCAGACCTCATGAAACTGGAAAGCTTGTGCAAGGCAAAGAACACTGTCCATGGGACAAAACAGGAACCTACAGAGTGGGAAAACATTTTCACCAACTCTACACCCACCAGGCAAATAGATAATATTCAAAATATGTGAAGAATTCAAGAAACTATCAAAAATCAAATAATCAAATCTAAAAATGGAACACAGGGTATGCTCAACAGAAGAATCTCAAATGACCAAGAAACACTTAAAGAGAGGTTCAACATCCTTAGCCATCAGGGTAATGCAAATCAAATCTACTTTGAGATTCCATCTTATAGCTGTCAGAATGGCTAAGATCAAAACCACAAGTGATAGCTCTGCTGGCAAGGATGTGGAACAAGGGGAACACTTCTTCATTGTTGGAAGGAGTATTCAGTCACTATGAAAATCACTCAGAAAATTGGTAGTTGATGTACCTCAAGACCCAGCTTTACCACTTTTTGACATATACCCAAAGGATGTCCCATCCTATTACAAGGAAACTTATTCAGTTATGTTCACAGCTGCTTTATTCATAGTAGCCAAAAAAATTAAAACAACGTAGATTTCCCTCAACCAAAGAATGGATAAAGAAAATGTGGTACATTTACACAAAGGAGCATTTCTCTAATGTTAGAAGAAAATGACATCATAAAATTTGCTGACAAATGGATGAAACTAAAAAAAATCATCCTGAGTGAGGTAAGTCAGATCCAGAAGATGAACACGGTATGTACTCACTCATAAGTGGGCATTGCCTGTTACGTAAAGGAAAACTATGCTACCATCCACAGACTCAGAATGACTAAGTAACAATGGGGGCCAAAGGGAATGGGGCCCGTGGATTTCCCTGTGATTTTGAAATGTTAAAAAAGCTAAAAGCAGTAGTCATGATAAATTTTTTTATATTAAGGAAAATAGGATTTAGAATCACCAAGGAGATAGACTTTTATGAATTTTATTCTGTTTGTTATTTTAAAAATTAAGAGGAAATATCTTAGAATTGATTTATTAAATTATTAATTTATATATCAAATTGGTCTCTCTATAGTAATTTACCTTCATAATATAAATGATCTTATTTGATGTTTATGTTTCATTAGATTGAATTATTATGTATTTCAATTCTTTCTAGATTTATGTGGTGATACTTCCTTATAATGTAAACAGCACAGAGAGCCAGAGGCAGGAGGACCTTGAGTCTGAGGACTCTTGGGCTATGTAGTGAGACTGCAAAAAGAACAGAAAGGTAAAGAAAGAAAACACTTCTTTATATAGTGTTCTATAATTCTATCCACAAAACTAAACAAATAAATACATACATTTATCAGGAGGCTAATGATATGATATTTCTTTTCAAAATGTCAAATAAAATTCATCATATGTGTTCTTTGCATATATACTTGATATTCATTAATTTTTACTCTTCTTTCATACACTGCACCCTGACCACAGTTTCCCCTCCCTCTTCTCCTCCCAGTCCCTCCCTAGACCTTCCCTTTACTCCCTTCCTTCTTAATTTCTATTAAGAAAAGAGCAGACCTCCCATGGATATCAGCAAAACATGGCATATCAAGTTGCACTAAAACTAAGAATTTCCCCTTGTATTAAAGCTGGACGAGGTCATCCATTAGGAAGAAAAGATCCCAAATGCAGGCAAAAGAATCAGATACAATACCCCACCCCCATGGTTAGGCGTTCCAAAAGAACACAAAACTATATAACCATAAGGTATATGCAGAGGACCTAGCTCTGACCCATATATGGTCCATGTTTATTGCTTCAGTCTCTAAGCTCCTATGAGTCCTGCTTAGTTGATTCTGAGGATAAGACAGAGGTGGTAAAAATGATCCATATAGAAATTTGTGTGTGCATACATATATATACTTTCATAAGTATATGTCTATTTGGTACTTTTCGATAACTGAGATAAAAGACCATGATCAATGCAACTTATAGAAGAAAGAGCTTACTTAAGGTGTGGTTTCAAAGGATTAGAGTACAAGAAGGCAGAGCAAAAACATGGCAGAGCAGGAAGCTAAGGACTTTCACCTTGAACTACAGCATGAAGCAGAAAGAGCAAACTAAAAATAGCACAAGTCTCAAAACTCCAGTGACATATTCTTCCTCCAACAACGCCACACCTCTTTAAGCCTGCCCAAGTAGTGACACTGAGATCCAAGCACTCAAGTGCCCAAGACATCAGAGACATTTCTCATTCAACACATTACAACATGAAGAGATAAGGCAAGAAAATACCATTTTTATAAACTTCCCAGAACCTAAAAAGAACCAATTATTTTCTCCCTAACACACCAATAGCCTTTTCTGGACACCGTCTTTGTCTTGTGGACATACACCATCAATCCCACAAACACACACACAAGGACAAGCACTTGCTGAGAAGAGAAAGAACTCTGACTGATAGACACCAGAGAGCTTACCCACAAATACTACAGCTGTTTCTACCAAGAATTGCTCTGCCCAGTTCCACCCATCCTTTTGCAGTGTCACCCCTGTGTTTTGGCTTACAAACGAATGGATAGTTCTGTCACTCCGTGATTTTTCGAGTGATCACATTTGATAAACAACAAAATGGTCACGCCTCACGCATGCACTATTTTCTTCAACAAGTAAGAAAATGCAACACAGAATAAAGATCTTTAAAACCCTGTGCCTTTTGCTTTCTCTCTGAACAAGTGAAATGTCCTGAAACCACAGGTGAGAGGAGCTAAGCTATGTATACAACAGAGCTTAGCTTTTCAATGGAACTAAAAAGGAAACAGTGTTGGAGCCTCATGTTTCCAAAGAGTGTCAATTAGCAAATAATTTGAAGGCACTGGAGATGTAATCCAAAAGCTATTTGCAAAACATGAGGACTATTTTTTTTAAAAAGCCTAAAGGCTATTTCTAAATAGCAGTCCAACCTCAGAAAACTTCTCCTGACCACAATCAAATTCAGATCATCTTAGCTATCTTTAGAGGGAAGCTTTTAAAACTACTAACTCCCACCATACAATGAGGCTAAAAATAATATTATAGCATCCAACTTGCCTTTAAATAGCAGCATTTCTATCTTAACGTATTTTTAATTCCCATTGACTCAAATGAAAAGGTCCTTAGTACATGCATTATGGAAGCGATCTCCCAGCCTCAATTCATTCTTGTGCATTCTGCTCTTAAACACCTTTGCATTATGCTGTTTCCTATTTATAATAGAAACAGCCTGGTAACCAGTTCTTCAATCTTTCTCAGACACAAAACATTCACTTTACACAGCTTCCTTTACAGTAAACACTACATCAGACAGCCTTCGTTAATGAAAGGCCACGCTTATCACTTCCCTGTTGCCTTCAGTTGCATACTAATTACTGCTGCTTTGCAGTGCTGATGAATGGAACAAATAAATTTTATATGCATATGTGACACCACTGCCTACACAACATTCACCAGAAAAGTTAGAGAAGAGTAAACTGAATAAAGATTGACTGTAAAAATAACTCTATTAGGTCAGTTACTAATAAAAACAAAGTTCTAAGAGATGCGTGTAACTCAAAGAAAACCATTTTCTTAGCAAATGGAAGACATGCAAGTCTTGAAACTCAGAGAAATATTCACTCAGAGATATCCTGGGAGATACAAAAGCAAAGGCAGAGACAATTAGGGAGAAAACTTTATGATGAAACACAAAAACTATAAGGATAAATTCATTTGTGACATATCAAAACAGTGGTAAATTTGTAAATAACATTTTATTTAAAGAACTAGCTAAACTTTAAAATATAATGACAGGAACCCAAGATACATAATTTGTAAAATATTCAAATAAAAAATTTCTGTACAGAAAAGAGCTATGTAATGTTTTCCTATTGAAAATTTCCCAGGAAGTGCTGAAAGGGGAACCTTGTAAATGACTAAGGTGTTGAAAATGTCTTACAGCTAAAACGTGACAGAATGGACTTCAGGTCCAGATCTGCACTGCAAACTCTTAATGCCACTGTGCAAACGCCTGGCTTCGAGACATGTGCTTTGCACTTTGGTGGAATGATAGGTGTGGGCCATTAACTCATATTTATGGCCAAAAAGTAGAATAGTGTTTAGAGGACTATTAAAGTTTTGATACTGGATGACTGGAGAGTTTGTAATGCTGTTAACCATTAATAGGTGTTAGTGGAAAAAGATAATTGTTTAAAATGGGAAACTAGTTTCCCCTCACTTCAGCATTCTCTTTACTGCTATTAATATTGGCAGTTAATCTTATGGTCTCTTCATAGAGTAGAAGTCATACACAGATTGTTGTATCAAATATTCTCCAGTTTGATGCCCTGCCCAGAATCCTTACATAGAAAGCCAGGTAAGAAATTCACTCTTATGACCAGTGTCATGATATCCTAACAGTGTTTTATCCAGAAACGAGCACACCAATCACACCACTTGATCAGCCCTGAAGTCATATATATACAGAAAGTAACAGTATACTGACTGATCAGGTTGCATTTATTTATTTGGATATATATGTATGCGTTTATATATAATAATACATAATAAATATATTAATATAAGCATACATACATATTTAAAGGACACAATGAATTTGAATAAGAGCAAGGGGGATATATGTGAGGTGTTATAAAAGAAGAGAGTAGTGGGGTAATTGTAATCTCACACAATAAAATTTATATTTTAAAGTGTAATACTTTGCAGATAAGTAAGGATATCTAGAAATTTAAAGAAATTGTATAACATGAGAAATAGTGACCAAAATAATCAAAAAAAGACAAGTATATGCACTTGAGATTTCACGCAAAAAATAGATATTCCCCAATATATATTATTACGAGACAAAAGATATTACCTTCATTATAAAAAATAAGCAACAACAAAAAAGCAAAGAATGGGATAAGTCAAGGCTGTACAAAAAACATAAATAAACATACATGTCATTCAAATTTTAAAAGATAAGGTTAAGGCAAGCTCTTGGAAAATAAAGGAGAAAGTCAAGACAAAAATAACAGTAACAAACGGAGAAGATGAATCCAGTATAGAGATTTCATCAGGAAAGAGATTAAGGGAAGAAAATAACCACTGAACAAGTCAAGAACACTTTCAGAAATGAAAGATGAGATTTTCAAACTGAAATAACCCAGCAAGTACTCACCACAAGGGACACTACTGACTACACAGTAAGGTAGAGTGTCAACACCAAAATTCCAGAGGAAAAAATGACATCAAGGCTTTTATTCCAAAAATACTACTTCAACAAATAAACACATTTTCACACACAGTATTCCCAAGTAATATTCTCTTCTGGGCAATTTTCTTCAGAAAATGATACCACAAAATGAATCAATAAGCTGACAGAGAAGGCATGGGAACAAAAACTAGGAAAGGAATATGATTACATGAGTAAGAGAGAAGTTTTGCACCACACAGGGCAATTGCTCAACCTGGAGGAGGCCAGCAGCCTGTTGGGGATAGGAAGATCACAAACGTCTGATACTGCCAACATAGGGGAAAGAGAATCTATAACTGAAGATGGAATTGAAATAAAAGATAGAGCTTATTAGCAGCTAATTATGAAGAGGAATAAAAATCTCTCAACAGATAAAAGTTATTAACTATAATACTAACAATATTACAAAGCTGTGAAATACATATCTATGGCACCAGGCTTGTCAGCACTCTTAGAGTCCTGGTCCAATCCACAATATATACACATATATATACATATATGCATATATATGTATATTAACATATTTGTAATGGCTAAGATGTAGATAATATTTACATAGGACACCTGTAAAACACATATACAGACAAAAAAATCCATGGGTAGAGAAGCTATTTCTATGAAATAGGGTCATATTGATCTATGTACAGTGTCTACTTCAGTTTTTATGCTGCTTAAAACACCATCATCAAAAGAAAGTTGGGGGAGAAAGGGTTTGTTTGACTTATATGTCTCAACCACAGGTTATCATGACAGGAACTGGGGGCAGGAAATGAAGCCATGTATAATTGTATAATACTTACTGGTTTGCTCCTTCTGGTTTACATTGTCTGCTTTTTATATAACCCAGGACTGTCTGACAAAGGGTGGCACCATCCTCAGTGGGCTGGACCCTCTTACATCAATCATTAAGCAAGAAACTGCCTCATAGAAATTGCCTTACAGACATTCTGATGAAGGCATTTTTCTCAATTGCATTTCCTCTTCCCATATAACTCTAGCAGTGTCTAGCTAACAAAAGATCAACTAAAACAACTGACCCTTTGTCAAGTTGACACAACAACTCTATTAAACCATAAACTTTCTAATATTGCCAAGCATGTGTGACTAGATATATTATGTACTCTGGTGATTCTAAAGAAAATGTCCCACAAAGGGAGTGGTACTATTAGGAGGTTATGGTTTGTTGGAGTAGGTGTGGCCTTGGTGGAGGAAGTGTGTCATTGTGCAGGTGTGCTTTGAGGTCTCAAAGTTCAAGCTACACTCAATGTGGTACATAATTCACTTCCTGTTGCCTTTAGATTAAGATGTAGAACTCTTCCAGGAGATGAAAATTTCTGAAGGGTTAGAGGTTATCAACAATGTCAAAGAAATAGTGTCTTTCAGACACAACAGGGCTGATGCACATATGAACTCACACAGACTGTGACAGAATATACAAGATCTGAAAAAGCTCAAAACAGACAAATTCCACCATGGAGAAGAAGTGCACATAGTCCCATTCATAACCAAGAAGTTTTAGGTAACCAATAGTTACTGGGAGAGAAAGAATCTGTTTTATTCAATGGAGTAATATTATAGGTCAAACCGAGTACTCAGCAGTAGCTGGTCATCACAAACCCAACTCCATGGTTTTTGGATGCTATTGTTTTTGTATGTGTGTGTGTATGTTATCCATATTTGTTTTGTTGTTTTAAAGAAAAAGAAAAATCATTAAATTGTATGGGGTCATGGAAGGACATACAAGGAAGGAGTTGTAGAAGGGGAAATAACATTATAAAAATATTATGGTACATTTACACAATGGAGTACTACTCAGCAGTAAAATCCAATGCCATCTTGAAATTTGCAGGCACATGAACAGAATTAGAAAAAAAATCATACTGAATAAGGTTACCCAGACCCAGAAAGGCAAACATGGTATATACTCACTCATAAGTGGATATTAGATGTAAAGCAAAAGATAACCAGCCTATAATCCATGACCCCAGAGAAACTAGGTAACAAGGATAACTCTAAAGGAAATATACATAGATCTCCCTGAGAAGACGCAATAGACAAGTTCTCCTGAGAAAACTGGGAGCTTAGGATGATGTAGAGGGTGGAATGGGAGGGGAGAATGGGAGAGGGGAGCAGAACATGAGGGAACAAAATGGTTGAGAAGGGGAAAAGACAAAGATAGAGGGCAAGGAAAGAGAGCTTGCTAGAGGGAGTAATGGGGTTAGTGAGAAACCTAGCACTAAGGAAATTTGACCCTAAGCAATAGTGAAGAGGACACCTGAAATGGCCTTCCCTTGTAATCACATTGAAGACTACCAGAACTGTCATCACAGAACCTTCATCCAGCAACCGATGGAGGCATGGAGGCAGATGTAGAGATCCACAGCACTGGGTCAAGCTCCTAGAGTCCAGTGGAAGAGAGGAAGTAGTGAAACATGAGTAAAGGGGTCATGACCATTTGGGGAATTCCCACAGAAAGAGCTGACCTGTGCTAGTGGGAACTCACTGACTCTACTGACAGGGGAGAGGAAAATGTAGGACAAAGTTAGGTTCTCTGAATGTGGGTGACAGTTATGTGGTTTGGGCAGTCTGTGTGGCCATTGTCAGTGGGACCAGGATTCATCCCTGGCGCTTGAACTGTCTTATTGGAGCACATTCTCTTTGGAGGGATACCTTGCTCCGCCTAGATACAGCAGGCAGGGCCTTGGTCCTACCTCAAAGTGATGTGCCAGACTTTGTTTTAAAATGAAAATAATGAAATTAAAATAAAAGTATTGTATGGATTTCTCAAAAAGTAAATAAAAACATAAACCTACAAACTTCCCTTTCTGTTTTTATCCCTTAAATGTCACGTTAGTATTAGCACCATGAAATAAAACACATTCCGAATTCAAAATTCTCACAGTCTTCAAAAGTTCAATAGCCTGATACTGTCCAAAGCCTCTCTAAAAAAACAGAAATCTCTTCAACTGTCTGCTCTTGTAAAATAAAAACAAACTTCTCCTTCCAAGAGGGATTAAGTAGAGCACAGGGATGGTAATGTAGAAGCAAAACTGAAGTTCAACAGCGTGAAGAATTTAGAGCTTGACATCTTGGGACCTACTCATAGCCCTCTGCAACAGAGAACTTGCGCGGCTCCACTCTTCCAGATCTGCCATGCGCAGTGCACAACTTGCCTCTGAGGCTCAAACCTGCTCCACTCCTCACCTGTTGGTCTCCTTTAGCAATTGTCAAGTGATTGATATCTCCGTTATGCTGAGGTATTTATTGCAATGGAGGCTGCACCTTCGCTAATGGCTTCTCATAGATTCTCTTCGGAGATTCCAGCCCTACCACACAGTGTCAAACCTGAGCAGCTCCTCGTGACACCTACATACCTTCAGGACTAGTAACAACTGGATGACCTTGCACACTATAAAGTTTGATTGTCATCGGGAGATACAGCCTTGACTCTGGGCCAAGGATATGTGCGATGACACTGAGAATACCCTCAGAAGAGTTCACCTCGCGGATGATGATTCTTCTTGATAGTTTCTCAGCCCTAATTAGCATCAATTGTCCAGAAAATGAAGGGTTTTCCCTTTAGTGGTGTTGGTCTACTCTAACTCGAAGCTGACTCTTCAGTTCCAGCTGACCAGACACCACAGATTCTTAGCAAATGAATGGCTCTAATGGAGTCTTTTTCTTCCCTTTGAAATGTCACAGGCCAGGTCGTAAGTATTTCTTTCAGCATTCTTACCTTCCTATCTCTCACAGCAGCTCAGTAAGCTCTGAGCACTCAATTGCTCTTCCTGACTAAAACCCAAGTCCTTCCACAGTCCTCCTCAAAAATAACATGGCCACATCTGTCACTTCAGAAAAACGTATACCTGGTACCAATTTCTGTCATATTCATGTTGCATTGCTGTGATAAAATACCATAACCAAAAGCAGCTTGGGGAATAGAGGGTCTACTTGGCAAACAGGCCATAATTTCAGTTCACCTTAAGGGAACGCAGGCAGGAACCTAGAGTCAGGAACTAGAAAGAGGCCACGCAGATACACTGATTTCTCCTCATGGTTTGCTGTGTTCTTTTGTAAAATCCAGGATCATCTCTCCAGAGATAGGGGTGCCCAGCAGTATTAAGGACACCCCCACATCAATCATTAATCCAGAATATACCCTACAGGCAATATTATGGGGCATTTTCTCAAAATGGTGTTCTTCCCAGCTGGCTGTGTCAAGTTTACAAGTTTCCAACAAGAATATATAGTTTTCCACTCATTTCAATTTTTATATTTTCTTTATCTTATACCTACAATGTAATGATCTTTCCATGGTATCCTATTCCCTATGTGTTCCTTTCTCTGTGACTGTAAATTTTTTCGTATCTTTGCTTGTTTGATCTAGTTACTTCATCTCTGAATGCTGATATTCTTTCTTCTTAATTTTTTCATCTAATTGTAATATATTCTTTTCAGTTTTCCAGTTGGATTATTCAGTTTTTCAATTCCATCCTCCATTCAACATGGGTTTTCTTCAATACTTCTATCTCTTTGCTTCATTCTTATTTCACATCCTGGGGTGTCTCCATTTTTTCATTCAGTTTGTGTGGCTTTGCTTTAAAATTTCACTATCAATTACATTTTATTCCCTTATCCAACATGAAAAGAGAAAAAACAAACCATGACAGTGTTGTAACTAGAAAAACAGTAGCTTTTTCAAGACTTGTCTTTTGGTTTGCATTCTGTAATTCTTAATCATGTAATATTACCCTCTCTTAGTCTCCTTTCCAAATGTTGTCCTATTGTCACAAGTGTGTGTGTGTGTGTGTGTGTGTGTGTGTGTGTGTACACACCCTGAGTCCTTTAGCAGACAACAAACCCCTTCATGTAACCAGTGAAAAAAGCAGACACTCTCACCTCCTCTACTCCCTTAGGATTACCCCCAAAGCACCTATTGCCCAACATCAGGAGTCTGGTCTAGTGGGGTAAAACCTTATACCAAAATGCATAACCAATGACCTATTTCCAGAACCCAAGTCCATTAGACAAACAAAAGCACTACAAAAACTAGACGTTATTCACCCGTCAAAATTGTCAAATTCATGTAATGGTTCCCAATAAGAAGAACTTAGATGAAATTGAAGACACAAACAACAAAAGAACAATTATAAGCATATTCAAAAATTTCAAAGAGACCACAAATAAACACCAGAATGAAATGTAAGAAGACAGAATTCATGATTGAAGGGCAAATATTTCTGCAAGCTTAATCAGGGGAACATCTCTGCAAAATGAATAGTAAGAAGGCAAATACTCATAGCTGCCCTAGTGGGAGCTGTATATGCAACCCTCAACAAGACTCCTTTTAAGGCTCAGAAACCATTACAGAAATGGGAGAGAAAGAATGTGCAAGTCAAGAGATATGGAAAATTTCCGAAAGACACTTTCTTCTAATCATGACATAACCATTGCAATCATTATCCCATAGCAGCTAAGTTTGCCTCAGCTGGGCCTGCACAAGACAGGGCTTCTCCTTAGTCCATCATAAATTAAGAAAGAGCTTACAGGGCAATTTTCCTCCTTGCTGGACTATTGGATATTGGTGGATTCTGTGGAAGGGGTCATTATCTTCAGTGTGTACACAAAGGTAAGCTCACCAGGCTCCACTGGACTTTTCTAAACCTATGATCACTCAAGATGCCTGACTAAACACAGTGGGTTGTGAATGTGAGAAAAAAGCCTGGAAGACTAACAGTAGTGGGACGGAGATAGAAGCTCAGTAGTAAAAAACAATCAGGATGCATTATATATGATATTGTCAAATAAAAATTTAACTTTAAAAATAACTCGAATATCTCTAAATATAGAGCTAGCATCTGCACTTAAGTTTTATTTGAAAATATCCAAAGAAATTAAAAGTAGTACTATTGTTGCCACAAAGCAATTAGAAAAGATTGCAAAAATACAGTATATGTAGAAAAATAAGCTCCTGCTTTTAATATTACTCCAGATAATTTCCCCAAGTTATCTTGAGTTCTGAAGGAAATGTACCAAGATACAAGATGCAAGCCAGAATGTCCTGCACACAGTCAGTGAAGAGTTTAAGCTTTGCCTGAGGTCCTTGCCTAGACATAGAAACTAAAAGAAGAGCCTTCTTCTAGACCAAGGTTAACTCTCTGTTTTAAAATGAAGCCTGCCTGCCAATGTCCACTCAGATACATTCTTTATTCTACAAATTGTACTGCAAAGCAAGAAACAAGAATATTAAATCTTCATGTGGGCACATTTTGTATTTTCTGAAAAACTATTGTAATGTCAGAGTAGTATAAATATTTGATAAAATAGGAACTAATAAATAATGATGATGTATCCAGTAATTTTACTCAGTAACAAAGCAGTAATATTAAAAAATATAAAAGACCTAGATAAAGTGGCTCCTATGTTTCACTTCACTCATTTTGTAAAGTCAAGAGAGTTTAAATGTGTCAAAACTAGATATTATCCAGTTTCATAACTATTAAGTCTGAGAATAACTTATTTCTCTTCTAGATGATAAATATTTATGTTCAGAACTGCATTACTTTACAGAAACTTAGAATTATGTGTAAAAATTTAAAACCATGAAAAAAGTACATAAGTCATCAACTTAAGCATATTTCTGTCATTCAGGGAATGTATAACTCACGGCAAACTTCTTTAACTCCAAATGGTTTAGCATCCTTTACTTTAATACATGATTTCTGAGATTAATAAAATGAAAGTATGAAAAATAGTTTGATGTGATTAAGTACCTCAAAATAAATAGCATTGGTCCTTTCAACAATTAGTGTCCTGCTTCACAACTATTTTACTATGGTTTGCAAAACAAGACTGAATATTTAGAATGTCAAAGACATTTAGGAATAAAATCTGTAAAGCAAAACAGAAGATGTTTCAAAATATTTTCTAAGTGTATATAAGGGAAACAGAAATAATAATATGATTAATTCCCCATAGTTGAAGTTGCTCTATAACACATGTAAAACTATTCATCTTTTAAAGTCTATGATTATCACACAATAGAAATTATAAAAAACCAAACAGCAACATCAATGAAAGAGAATTTCATGGGAAGTACTGATTATATTTGATATAGCATAAAAACTGGTTTTGAGTTAGTTTCTGCTTACAGAGATACTTGGAGAAAGAATGTCCTTGGGAACAATCATAAACAGAAACTCTATAGACTGAATTTACAAAGAAATAAATATATACATAGTCTATAAAGGCAATGTCTTGAGCACTATGCTGGCAATCTTCCAGGAGCCCTGGGAACAAGCCTAATTTCCATCTAAATTTGCACACATCTTTATTGCAATCTCATACCCTGTGAAGATTTACGCACTTTCATGTCCTTTGGCACAAGAGGGAAAATGACATCTCTCTCCCTCTCCTTCTCCCTCTCCTCCTCCCTCTCCCTCTCCCTCTTCTTCCCTCTCCCTCTCCCTTTCCCTCTCCCTGTCCCCCTCACCCTACCCCCCTCTCAATCATACACCAGGAGTCTAAATCGCATTTCTTGAGATCAGTCTCAGCATCACTAATATTTAAAGAATCAAAATCCAGTCACAGTTTTAGTTATAGAACTCCCTGCTGAATAATTTCTGCAATGGGAATTTAGTTATACAAATGAATCACTGAATGATATTACACTCCACTGTAATCCTCACTGTAACTCATCCTACCTGAGTATAAAATACATGTATTCTCAAGTTTGCTATAATGTTACTAAAATTGACTTTTCTTCAAAAGACTGATGCCTGCTTGTCCATTTACAAGCAAGTTTCTCTGGAGTCAATCCTTGATTCTGCATTTCTAGCATGCCCTTTTTCTTGGGATGAAAATAGAATTACACTTAATAACACCAGGGATGCCTTCCCTTCAATTAATGCCTATTGATTTATTGCCATCTGCCTTTGTGTTTATTGCTACATTTTTTGACAAATGGTTTAAGGTACTTTTTCTTATTTCAGGGGTAGAGGGCAGTATTCATTTTATCCTCTTGTTGTCTGTTCCTTTCCAAACGAATATGTGAATACTTATTTAAATTTCAACAAAATCCAAGTCTTTAACTACAAGTCTTCATTTAACTCTTATTATCATGTCAATAATTTCAATCGTTTGTTTCATTGAACATTAAAAATATGTATGTCTACTAGACTCTACTTTTCTTGTATTAGCATTGTCTTTACCAATTGTTATCTAAGAGCAACTTGGAAGAAACTGTAAGTAGAAGAGATGGACTGGTGTTCTAGATCAAAAGAAGTCTACACTCTCACTTTATGAGTCAAGTATATTAACTTCAAATACAAGCACATCCCTAAAGGCAAGATTATAGATTTTAAAGACGTTGTGATGATAAACTTCATGGTCAACTTGACTAAATTTAGAAGGGCCTGGGAGACTGAAATAAGCTTCTGAATGTGTCTGTGAAGGTAGTTTTTAAAAGATGATTACCTAAGGAGCAAAGACATACTCTGGATGAATATTAGTGATGGCACCACACAGTAAACAAATAAGGAAAAGATAAAGTCAACCAAGACCCTTTGTCTGCCTTCTGACCACAGTGACATGCCTTACCATGTTTCACTGTGATGAACTGAGATCTCTGAAACCATAAATCAAAATAACATTTTTACCACAATCTCTTTTTTCTGGGTGTTTAGTCCCAGTAACACACAAAAAGAGTAGCTACATAGCAATGTTCAATACAGACAGGTGACAAAAAGTTGTCTTCCTGTTTTTTGTTTGTGTTTTTTTCCCACTGATTGTCTGGTGTTATTAGATACAAATTCCACGGTCATTAATAAAATTCCTGTATGTATGCAAAAGTACTAGGATTAAACTTGGTTATGGGTGGCAATGATAGGCTTACACACCTACTAAGGCAAGCACAGAACAAATTATTCATATTCAGGCATGTCTGTGCATGGCATAACATCCATGTTCCCAGGGAATGGGGACATATTTTAGTGCAGTAATGACAGTGGTCAACTCGTTATTTTATATGTCATTTGTGTTTATCTGAATATACATCATAGCAAGTCATCTAAACATTTGTGGGTAAACAGCAAAATTTTAATTTAACCTATTTCCTAAGTGAGAAATAATGTTAATAACATTATCTGTTATGTCACCATACTTACCACTACTATATTTTAGGTGATGTAAGACTTTACTGCCTCATTTAATCATATATCCATATGACTACTACTTACATGTATACATAGCACTCCATTATTTAGCTTTGGAAGCAAAGAAACTTAAAAGTATTTGCCAGAAGTACAAAACAGTAAAATGTAGAACCAGGTATTAAATGTATTTCCATCTACTTTGATACAAATGTTCTTAAGTATTTGCTAATAATAAGGGTTCCAAACCTGTATATGTTATAACCCCTTTAATCAAAATGCTCACAACGAATTTAGACAAATAAATAAAATTCTCTTCAAAATAAACTTACAGAAAATTTCTGGAACTTGAACTTCCTATTCCCTTTTCCAAAAAAAAAAAAAAAAAAGAAGAAAGAAAGAAAAAATTGGGAAGTCACTTGAGACTTTAATATCTTCATGGCACACAGCAAGTATTTTCAGCCAAGATTGGATGCCATAGTTGTCTTTACTAACAGAGATATCAGGTTGACCACTGTGTAGAGCAGCAGGGAATCAGCCAAACACCTTGCTTGTTTTGCTGAACTGCATCCATGCATCAAGTAAAACATCCTTAGACACAGCCATGGCCATTCTCTGAATTTTTTAATATGCTCCTTGCTAGCTTGTCCATTGAGGTAATCATTGTTCAGGTCTTGTTTAGGCACCCATGTTGATGAGACTTTATGTAGCCTCTCTGACATTTCTAAAAGATACAGCAGACTTTTTGTTTCTTTCTCCATTTTTTATTTAAATTAGAATCAAGCTTGTTTTACATGTCAAGCCCAGTTCCCTCTCCCCCTTCCTCCCTGCCCCCTATTAACCCCCTATTCCCATCCCCTTTTCGTTCCCCAAGGAGGCTGAGATTTTCCATGGGGGATCTTCAAAGCAGACTTCTTGTTCCTCTGCTGATTACCATCTTTCTACCACCTCTTCCACGATGAACCCTAAACCTTCAGTACAGAAGTTAGAAGTCACATTAATGGATGTATCAGTTGAGCCTGGAATCCACATGGTCTCTCTCTCTCTCTCTCTCTCTCTCTCTCTCTCTCTCTCTCTCTCTCTCTCTCTCTCTCTCTCTCTCTCTCTCTCTCTCTCTCTCTTTCTCTCTCTGTCTCTCTGTCTCTGTCTCTGTCTCTGTCTCTGTCTCTGTCTCTCTCTGTCTCTCTCTCTCTCTTTCTCTCCCTCTCTCTTGTTTTTTCCATACAGGGTTTCTCTGTGTAGTTTTGGAGGCTATTCTGGCATTTTCTCTGTAGACCAGGCTGGCCTCGAACTCATAGAGATCTGCTTGTCTCTGCCTCCCAAGTGCTAAGATTAAAGGCACGTGCCACCAAAGCCCAGACTCCACATGATCTCTTAGTCCCTTCATTTTCATTATTTGTGGAGCAGTGAGTCTTGAGATCATACAAAAAGAGACAACATTATATGGAGCAAGTTACATTTATATACTTAGTGATATATATGTATATATGTATTTAGGAGTATATATGTGGATATAAAAATATATGTATATACATATATAATAATTTAAAAGATGATGAATTTGAGGGAAATCAAGGAGGGTACATAAGAGAGGGGTTAGAGGAAGAACGGAAAAGGGTAAAATGATATAATTTCAAAAATGTTATATAATATGTACCTTATTGTCTTGACTGATACTTTTAACAAGTATCTTACTTGATTTAGTAGACTTTTCTCTATAAAATCCCAAAAAACTCTACTAGATACAGTCTAACATAAATCTTAGTGTCCATTGTTATTCTATGGTAAATAGCTATATTTCCAGAATTTCATTGTGAGATTTTCTTAATTTGTAAACCAGGAAACTGTTACATTTCCATATTATGAATTACTAAGCCAAATCATAATTATATTTTGATTTCTACTTTCAAAGAATCACAATTTATCCCTGGGAATAATTTAGACAAGAAAGAAAAATCCCTAGTAAATAAGCAGAAATGAAGTTAAAGTTGATATTGCTGAGACAATAAAATAAATTTTAACTGGAAACAAGAATTGCTCTCTGAGTACAATGGCTCTAATTTGTATGAACTTGGATTAATTCACATAAAGTCAAGAGATGATTGGAAATGTAAAATAAAGACCTCGAAGTAAATGTTGATAGTAAAAATAGCTTCAGGAATAAATACTGAATATCTAACATAAAGAAGTAGTTGTTGCATATTGAATCTATAGGCAGTGTCCTCTTTCTCTGTCTTTACCCACACTAATTGCCTCATAGGACTTAAATTTGTGTGCTAGACATAGATGAATGCACATGTTTATATTTTAGCCTTTAGTCCTGTGAGTTGATATAGATTTTAGCTGGGAAAACCAAAGGTATTAGACAAAATGTTGAAAAATGAAGTTCTATAAATGAAAAATCATAGTGGTTTATATTAAGTTTCTAATATACTCATCTGATAATTACATGATTAGGTAGATTTTCTTTTCTTAAATTATTTCTTATGTCCCCAATAGAACAGAATGTCTTCTTTGAAGGTTAGGATACAAATTACCTAATTAAGTTGAAGACTGTGTGTAAATAAAATCAAATGTATGATAAAATTGATGCTGTGCATGGTAATTCTGAACACACTGTTGATGTATTCACACAAAGAACAATAAAGTGACTGACAGGTAAATTCATCAACTTTTGTTTGTTAACCCTAATCTTAATCTTATTTACTACAACTATGCTCTTATATTGAAGATGGCCAATATAATCTGGCGTGTGGATAGATACAGTAATAATGTGCAGAGAGGAAAACCTGGTAATGTATTTGCTTCCTGTTAACGTGGAAAGTTGGTTTCCTTGCTTATGTGAAACTTTTGTGTAATTAGATATTCTCAGAAGCCTCAGTTGGAGCCAGTAAGACATCTTTGAGATTAAAGCATTTGCTTTGCAAGCCTGACAACCCCAGCTCAATACCTGAGTCCCATGGTGGAAGGAGAGAATTGACTTTGCTAAGTGGTCCTCTGACCTCCATACTTGCACCTTGGTGCATGTGCACCTGTCCCCACTCACACGAGAACATATACAAAATGATAAGGAAATCTTAACAGGCAAATTTTGTTGGAATCTGATTACTTCCCATATCACTGAGGATGAACCTTGGGTCTTAGCCATGACAAGCAAGCTCACTGCACATTAAGCTATTCCCCCAACTTAATCTGCTTCTTAAAAACAGCACTGCTGTAACTCTATTTTTCACACCATCCATCATCATATTTTTGCCACCATCTTGCTCCTCTTCAAAATCTGAAACAAACAGCTTAAAATTTAACTTTTAGCCAATGTCAAGATGACTCTACTCTGTGCCCACACTTCTTTCCAAACTAATGTCACTATTTTATTATGTATTCTAAAAAAAATTTACACCTAGATAACTAGATTCTTTTCTAGATTCTTGGTTCAGAACAAACAAACAATAAAAAAAGGAAGGAAACAAAACACTCATCTTCCTGTACCATCCCTACAATTGTCTCTACTGAACTCATAAAACATTCTTGTTATATATGAATTCCTATTCCCAGTTACTAGATCAGTTGTAGATATGTCACAATAAAATAGATATTAAGCTCTTTAAGGTCATTTGAAGGACTTATGAGAAAAAAATGCAGACAGCAGAATCCTGGCATAAAACCAGTGGATGATGGTAGGGTCTCAGTGCCTTCCAAAAGAGCGTTGCCCACATTACCAATGCCTCAAAACTCAGAGACTTGGCAGGAGAACAAGATGACCAGGGCTGAAGTTATAGATGAAGAAGGAAGGCATAACACATGTTGATATTACCCAAAGTGGAGTGGATGTTTTAATTGGTTTAGGTTATTTAGCAGTTGCAAGAGAGTGCTTCTAGGTTACAGAGAGCACTAACTGATGAACTGTGGAAAGAAGCCACATTCCAGCACCTGTGGTACAGAGTGTCCATTTGAGAGACAATGAGTGAGTAAATCCCTGTAAAGTGAGATGATTTCAGTTGTAGACTCTAGTATGCAGCTTCACTGTCAGCTGCTGCAAGTCTAGGACAAACAGGGGCTTCCCAGTGTGGCAGCATGGAGCCATAGAATTTTAGAGTTCTTCACAATACATTTTGAGAACAAAGATATCTAAACTATATAATTTTAATATTAGCCAAACCCCTGGGGCTCTTGAACTATTCATGAAGTAGAAGCTCTCTCCTAGTAAATGCCTGTGGAGGTGTAGTGAGGCACACACACCAAAATCATGCAATTATCACCACACTTGTATTCTGGGACCCCCCAAAAAGTCCCTTCAGGTCAAATTAAGTCAGTGTTTAATCAGAGCTTGTCTGACAATATGTATAGTTGCTCTTTATGTTCATGATGCAAAATATTTTTAAAGACTAAATTTTGAATTTGTAAAGATTCATCTCATTCATCTGATGAACACATCCTATTTTAAATGGAATTTTTAGCATTGCAGCAATGCTTCTTCCTGACCCTATAAATATAATCCTAGACAGCTAAGGAAACCATGTGCTGCTTACAGGCTCTACTCAACTGCTGCATTTTAAAACTGCTCCCCACTGTGCTATCCTTGGAGGCGATAAAGAAGAGCTGTTTATTACCAGGCTCTCCCCAACCTCCATCTTCTTGTTCCCTTGGGTCCTCATACTTCAAGACTATGATTGCATCTAAGCTGAAATAAATCACCTATAGAATGCCTATGTTCTACAAGGAAGCAGAGTTGCAGCCTGCCATATGAACGCAGTCCTTGAATGGAGTAGATAGACAATGGCACTTTGCCTTTAAGGATCTCTAAAGGCTAGAGAGCTAAGAGAGTCTAAGGTAACAAATCCATTAACCTAGGCTTCATGCCCTACCCACTTTTACTCCATCTCACTCTATTTCCATGTTCATGTGAAACTTTAAACATCTTGCTTGTATCCTGCTACTTTGCCAAAAGGACTATGTCTCCTCAGTCATATCTGTGCAATAAAAAATCTTCCTCTATCCTTTTGTAATTTGAATCATCTTTCATCAACTCACCTGTCCTTCCCAATGACAGATCAAATCATCTACTGGCAATGAATATAATAATAAACAAATTGGGTAGAATGTTGTAAGGTAGAAGGGGAAAATTATCCACTGAAGGAGTTCAGAGTGCTAAAATATGTAAAGGTAAAGTGATAATGTGCAATAGTAATACTAATGAGGAGGATAAAACACTGACATGTTTTACTTCTTCAAAGATAAATGTATATTAATGTCCTTTTAACAACAAAATAGCTAAGTAAATAAACTTAAGAGGAGGAAGTTTTTGTTTTCCAGTTTCAGTCCATGGGCTGCTGAATCAATTGTTAAAGGCCTGTGACAAGCAGAAGCATCATCGTGCCCAGGATACGGTGGACCTTTTAACAGTCAAGAAGCAAACAAAACAGAGCTTCTAGATGCCTTCTATCTTCTGTCTGTGTCCCATCTCAGACTCATGTCAACAAGACAGTTCTCCCACATTAAAAATGGGACTTCTCTCCTAGGCTGTGGTCCTATATAACAACTATGTCTGGAAACCTCTTCTTAGACATACCCCAAAATGTGCTTCATTAATCTCACAAACAAATGATAAGGTCAATCCAGATTTACCATTACAAGAAATAAATAAGGGAAAATTAATATCTATGGAAGTGGGTTGCAGCAAAAATACTAGAAAAAAAGCAGTTTTGTGGGATGGGGATAGCCTAGTGTATTGAAGGGGAAAACTAGGGACCAGAGTAGATGATGAAGAGTCAAGGATAAGACACAGGAAACTGTCTGAGTAGCAATAGTCCAGATCATGAGGCCTGGAGCAGCACTTCATCAAAGATAGTGTTTAGACAGGCGAGTGAACAATGAGACCAGATGGGAGAAAATCTGTTGCGCTACAATGATCCAATGAGTAGATATTATGTTTCTGTTTTAACAATATTACTAAGAATTAGTGTCTCAGCCCCAGTGGCTACAACTACAGAATGACCTCTGCATCTAAGACTCAGAATATCGCAGAAAAGGAAGCAGAAAAATTGAAGAACCGAAGGATCAGGGTATCTGATGTCATCCCTCAAGAAATGACAGTGAAATTTCACCCATTATACACCACCAATATAGGTGCCTAATTAAGATCGGCACAATGACAATACCAATAGACATACCAATGTGGAAGAGGGAAATCTCCTAGTATCTCACCCCTAAACAAAGAAAGGCAAACAACTACAAAATGCTAAGAGCAGGAGAAATAGTCTTCCTCAGGGATAAGCAACCTAATTGGTTATCCAGTATCAAGTGGACAGTCCAAGAAATTATATGCATACAAGTAACACTAGTTGAACCCAGAAGTTTGTAGTTATATATTTATGCATTTTATATGTGTGTACGAATAAAAAAGAAAAAGAGAGAGCAAGGAGAGTAAATATAGGAGGTACTGGACAGAGGAAAGGAAAGAGGGTAAAGGTATAGTTATATTTTAATTAAAAAGAAAACAATAGAGAATACTGTATCATGAATAATAATACATAACTTCAGAAAAAGGACATTAAATATATAACTTTCAAATTATGTATATTTTATTTACAGAAAAATGGAGACAAATACAAACGACTGACACAAAATGTCAAGACTTATCAAAACCATTTAACCTTCATTTAAAAATATTCCAATTTGAAGCTATGGAGCTGCACCTGAGGAGGCCATCAGAACTTTGATAAAGATATCTACAAATAACAGAATTGGAGTATAGTCAGTATGTTCTAAATTATATATAAAAATACATCAGATAAAGTGTGCTGTATTTAAATATTGTGTTTAAAAGATAATTATACTCTCATATGTTATAAGCATATCATTAAGTATATGTTATATGAATATTCATCACAGTAATATTAATAAATATCATAATATTGTAACATTATATCCCAAGTGTTATGAATGCATGCCATTCAAAACTGAGCATGATTTGTTTTGCCATTTTTAATCCATCAGCAGCACTTCTTGTTAAGTAATAAAAGCAGTAAGAGGTTCAGGATAAGTATTCATTCCTCATTGGAGAATTCTTTAATTAAGTTTTTAAAATTAATTTTTGAAAAACTTAAATATTATTTTAAAGTATAGTTTTCATTAATATTCCTACTTGAAAATAGGTACAAGAAATTTACTTTTAAAATATAACTTTAATATATACACTGCCTTGAATTTTAAAAATGAGGTTGTCTCATATTTGAAAAGTGTACTCACTCTAAACTCTTTTAAAGGGAAAGTATACTCAGAGAAATACACACAACATTCATTAACAGTCAAGTACACAGACACACAACACACACACTTGAAATTGTTTCCACTGCCCCACAGAAGTCAATCAAAAGTAAATTTAAATGATCAGGCCACCTCCTTTCCCACCTCACCAGTCTTTTTAGAGGGAGAAGGCAGTCTTCAGAGCAAAGTAAGTGGACAGATTGAAGAACGAGGAGGGGGGTAATGTTTTCTGGAAGTAGCTCTGAGAAATCTTGTTCACAGCCTGGAACTGCATAAATTTTCTCTGCATATGTTATTGCTACCTTGGGGGCCATGATAGCATATGCATTTTGGGTTTTGCAAAAAATAGATATATGTACACTAGTATGTGTGTTTAATGCATAAATATTATGATGACTTTCCTTTTGTGGGACTCTGTAGTCCCTTCAGACTTTACGGTGGTATATGCATTAAATAAACAGCAATATTTGAGAGTGCCTGTGTTTTTGGAGAAAGCACAAAAAACAAGGTTAGAAGGTGGTGGCTATCATTGGCAAATTTAGACCACCTCAGTAGTGGAAAAGTATTAAAGCAAATAAACTCAATGAGGCAACAAAGACGTTTAGAGACAACCCTGGTTCCAAAAGAAAAACCACTATGAGTATATGAATGGGATACAGACTCCTGGAGCAGACAACCACACTTACACATCAGTGCAGCAGCTCAAAAAGCTAGCAATGCAAACTAACACATGAATCAAACATACAGTATCATGAAAAACAAATACTTCTGACCAGGTGACACTAATAAAACAAATCACTCAGCATCCTGAACACCTATGGGCTGTCACTGTGAATAGGTGTTATTGCTGATTGTCAGTAAAGTTCTTAACACACTTTGTTTTACCAAAAAAGATACATGGTTGGCGTTCCTGGCTTTTGCTGTCCTTTGTATGCATGATGACACGATATGATGAAAGCAGATGACTGTAAGATGTTTTGTTTCCTGGCAAGTTCCCTGAAACGGAGATTGACAAATCTAATATGAATCCCCAGAAATCTGGTTACTTGTAAGCGTCAGTACTCTGGAATACATAAAATAAATGCATGATCAATGAAATGAAATATGACAAAATATTTAATATTGATGTTTTCTTTTTTCAAAAACGTCTTTTTGGTTAATGCCCCTAGTCAGTTTTTCCATACATTTTCTTATTCACAATGTATAGATTTTCTAGTTCTGATTTCAAGTTCAGGGGAGCCTGGGGAGAAGCAGGAGATCTCCCCAAGCCAGAGCTGCTGCTCGGCCTTTCACATGAGAAAATTGTTAGGCACATTAAAGTATTCCTGACGACGCTACATTCCTTTGTTCGGAGTGAGTTTTGGGAACACATCCTTTTCTCATTATATTTCCATAAAATATATTTGATCTATTCTATTCTTAGAATACCTCTGATGTGGTCTGTGAGTGGAGCACAGTATAAAAATATTTCTTTTTTATATGAGACAAAATGTTTCCATTTCTTAGACACATTAAAAAAATCACTATGTAGCGCTCTAAGAAAGTAAAACGTGTCGGGTCTGTTTTTGGTGGGACTCAGGAGAGACCACAAAGACCCCTCCCCTTCCATTGTAGTTCTGAACCTCACCCAAGACACAGAGGCCTCAGCAGAACAAAAGGGGATCAGGCCTTTAAGTAGAGGCCAAAAAGACTGCTAAAGATTGGGTCCTGGAGCTAGAAAAGCTCATTTATATTTAGAAGAAATGAAAGGAATTACCTCTCTTCCTCTAAGAAAAAAATGAGTCCTACTAAATTTATATTGGTAACTAAAGACGGTCAAATATTTTAATAGCTTAATGTGAGTGGTTAATGTTTCCAACTAGTGGCAAATAGTTGGGATGTTTGCTTAGTTAATTCAATTTAAAAACCACTGGGAGCCAAACCTGCTCTTCCACAGTTTTTTCTCACACACCCTCAGAGGCAGCACCAGGTCTCAGGTCTCCCAGCAGCCCTGGTTGGTGACTACTACCTTGGCTGGCCTTCTTCTTTGAGAGCACATGTCTTTGGCATACCTTAAGAGAAAACAAACAAACAACAAACAAAGAGTAAAAGTAAGATCTAAATTTTACTTGTCAAGTTCAAAATGAAAATGAAATTTTATCCCTGAAGGATTGTCCCTCATGATATCCAAAAATGGCATAGAAGAAATCTACTGCTGAACAGTAGATTTAATTTTAGATCTAATTTAATCTGCCTAATTTAAATTTAAATCTACTGCTAAATGGTTGCACACTTAACAGATTTTTTTTTATATTTTATTTTCCAGTTTAAATTTAGATAAGAAACGAGTTTGCTTCACAAGTCAGTTCCAGGTCCCTCTCCCATTCCCTCCCCTCCTCCCGTGCCCTCCCCCCAACCCCCCCGTTATCCCCTCATTCCCCCAGGGAGGGTGAGGCCCTCCATGGGGGTGTCCATAGTCTGTCATTTCATATAGGGCAGGGCCTAGACCCTTCCCCAAGAGTTCAGGGTGAGAGTGCACCTCACACTGTTCTATGGGAGTCCAAAGTCCGTGTGTATACTTGGGATGGGTACTGATCTGCTGCCCAAGGCTCAATAGATTCCCTAGGCCTCCTCACTGACACCCAGATTCAGGGGGTCTTGATCAGTCCCATGCTGGATTCAACAGATTTTAATGACAAATATAAGCCTTGTGATGAAGAGGATTTAGTCTCTCTTGTTTAACGGATATTACAAAAAGTATGAATAAAGGGGTGAACTGAGAAGATGGACCTCTTCCTTCATTTCTTCACCTAGCCAAAAAAAAAATGCATGAAATGGAACCAGTGAGATGGCTCAGTGGGTAGAGGGAAAACCAATTCTTGCAAACTGCCCTCTGAATTCCACCTGTGTTCTCAGCACATGCACACACGCACGAGCGAGCACACACACACACACACACACACACACAAGAGAGAGGGGGGAAGAAAAACAGAAAGAAGGGAGAGATAGTGAAAGAAGGAAGAAAGAAAGAATCAAAGAAAGAAAGCAAAGAAAGAAACAAAGAAGCAAAGAAACAAAGAAAAAAGAAAAGGAAGGAAGGATATAAAAATGAAATATATGAAGTATGGAAAATCTGCCCTTCTAAACAGAAAGCCTGACTGGTTATCCAAGGAAATCTTATTCTTTGCCCAAGAGATGTTCCCTGCATGTTTGAGAAGTAGCTGTTCCTTAGTGTTAGTAGGTACAAGAGTGCCTAGATGCTTTTTACAAGACATAGTATGGTGTTAAAATAACTAAATGTTTCTGTTACAGATTGAAAGAAAAATAGCACTCCAATCTTGAACTCTCACACAGTACCCAGCCTGCCTTCTACTGTAATAGATGAAGCTGTATACACATGTGTATACTTCTGATACAGTGACACATAGGTAACAACATGCAAGGAAACAGTAGGGACTATGAGAGAAATAATACTGGAATACAACATTCAAAACAAATGCATTAAATTTCATCTCTGTTAGAAAAGGACACAATGTATTCAAATATATGAAATTATTTTTCATTTTGTCATATTGCTTTGTTCTTAATGTGTTTATACATGACACAAGAATCACAGAAATGTATTACAGTCATATTCAACAGTCTAGTTTTTGATTCATTAAAAATATCCAAGAAAAATAACAACACAGATTTGTAAATGTTTAAGAAATGTGTAGATTAGAGTAATAATATTTTACCTTGAAAAGGGCTTGAAGTGCAAGTAGGACCCAGAAGGGTAAAATCCTGTGGCTTCCGATCTATGGTAGATGAGGGACTATATGAAATTAAACAGGAATCTGTAATAACAAATGTGGGTGCATGCAACTAGGAATACAAAACAAGGTAGCGCTAGATATTGGAAATGAATGCTTGGGAGTTTTGTGTGTTCCTATATAAGCATGGTTCTGTTGTTTACAATCTCAGCATATATCTTACAATTTCTACAAATAAAATTAGGCAAAATTTACATTATGCAAATTGTTCCCTAATACATCCCTCACATAATTCATGTTTTAAAATAAGTTCTAGAGCAAAACTTCCTATAACATCCACTAACCCAATGAAAGATACTGAGGCACAGATCAGCCTGATCCATACATTATTACCCTTTTACATTCTCATATAGTGTGATTTCCTCCTAACTACAGCTGAAATCTGTTTGCTAGATCTTTGGATTTCTTAAAAGTATCAAGTTGAGGGAGTAACAAACCACTATTTGATTGAAATTAAGGGCCATTCTGCGAAACAGAGCCCATGCCCAATACTGCCTAGGTAGCTGAGGGCCTGAGATGAGATAGGACATGTACCTAGGGGAAAAACCAAGTACTATTGTTCTGCTGAAGAACAGCAGAAATTAAGCAATTCCTACATACATTCCGCTATACCCATAGATCAGTGTCTGGATCAGGCATCATCATAGACACTTCTTTCTGCATTAGATGGGGACAAACACAGAGACCCATAACTGGACAATGTGCAAAAAGTGAGAGATCTTAGAAAACAGCCCTAGATGGGATTTCTCCATCAATTCTTTCCCCTCATGGCTGAGGAAACCCCAAGGAAGAAGATGCAGCAGACTGTAAGAACCAGAGGGGTAGACAACACCAAGGAAATGAGGCCTTCTAGACACAACAGGACTGGTGCACATATAACTCACAGAGACTGTGGCAGCATGTCCTGCACAGGTCTAAACCAGATGAGGTTCCAGAACTGGTAGAGGAAGGAGGCACAAATCTGAATCCCTAAACTAGATATTATCTACAATTAATGATTCTCATAGAGGAAAAATTAGTTTTCTTCAATGGAGAAACTATTCTTATTGGCTATTCATCATACATAGGAGTGGATTCCAGACCAGCAATAGATAACCAATGCAAACCACATGTAACAAACCACATGTGTTCTGCAGCACCACACACACACACACACACAAATACACTCACTCACTTAGATCTGTACTCCTTTTTAAATTGGATTCTTTGGGTCTTTTATGTCTAGTTTCTTGTGTTCTTTATATATTTTGGTTATTAGCCCATTGTCTGATGGGGTGGAATTGGTGAAAATCTTTTCCCATTCTGAACTATCTTACATCTGTCGGAATACTCTATCATTGTTGGTGGTATTTGGTGTCTAGTTTCTTGAGTTCTTTATATACTTTGAAGATCACCCTTCTGTCAGATGTGGGATTGGTGAAGATCTTGTCCCATTCTGTGGGCTGTGGTTTTGTCTTATTGACTGCATCTTCTGCCTTACAGAAAATTCTGTTTCAAAGGTCCCATTTATTGATTGTTGGTCTCAGTGTCTATACTATTGGTTTTATATTTAGGAAATGGCCTCCTTTGCCCATGTGTTCAAGACTATTTCCCACTTTCTCTTCTATCAGATTCAATGTAGAAGAATGCAAATAGATCCATATGTATCCCCAAGCACAAAAGTAAAGTCCAAGTGGGTCAAAGACCTCAACATAAATCTGGTCACTCTGGTTTTAAATGAAGCATGGCCCTTGAAACCCAAAACTTCTCCATACACATACATGTCTCTAATGAATTATACTACAACCACATATATAAGAAACCATTAAAAATAGATAATCTCAAATTTTTACCATTTTTCATAGTCTTGATTTTGAAGTCCTATGAAAAGTAGATGGAGATAATCCAACATTGCTACTTCTCTGCCCACTACAATATAGAGTCACTATTAATACCTTTTTGAAACATCAGTTTTTCCTTCTATTCTCTGTTCTTCTTAATTACCATTATCTAAGATTAAGAACTGAGAAATAACTTTTCCTTCTTCCTTTAACAGTGTTTTTTCTACTTTCTATAAAGTTCCACATAGTCATGACAATACTAAAAGGTCCTCTGGTATTCTCCAAGCCCAGCCAGAAAAGTTATGTCAGACATAATATGGAAGAGTTGTCAAGGAGGACAATATCCAGATACTTCAAAGTAAACAAATAGCAAGAACAACAGAAGTACTAAAGAAATGAACTTCTTCAAGCATTAATCAATAGACTATTAATCTGGAAGTGGATGCAAGAGTCCAGTGAAATTATGTAAAGTCTACAAATTGAGTGTGCCTTTGTAAACTAGAGCAACTACTACATATTGCTACCTTGAACTTTGCAAATTGTCTTCAATGACTGTTTCAAAGCTGTATTTTGCAAGTAGAATTAAACATAAACTAATAAAGTAAATTGGTATGTATGTAGCACATTTATGGTATTGCATATGAAGAGATAACATTAAAAATTTTATTTTCACCCCTTCTCATGTTCACATCCATTCCTAAGAACATTGTATATTATATTCCCAATGTCTCCTTTATGAGCACATGACCCTTATTAATTGCTAGTAATAACTATTAATACTACCAGTATCATTAACTTCCATTTTGTGCCCAAGAGAGGTTCAAAGCATTAATAATGATGTTTCAGTCCTTTTGTACAGAAGGATTATTAGTAATTGAAACAAGAAAATAAAAGACATTTATAGATGTAGCAATAACCAACAGAGGTCTCCCTCCACCCCACCCCCATTAACCAGATTATAATTGGGAAGGGAGACATTCTTTCTTCATACAGTACATAGTTGTTCAAAACAAGGACGTTACATGTTAAGTACCCTCATATTTATTCTTGTCACAAATGCCAATGTTGAAATAATCACAGAGTCAGGACAAACATACTACTCTAGGCAATAGTTACTATTCAATCTGGGATGGATTCTGTCTCCTGTACAACCAGCAAGTATTCCAAATTCTCGTGTCTTGAAGTGATTCAGTGGTAAACTGAGGAGTTTGGAATTTGACTGAGAGTGGTCCAGGTGATGCTGTGATAATGAACAATCACTAAACCTCACTAGCTCTGAGTGCTTCTACCAGCAACATTTGCAGTTGTTATTTAAACAAAGTTTAAGTTTTCCTTGCCTGAGTGTTCTGTGTGGGCCGAATGGGGTCACTTTCCTGCTTTGTCATAATCTTCACTCAAAGACCTGTGACAGTAGAGCTATAAATGCATGGAATTCGGCTGGTTACATTTACAAAGGAAAACCACCTATGGCTTCTCAAAGTCTTGGGGCATGTCTATACTCCATTGGTTAATTCCGGTCATGTGACCATGCTTACTTTCAAAGAGGTGATGAACAATTTTTGTGAGTAGTCTGGTAACTTAAAATAATTCCTTATTCATTAAAGCATGAAAACTGTCATTAGCAACTTAATATAGCTAGTGATTTCAAGAAGAGAACACAAGGCAATCAGCTGCTTTGTCAGACTGTTATAAAAGGGGCATTATGAAAATATGTTATAATCTGACTTCAAATTTCCATTATTAAACACATTAAAATTTTCAGATTACAATATTATATGAACATCAAACCAGCATTTTAGGGGTTAAAAGTGAAAAGGGGATTATTTTTCATTGAATGTTATTAGATAACCCAAGAACATGTGACCTAAATCATTTCATTAGTAGTGGGAACTGTGTAGAATTTAAAAAAATAGATGTGTTTAGAAGCTTATAAATGCTAGGAAAGTTTTATAATCATTAAATAGCTAAGGCCTGATGTTAGCGGAAAAAAATATGATTTGATCTTCATTCCTGTGCCCACATTCTGAATGTACCAGCTCACGTGTCAGCCATGGACTTGCCATGCTTGGTTAGATGTGTCTTCTTCAGTTACCACTTGGTTACTAACATGACCAAGGCCAGCGCCTTCTCTCCAGCATGGTTTGGCTGTCACATGTAAAAGTGATCTGGCTTGTTTAAACAGAATATTTTCTTACTGGTCTCTGTTATTTTATATCACAGCAGAGAGAGCTTTGAGTTAATAAACAGCATTTTACCATGGCTTACATGTCAAAATAGGTCATAGAACCTTAATGGGGTCTTTAGAAAATCGATAACATCACCATAGCTGATGCCACACAAGTGTGAATAAGACCAGCCTGCAGCTCAAACTGTTGCCAATATATTCTGTCTTTTATTCGTCTCGTGTGCTCTTTGAGTATCCATCTCTTCTCTCAAACTTGATTTAAAACTTTGCTTAATGCAGAAGCCAAGCTGCTCACTTCTGTTAAATCAACTGTAGAAGGTACGCAGCTACATACATGGAGGTCCCCTGACACTTCCTTTTTAGTGACACTTACTTATTAAAATCAAGGAGGGAACAGAGGAATATTGTTCTTTGATTTTAAAAATACTTTCGAGAACTGCCTAATGGCCTAGGATGTATGAAGTTTGGGGAAGAAAAGTAGACCCCGATATTTGTGCTCAAACAGTGTCTTAAAAAACATACAGCAAATCTCTGAACACAGTTTGGTTGTGACAGTGGAGTAGTGGTGCAGCTGGCACCCAGTGGATGGAGTCAAGGGACAATGTTATGGGTCTTACAATGCTCAAGAGACCTTGGTAGCAAGAACTAGGGAGCATCAATGTAGATCATGTCCACGCTGAGAATTTCTGTCCTATAGTGGAGTAGAGTTGGAGAGTGAAAAGCAACATTAAGGCAAACTTTTAAAGTTTATTTCCTATATTTTTTGAGATAATAATATAGTTACATATCTCTCCCTTTCTCTTTCTCCCTCCAAGGCCAGCCATCTAACTTCTCTGACTTCTTTCAAATGAATGGTCTCTCTCTTCCATAACTGTTGTGATATACTTACATTTACATGTAAATAACTGTATATTATGCATATGTATGTATAAATGTATATTCCTGAATAAATAAGTATGACCTGCTCAGCTGTATAATGTTACTTGTGCGTAGTTTATTTTCAGGTCTGACCACTTAGTATAAACTAACCAATGAGTGTATGCTTCCCTGGGGAAGACTATTTTTCCTGCTCTTATTCCTTAGTTAACTGTAGCCCTTTGTGTAGGGTTGAGTACTCACAGGGGCTTTCCTCCACCTATGTCAGCATGCCTATTGTTATTGTCTTTGTTCATCTCCTGTTTAGGTAGTCATGCTATTAAGAATTTCTGGGTGTAGTTTCTGGCATTTCTGGAAGACACAGTCACACAGCAAATTTCCTGTTGGGCTCTTAACAGTCTTTCCATTTCCCTGAGCCTTAGGTGCAGAAATTATTTAGTAGATGTCTGGGTTGGGTCTGGACTCTACAGTTGTGTTTGGAGTTATGGTCTGCCTCTGTTGCAAAGAGAATCTTCTTTGATGCAGGTTGATGACCTGTGGGTATAAGAAAAAACATTTAGAATGGAGTTAGGGGTTATGCTGGATTATAATAAAGTAGCAGTTTAGGTTTTCTTTCAAAGTCCATGAATTCACTAGCCCTGGGGGTAATATAGATTTATGATTTCCCTTTTGCTGAGCGGGTCATAAGTCCAATTAGAGACCTGGTAGTTACAGCCAAGGAATGCATGACACTACTGAACCCTTAGGGTTATCATGCTAATCATTAAGACCAATTCTTAATAGTGATTTTTATCTATCCCCCACTGATCTAAGTGACAACAATTTCAATATTTTTATCTAACTGAAGACCATAAAATAGATAATGACAGCCTTTGGGTTCAAACATATGACAAAACTATAAACAGAAGTTATTAAGCAAAATGTTGTGATTGAGGAGTGTGGTTTTGGCGGGGGAGGGAGCATGAAAAAAGTTAACATCTTCAATAACATAAGTAAGATAAGTAGTAATATAAGTAAGTAATGTAAGTAGGTTAGGCTAAGTTTAGAAAGCTACTTGTTTGTTCAAGAGTAGAAAAGTAATGGTAAAAATTTGCATGTGATACATCATATTACATTGCAAAAGAATAAGAAACAGCTAATCTTCTTGATTAACTGTAACCCACATAAATATGCATCATTTACAGGTAGGAATACTAGAATTCTGTGACATAAACGTATGAAGTTTGTGTGCCACGCAAGATTTAGCAATTGATAGTCAAGTCTACTGTTTCAATATAAGTGTTGGGAACACTTAGTATGTACAACTGAATTCCATATAACACAAAGTAAACAACTGCAAAAATATCAATGTATTATTTGTTACTGCAAATCCTCAATTAAATGTTAAATCTTTGTGTTCATCAGAGATTCAAAACTTCATAGTAACAAAATTTCATGGGCATACATTGTCTCTTCTTTATCTTTGTGTATAGACCTCTCTCTTCTCTCTCTCTTGGTCTCTCTTGTGCTCCCCCTCTTGCTCTCTCTCTCTGTCTCATTCTCTCCTTTATTCCCTTTGCCCTCTCTCCTTCTCTCCTCAGAAAATACAGGAGCCTTATTTCCTCACTCACTCATTACTCAGAATATAAAGGAAGGCATAACTTTTCTGTCTCTATCAAGTTTACTGAAGGTATTATTAACAATCTTCATCCAGTGGTCTTTGCATCATTAATCTCCTTTGTATTTTATTATAGATTTTTTGCTATTGTTCTTTCCAATGTCCATTTCACTTATTGCCTCAACGAGCTAACAGATGATTTTTATTTTCATTTTTTATATTTTATTTTGTATTCTTATGTTTTTCAATTATTCAACATATAGTTATTGAATAACCACTATGTTTATGGAACATATAAGACTAGAAAATGACAGTTAACAAAATATATGCCATTTTTTCTTTCCCTTATATCCCTTACAAGTATTTAAAGAAGGTAACCAAATGGTCTGGCAGTGCAGCATGTAAGAAATCTTTTTATGAGAACTGGAGAGGAGACATCAAAGTTGAGATACTAGAGTTTTTGACATCCAGAATTCAATATGAAGAATTAGAACATAATACCCTGCCAGGCAATGAAAGTAGATTTATTTTAAGTGATGTAAATAGCATCTAACGGTAACATGATTGGGTGTATGTTTTCAAACTACCACTTCCTCAAACAGCACTACAATGGGCCAGGTGTTGAAGCAGGGACATCAGCCAGAAGTCACTGGCAGTTTTATTTCAAGATGTGATGTTGAACTGTAGTGGAAGAGAGCCGAGATGATGTGACTATGTGCAGTGGAGGGGAACAGGAAAAGCCAGGCTTCTGTTGAAGTTTCTGACAAGTGGAGTTCGCTAGAAAAATAAGATGACTTCAGTTTTAGATCTGAGCTATTTCATTTCTAAGGTGTCTACCTTGAAAAGGAAATGTCTGTATGGAGAGACCTTGGATAAGTTATTGATTTTATGACTCTAAATCCTAAGATGGAAGCCATTACAGTATGTATGTATGTATAATATATTATAGTATAGTATATATATATATATATTATGCAAGTATGTATGTATGTATATGAAATTATATGTTTTTCAGTTAAATGAGCACATTATATAAAGCTATCTTTTAAATATGGGTCCAAGAGTGTAAAGTTAATAGTTCTTGAGGAGTCTCATCCCAGGCTTAGGATATCTTTTCCCCTGACTGTTTCAAACTCACATTCCTTATAACTGTGTTTGCCAAAAGGTTAAACCGAACTACTATAAATATCTTACATTTGAGTATTTTTTTCACAATATGCTAAAATTCTTTCCCATACTTCTCTGGACAGTTTCAAAACCATAAGCTGCTATTAGAAAAACAGTCAGAAGCCAGAAAACTGGGCTATAACCACAGACCAGTAGTTCTAATGAGGCTACCATATTTATTCTGGGGTCATAGCCAGTGTTCAGACCCTGGAGTCCAGAAATCAACCAAACCAACACCTAAGATCCAAGCCAAAGGTCAGGGCCAAAACTGTGGGTGAAACCAAGAACCCACTACAGGATTAGCACATCAGAGCAGCCCAGTGCTTATGGGAAGTTCAGGGCCCTGCTCACTTCCTGGGTCCTTTGGAGGCATTCCCTGCCCACACGCTGGGCTGACACTCTTAAGCAATGCATTCTCTGAGGTGGCAGTGGGGAATCCCCTGTGTCTTTATAGGACCTTGCCTTGAAGCTACTGACAAACCTTAAATATGTTCTGCTATTCTTTTAGAACAGGCACATAACTCTTAAACAATTTTGAGTATTATTTACTAGTCTTTTAAAATATCTAAATAGAAAAGCAAGCATTGTTTAGATTAAACTGACAACAGAAGGAGCAAAAGAATACTTCCATAATTAATTGGGCTTCTTTTAAAGAACGTAAAATGTTAAAAATAGAAACCCTATATTCTGTTTTGAACATGATTCATACTGTCACAAAGTTGTTCTCTCACTCACACTCTTCCTGGGAACTTTGGTAACAAGTCTTAGATTTCTCTCTTTTTAACCTTTGATGTAACAAAAAGAGCTGTGTAGTTAAGAAACTAAGGCTTTCATTCAGCTGTGTTCTTAAAATGAATTGATCATGGTAGATCTGTCTTTGGATATGTAAGCTTGAATAGACAGTGCAGTTATGGGTCTCAGTCTCTTTACAGGTCTGTATCTGTGACATCCATGAAAAGCTTCATCTTCAGTTAAGTGCATTACTTCCACTTTGGCATTACTACCAACGAAAGCTAGCATTGTTATGAATTCTTCTCTATGCCCTCAGAATGTTACAATGCGTGTGTAAAACTGAACATGTATAACTTTGTTTTTATTTCTTGTCTCTAAACAAGGCAGGGATCATTGCTCTGAACATTGTATACTTTTCTGGCTAAACATTAGATTTCACACATTTTTTAATGCTGCGTTGTATTCCATTACGTAAATTTATTTCCTTTGGCCAGCTATGCAAAATAGATAATTAACACAGACACTTCACTACCAAGATTATAGTGCTACAGCTGATGCATCACCTGTATCATATATACATAAACATATCTCCTGGAAAATTTGTCCAAAACAATTTGATGAAATAGGAGGTATTGCACTGGTGATTTTAAGTCATAACTCTCAGTGCCTTCCACAGATTCACACCCATTTCAACTTCTCCACTACTTCATCCATAGATTATTGTGGAAAACTTACTTTGACTTTTTTCAAAGTAAAGGGAAAGACTCTATCACTACATCAAAACTTAATATTTTATTGTTGTACTGTTAGTATGAATCATTTCACAGTGCAAGCAGACGGAGATATGGGGTTTTCCACAGTCTTTGCATTTTTTTATATAGGTGATCTTTTTAAAATCACTGGTTTCAAAGCAATGGTGGAGAGGCTACCTTAAATGCCCTTCTCCAATTAAAAGAGATTGATGACTATCTTACATGCCATTCTAGAGCCTTCATCCAGTAGCTAATGGAAGGAGAAACAGACACCCAAAGCTAAACACTGAGCTGAACTTCTGCAATCCAGTTGTAGAGAGGGAGCAGTGATGAGCAAAAGGGTCAAGACCTGGCTGGAGAAACCTACAGAAACAGCTGACCTGAACAAGGGGGGAGCTCATGGACCCTAGACTGATATCTGGGAAGCCAGCATAGGACTGATCCAGACCCCCTGAACATGGGTGTCATTTACAAGGCCTGGGCAATCTATGGGACCTCTGGTAGTGGATCAGTATTTATCCCTAGTATACGAATGGATTTTGGGAGCCCATTCCACATAGAAGAATACTCTCTCAGCCTAGACATATGGGGGAGGGCCTAGGCCCTGCCCCAAATGATATGACAGCCTTTGGAGATGCCCCATGTAAGGCCTCACCCTCCCTGGGGAGAAGAAAGGAAATGGGATAGGGGGCCGGAGGGTGGCAGGGGAGGGGGGGGAGGTAGAGGGAACTGGAATTGACATGTAAAACAAACAAGCTTGTTTCTAATTTAAATAAAAAAGACAACAAGAACAAAAACAAAACTGTAGCTTTATGTTTTGAACATCTTATATGTGGATAAAAACAAATAATGGTCAATGTCACTACCATAATAAGACTGTATGAAAAGACTGATAATAATAATAATGATGATGATGATGATGATGATGATGGTGATGATGATGCAGAGAATCAAAATGGATCAAATATCAACTATTCATGGAGCAACACACCCCAATAAAGCATTCAAGATGCATAGGACTGCCCATAGATGCAGATGAAAGACAACAACAGAGAAATGAGTAAATGAAGAAGGCTGCATTTGCACAGACTAGGAAACAATATCCTGGTGATGCCAATTTGATTTAAATTATCTTCTACATTTTGTGGGCAATTCTTCTCCAGGGTGACTGGAATGTTTTTAGATTTTTTTAAGACTGGAAAAAATAATTCTATCTTTAAAAAATTAAAATAAATTTGTATTTTAGAATTTTAATAAGTTAACATAAGTATGCATCAACTTAAACTTTAAACTTTCAATTGTTTTCACAAATCTATTTTCTGATGGATTAGCCAATTTTCCCTCGTGGAACAGACCAGCAGAAAACAATTATATTACAAAGCATGGTAGAGGATTGGGGGGGGGAGTTGTTTTTTATTTATCTATCTATCTATCTATCTATCTATCTATTTATGTATTGTATGTCCTTTTGAGACAGATTTTTTCAGTCTTGGTTCTCTTGGCATCTGCTTTGTAAACCAGACTGACCTCAAACCCACAGAGATCCACGTGCTTCTGCCTCCCAAGAGCTGTAATTAAAGGTGTGAGCCTCCACTGCCCAGAAGTGGGAGGAGTTTTAATGTATGTCCTTTTGTTCTTTCTTTGTTGTTTTTTGCGGGGTTGGGCATTGCTTTTAATAACTTTCTATGGTTTGAAATAAATCTATCCCCACAGGGCGGTGTGTTGAAGGTGTGGTGTCCAGCCAGGCTGGTCTTTGAATATGATGGAGCCATCAAAAGGTGAGGCCAACTAGAAGAAAGTTGAGGGAAGGAAGATAGGTTGAAGGAAATAGTGGAACTCTGGTCCTTTTACAACTCTTTCTTTGCTTACTGACTACATTGAGGCAAGAGGTCTCTTTTTCTAAACCCTCCAACCCTGACAAGTGCCATCAAAGGCCTAATGAAAAAGAATCAATTGATTGTACAATGAAATCACTGATACCATGAACCAAATGAAACTTTCCTTCTTATAAGTTGTTTATTTCAGATATTTTGTCACAGTGACATAAAGATAACAGTGATGGAGAAGATATTTATTAAAAATCCATAAGGAAAAAAGTAGTTAAGAAAACCTGATGAAGAAAAATAAAATATGTCATCCCTGCAGTAGGTTAAAATATATTCTTACCGATTTGGCAATAGGTGCGGGAGGAGGGGAGGGAGAGGGAACTGGGATTGACATGTAAAACAAGCTATTTAAAATTAAAATAAAAAATGATAAAATAAAAAAATATATATTCTTACCCTCAATAGTGTAAAGAACGGTATTGTGTAGACCCTGATAATCTAATAAAATAAGACTATTAATTATGTAAAAATCCAAAAATAGTTCTAACTTGCTCTTCGAAAGTTCCGACTACCGCCCCACTCGGATGAGCCAATCCCTCCTCTTCCTTATAAGGAATCACATCTGCACACCTGAAGCCACACCCCTAGGATACAGCTACCACCGCAAGTCCACTGGTGAAACAAGATGTCACTACATTTAACATATGCAGAAAAGTAATTTATGATAAGATGCTACCTTAAATGAGTGAAAGGAGAGCAATTCAGCAAATCCTTGGGGGAAATATTGGCAGCAATCCAAAACAAAGTACTAAATGTATTCTATGCCCTCCAAAAATCAGGGGAATTAAAGATAGATCAATATCCACAATTTTAAAAAGAATGGAAAAAGGAGAGGCTGATATTGTGAGACACTGGGGCCAAAGCAACCTCCTAGTGCTCAAAGAAGCCAGTCTCAGGATAAAGTCCACAGAGGTGCTCTTGTAGAAGCAGCCACATCTCTCCCCTCACAGACCCAGCACTGCTGTGCCCAAGCTTCCAAGCCTCCTCATCGGCAGGTTCCTAAGTGTCTTGCTACTTACTACTGGGATGGAAGATTAAACCCCTCTGGGTTTTCATTACTCAGAGGACAGAAATTTCAGGTAAAATGTGACCCACACCCTGATAAGAAAAAGGCATTTGACACAAACATAGTGGGAAGAAACAGTGATCTTTGGTCTGTAGTATGACATCTAAAATACAGATGTTGTCAGTTCAGTCCAAGTAGACCAGGTATAAGTCTGAAGAATGACTCTTTATATCTGGACTGGGATGTGATTTGTTAAAAAGGATTGGGCTTCACCATCTGTAGCAAGAACAAAGCTTGTATGTGGTTCTTTGTACATATTTATACATATTAAGGGACAAGGGATAAATTTTAATCCCTTGTTCATGAGAACATAAATAAATACATCCCTTCTACTGTGTCCCCTCAAAAGAAAAACGTTTTGAGGTTAAGAAAACTATTTTATCAAACTAGTATGAGCCCTTTGACTATTCATTTCATACACCATCATATTTCTCTATTCTTTATGCATACCTTGCTAACTTTAGAGAACTGCTATTTTCTTGTGCAATTTTATAAAAGTATTCTCTTGTACTACAAACTATTCTTTTGTCTAAGAGACAGCAGGTTTTTCTAGGTTGCATAATTCAAAAGATCATCTGAAAACTTCTGTAAGGAATGAAGCTACTTTGAGTATGTTCTTCAAATTAGCAGCACCCAGGTTGAGAACAAAAGTGTTAGTGCAGCTTTAAATACTGGCTCCATCTTGTTTCCACCTGTCCCCAGTGGTATACTAGAGTCAGAATCATTCTGGGCTAAAACCAGTGACATGGAAAATATGTTTGAGCAAGAAGATTTGCATTTACTTGCAATACAAGCTGGGGATGGGTTCCTACCTACAAAGAAACCATTTTGGTCTACCTACAATAATATTTGACATCTTCCATAAGAGGAGCACAGAACTGTTATGTCATAACTGTAGGTTATTATTGAGACTGGTTCTAGAAGTACACTCATATTTCTTTCTGGTGTAAACTGAGTACTCCTTTTTTTCTACTGAATGACTTTGCTTTTTTAGGGCGATAGGAATATCAGAATTTAGTGGTAACTGGTTGAAGTCGGTTGACTAAGGGAGTACAGCCATCCTTGAGCGATTTTTTCCTGGCCCTTGTACTATTTTCCTATTATTTGCAGAAGACCAGAAAATGAAATAAGTTGTGTGAGTTTAGAGTGTGGCAGAAGAGATGAGGAAGACTGTGTTCCTGCAGAGGGCTGGTCACTGCTGAGCAAAGTTCCTCTTCTGGGGAAATGGCATATAGGTTGATATGGCCACCAAATAAATTTTTCTTTCCATTTCATATATGATAATCATTTGGGGTCTATTCCAAATTGTCTGAGAAAATCAACTTCAGTAATGTTGGCTTACATCAAAAGTTTCAACCCATAGTCACCTGGCTGTTCCTAGGCATGCACAGAGGTTAAAATAATAACAGGGTAGGTTGTACACAGTAGAGCAAAGATCTTCACTTCACAGTGAGTGGGGAGTAACATGTGGGAGAACGAAAGTGGACTTTGACCAAGAATACTCAGGGGAAAACCTCCATTGATTCTAACCAGGCTCCTCTAAAATTTCCATCACCTCCCACAGTGCACTCAGTGATAAATTTATCACTAGGCTGATACATGAAAGAAGTTAGAGGCCTCATGATCCAACCAGCTCCCAAAGGCTCCCGCTCTGAGCTCGGCTGCTTTGGGAAACAGGAATTAAACTCATAAGCTTTCAGGAATATTTGAGGTCTACAGAATTTTGTCCTTTTCCCCACCTCTAGTTCTGTGTAAAGTTTATGGTAAGAGAGAACTAAACATTTTCTCTCCCAAATCTCACGTAATTTTGACACCTTCTTTTCAATAGAGGTACTGAAGTATTTTTCTATTGCCATGTACACTTCCAGCATCAAATAATAAATGCCTAAGAGCTCCTCCTCCATATGTCAGAATGTAACTATTTGGAGAAGGGCATTTAAAATAAGAAACATAAAATGGAGTCATTAAGGTGTACTTTCCACAGTATGATATTTCTTCTGAAAAATCAAGAGATAAATACAGAAAAAGGAGGGGGAGGGGGGTTAAATAAAAATGATAGAAAAATCATAAGGACCGAAACTAATAACAACCTAAAAATCCCTAAAAAAGGAAAGGAAGGAAGAAAACACACAAGTCAGTGACCAAACATACAGATCAAGAGTAAATAATATTTTCTGGGCTAGCAACTCTTCCTTTAAGAGTCATAGATCATTTAACAAAAACCTTAGCATCACTTACGAGAAGCCGTCTTTTGAGCTGCCCAAGGAAAAACACTTGGTCACAGTTGTCCAAGAGATTCCCAAGACACACATCATTTTGCTGTTGTCCTTGGTTAGCCCTAAGGTGGTGGTCCTTGTTGATGAAGACACTATGAATTTCAGAAATATGACCCAGAGACCAGTGAGCAGGAACTGGCCTGCATGCCTTCTCCCTGTGAACTGGTACTAATGATACCAGGAATCACTATGCAAGCTCACAAAAGGGGTAGGCAACCAGTAAGTAGTTGTTCTGTTCAGCTATGATGTCTATGAACCACAACAACAATCAGCATGACAGGACAACCCTAAAAGTGCAGTAGTGATACACATATTTTGACAGTAATCAACAGCTCTAATTAAACTCAAGATCATAATGCCATCCAGAGGGAAATATTGCCTGATGCTGGAAACCTAACTAGTTACCCAGGACTAATGAAGTCATAGATTTGGTGGAGAACCCAAAACTGATACTTTCCTAGACCAGTGTAATTTCTAACTATATTCTAAATGTCTGTCCTCATTTTCACAGAAAGTGTAGTCCTTAATTGTGGCAAGGAAAGTTCTCTTCACAGCATAGAACGGCTATTACAGTAAATCATGACCAATCAAAATGCAGAATAGTGGAGTCCATTCTCAAGGAATCCATCTACAAAACAACCTGCACTAAAGACTCTGGAAATTTTGTGGAAGAGGAGATGGAAATTCTATAAAAGCTAATCAGGAAGTTTGCTGTGAGACTGTGGTTTTTAGTAACATCAGAGCTATTCCCATAAAGTCTCACAAATATGATCGCCTAAACATGAGCTGAATAAAGATAATAGGCATTCTAATATGGACTTGGAAAGTCCAGGAGGCCTTAGCCCTACACAATGGGCTACAGGCAACCAAGAAATGTTGAGAAGAGGAGAAATAGTCTTCCCCAGGAAGATCATATTAATTGGTTATCCAATACCAAATTGTCAACCTTGAAAACACACATACAAGTAACATAAAAGTAAACATTGAGGGTGTGTGTGTGTGTGTGTGTGTGTGTGTGTGTGTGTGTGTGTGTGTACCACTGTCCTGATGGTTAGAGGCCCGGAACATGGTAAAAGGCATCAGCCAGCCCCAAGATTTTTTGGGTATGGTGGGGGGCTCATAACTCATTTTACCTAAGCCAAACAATCTGGTTGGCCAAGTTAAACTATATCCTCAATCCTGAAGATATGGACTGAAGTTGTCTTCAAAGTTCATTAGCAAAAAAGAACCTCTTCTGTCATGGTCAGAGTTCTGATGACTATGCTCATTGGTATGGCTGAAGTTCTCAATTCAGTAATAAATTTCATAATGATGGTGAGATGTGGACATGGGTTGTTGGGAAGCTATTAGTCATCTCTTGCTGAGCACCTCAGTGTCTTCTTCCTCCATCCACAACTGAGCTAGACCTGTCCATCAAACCTGAGTGTGATTGGCTTTATTTAGAAATCTTGTCTCTTGTAGTAGGCCTTCATCATTCTGCTGAGCAAAGTGTGTCTACTGATCTTGATCTGTATCAAAGAGCCGTGGTGTTACCCCACCAAAAGTTCAGGCTTTTGTTTTAACTCTGACCAAGGAAACCCAAGCCTGTAACTGTTTCTATTTCATGAAATGTTTACTCTCACAGAAAAGAGGCAGGGCCAGGCACAGCTGATGAGCTAGCTCTGAAGTGGTTATACATGAACAGAGGGAATGATCCAAGGAATTGACATGGAAAAGTTGCCAAAATTATCATGACATCAGGGTCACAGATCAAATTCATGACCTTGCATATCTTGGGAAATTCATGTTTACAAAGCACATGGTACAATCCTAAAACTTCTAAAGACATTCTCCAAACAGCCACTTACTCCAAACTGCTGAGTTGTATACCACAGTGAATAAAATGTTAATGTTTCAATGACTTTGAAAGCAAACATGCTTTTATATGTAGATTTCAGTTATAGAGAAAGCCTTGTCCTAAATCAACTGTGCATACCTTTTCCTTAAGCAAATGTTGCACAAATAGCAGGCAGCTGAAAGCTGAAGACAAACAATGGGAACAAAAACCAAGCTCTCTGGAGCTAAGAGCTGTGATTCATGCTCAGGGGGTCCAGCCACTTCTCACTGCCATGAGATGTTTACTGCTAGTGAATGACAGAGGGACTGATCATCTGTTGTGAGCTCACTTGAAAGTCTCACACCCAATAAACTATGTTGCATTTAGGAAGCCTGGTTGGCATCATCTGAGACTGACTTATCAGAGGATTGCTCTGGAAGTTCAAAAACAGTTTTGCATGGTCACAAGTACTATTGCTTGACCAATAAAACCCCATTTTACAGGACAATAATGATGAGATACATAATATGTGTGCAATTGGTGACTGTGATGGGACTGGAATCAGTCAGCCTTGCCTCAGTCCCTTCGCTGTTTTAACTGTGACATCCAGAATACTGCCATCTTTCAGTTGCCTCATTCTGATTCACTTAACTATTATACAACCTGTGGTTTTTTTTTTTACAAAACAGGAGATATCAAAATTAATATGAAGTTCACCCTGTGATAAAGATTGTAGCCTTGGCTTAAGACACTTTCTAAGTGACACTGTTTTATTGTTGACTAAAGATAAAGAATCAATATAGACAAACCTCCAGACTATAGACTAGATGTTTATTTTCACCCTTGATATATATTTATTGATAACTGAAGGTGCATATATTTGTCTATATGTAAATATATTGTTAATTAGGATCCCCCAAAGATTTTGCCAATGTAAAAACTATGCCATTTCTTTACATAAAATTTCTGCAGAGATGAAACTCATGCTTTTGGAAAGCAAATAACAGACCTGTACAACCTTGTCCATTTCTACTGTTCCATATCATTTAGAATATGAGTCTTTTTTTGGCATAGAATTAACAACACAGTAAGTTCCCAGAAGACAAAGTTTTGTGACTTACAATGATGAGCTAAGAATTCCTCACAGTGAAAAGTAAGCATGTTGGATGTTCAAAAAATATTTTTAACATTGTTGGGTTTCAAACAAACCTACTGTTGTCATATTACCAGTGTAATATATAATTAAGCTGAAAGGTTTTTTGAAAAAAGAATCAATGATCATTGAATGGGAAATTGGTTAAACAATAAGAAATGCAAGAGTAAATGCTCTGTTCTGGGTCTCTGTATGAACAACTGAGTCTCCAGTACCTAGACTCACCAACATTTATGGGACCTTTAGAGATGGGGTGTGTTTTCTTTTGTTCTGTTGGTTATAAATTAACACTTAGTCAGTCTCTCTATAACAAAATGATGGTTCCCACATATCAGGTAGTTTTCCTTTTTCCCACAAATGACCCTTTTGGCTCAAAATGACAGTGAAACTTCACTTAGGCATCACTTGTCTATCTGGGGTAATAGGTAAGGGACAGGAAGCAAATGAGGAAAGGGATCAGGTTCAGAAGGACCTAGTATGTGCTAACATCCTTGTGGAGGGTCTTCTATGCAAATAGAGCATCCTATAAAATAGACACTATCATTCATTTCCAAACACAAGATAACTGGATACTAAATGGCTAAAGCAAACTCCTGAAGGGCAAAGAAAAAGGATCCACAGCATTGTCAAAGCCAGAAATACTAATCACAAATTAAATTTTTATTGAAATTTTTGACATGTTATTTTAAAAATCACAATATTCAAATGCTTACATAGTGACTGTGAATTTGTGCTTGTATACCTATTTCTATTGGATGATAAAACTGAATCTCTCTTTGGAAACATGTAATGTACAAATCCAGAAAATTTGTTCACCAAAACCTCCTATAAATGATCTCGGCTCTATTTTTCATATTGCTTTGTTTTACTGTTGTTGCTGTTTTGCGCTGGGGGAGTAGGGACACTGTTCTCTGAGGAGAAACAAAATAATATTCTGTTTCAACACTCAGTATCTTCTGCACTGTCTAGGAATAAACTGAGCTAATTGTTGCCTATGAGAATGGTTTTCTAACGTATGCATTACTGCTCCAAAGTTACTGATTGCTATATTTGCCATCTTTAGCCAAAAACACAGCTCAGAAAATGGTTATAGATTCAGTCTTCGACATTTTCATCCCCATATGGATGCGCAACAGGTAATTCCAGTTATCCAGTCTGCAGACTGGAATCACTGAAGGAGTTTCAAATGCCACATAGCATTCCAATAATCTATCTGTATTTGAAGCATATCAGTTTCTGCATGTGAATGGCTAGCACATCATGCATCACAATGTCATCCTGGCTCTGAGGAACAACGGCTTCCAATTTAAAGAATAAAACCCCCTCCAGCTGAAGAAAATTCTCACATTACAATATGTTTAAAAGAATCTATTCCAGTTGTGGTTGGTTGTCTATGAGAAATCTTTTTCATGCAGGGAGGGGAGTTGAACATTCCCATGTGAAAGTCTTGCAAGAGAAAAAAAATAATGCGTTGTATTTTATACAAACTAGGTGAATTCAAAATGATGGATCATTTCAAAAATATTCATTATACTATTTACTTACATAAATGCGGTTGTATAAAAAGTAAAAAAAAAAAGGAATGCATTCACAATTGGTTTAAGTAATTTTCTCTTGGCAAACCACCATATAAAACAGGGGCGTCATGGCGCCATAGAACTCTGAATTGTGGTGGAGCATCATCGGTACACATGGCATTAATCTCTGTCTCGTTGCAGGAGACACCCTTGCTTGCATTAGCAGGCTGCCTCTTAAATATAAGATGGTGTAATGTAACTCAGGTTTAAATAACACAATAAATAAGACCTAGTTCTCTTTAGTCTGTCTTTTTCACTCTTCTACTCCAACCCCTTTATGCTAAAGCACTTCTTTGTTTACAAATTTTAACGTAAATAATAATACATTGTTGGGTGGGAAGTTTTAAAAAGAAAATATAAAGGAAGAAACATTCTGGGGGCAGACACAAAAATTATAGTTAATAAATTAAACCATTGAAAAACACTTATTAAAAAATTATCCTGGATATATAGACATAGAATAATGCCATAATCCACATTCGTTTAGCAATCTGACAGTGGTCCCAAATCTACTGTTTTATATCACTTCATGCTACTCATGACAAGGAGAATATTTAGCTGCCTTTAGTGTCTTCTAATTAAATACTCAACGCATTCTTAAATTCTTCCTTTTCCAAATATAGATATATTTTGAAATAACAGACTTTTTCAAAGGCATTTTTCTATTGAACTGAAAAGCTTTCAGAAACTGTCCCCACTGAACATAATGACTATTTAAGGAAACAAGCTATTTATGTGGAAATATTAAGAGGGGTGATTTTGATAACCCACACTCAAGGCCAAAATAAGGATCATAGGGACTTTTACTGAAGAAGTTAATGGAGGCCAGGCCATTGGCAAATGACCTTGAAATCCCTCGATGTAGCCTCAAATTGGCTTCTGCACAAGCTTATTATTAATGCAGACAGCTAGTTTATACCATGAAAAGCACACGGTATCTCTCTCTGAAACCAGAGCTGTCACTCAGACACCCCTAGAAATAAACAAAAGCACCAGTAAGGCAGTGTATTTGTACTTTTTGCTTTAATAAATATCACAAGCTTGATAATTAGTATTCCATATTGTCTATGAAAACAAGGATTCTTCTGCTTAATATAAGCTTTATGTATATAAAGATATACCAAATAATTATCATGCAATTAGTATATATTATTAAAATGGAATATATCATCTTGTAACACAGATGATTCAGATTTTAAATTCTATTTTCCTCTCTGATTAGTAGTGCCCTTGAGAAACATATAAAAAATCTTTTGTTTTTAGGTGACTCAACATGATAAATCATTTTCTCTGATGCTCTGATGTTTTTTTAAACTGATATACTTTAGATCTTACACATACGCATATATACACATTTACTCTAGCCAGTCAGATACATAATTTTTGCCCACTTTGTACATACACAATCATTAGGGACTGTATTTCATGGTGGGAAATTTAAATATGCATTGTTAAAGCAAGGTCAAGAAATAAAGTTAAAAGGTTTTTTTGCTTTTTGCTTTTGCTGTTGTTTGAAAATGCACGTTTCAAAATGAGAAGAAGAAAAAGAATCTCTTAATGGTAAAGCATTAACATACTTTTTCATATGAATAAAATCTGTAATCAGTTAGATAAGAGCAATGTGCCTTTTTTGGCATTTAATCAAACAATGAAATCATACACATATTTCCTGACACAAAAGACAAATGATGCAATAATCTGAAGGAGTTTCTCTATCTCCTTGGAACTTTGCATACTTGACTTGTTTTCCATATTTTGTGACTTTAAATGGTGGGAAAATTATATTAAAATGCTTGTAGCAGTTCCTCTAAACTAGCATCCTTTTTGTTTTATTGTATTTAATATAAAAGCAGCAATTATTTGATTTCAAAGTTATGAAAATATGTACCTTATGAGAAAACAAGCAATTTAAGCTTTAATTGGTGTCATTTTTCACAGAACTGGCAAGATTCTCGCATCCCTGGCACGTTGTTTTTCTATAAAACTGCAGAGCTGCCTTCAATGAATGTTTTACGAACACAAAAGTTGTTATATGAAGGTATATGCATAGATGCCTGGAATCTAAGATTTCTGGTGGGAGTTATTTACCAAAGATGTATTTCATTTGTTACTGTGCGTGTAACAACTCCTATTATTCTAAATGTTTCTCTCCTCTCAATAAGACGGCTCTCAGCTCCAGCCTGGGAACTGTGAGGGCTTGTGTCTAGGGTAGAATGAGAGGGTGTGCTCTGCTGAAGTAAAAATGAACACTTGTGAAAGAACTAAAAAGAAATTATACTCCTTACTAAAAAGAAGTTATAGAGAGAAAGACACTGAGTGGCAGACTCTGGTTTCCATTAGAAGGCAGTACAGAATACGCAATGGACAGCTAACCTTATAGAAATTCTTATACGAACCATACAGCTCTATGTTTTGTAAGATGTTAACTTAGGAAAGGTACCTTCATTTGTTCTGCTTAGATTGTGTACCAAAAAGAGGCCTTCTTTGAAGGACAGAAGTTTTAAAATTCTAATATCTGAGGAGTTTTATTGGTTGCCACACCTGGGGGTGGGGTAGGATCTGTTGTTACTTCTCACAAAGATGTCAAAGCTCCTAACTCACAATTGAGAAGGGCTGCATTCTTAAGAAACTAGAGATGATTTTTATGACCAGTCAGATTTAGTGGGCTTTACACAGAATGTTCTTATAGGGTGGCAAATGGGGTTATAATATGTAATGATATATAATATATAATGTAGCATATACTCGATATTACATCTTTGCCACTTTCAATGAAAATTTTTGTTAATATCAGTGACTGATAGACACTTAAGTATGACTATATCCTTGAAAACTTACTTCCCTAAAGTCCCATAAAATGGAGACCAATTATTCTTTCCTCTTTAGAGAAGGGAGTATTTCAGAATGAGTCATTTACTATGGATATGCAAGTAATGAGCATGTAGGATAGAAAATCCAGGTCTCTGTGACTCCGTCCCTTTCTCCACACTTCTCTACTAGGAAACTAAAAATAATAATAACTTAATAACTAGGAATGTGTTTGAAACTATGTTCTTATTGGTTATCCAAATTAGCATTACACGCTAGAGTTGTTGTTACTGTTTTATTGATAGCCCTATCACTTATTACCATCATTGGTTTGATCCAGTTTTATTTCAAATGAACCACAGAGAGAGACTATTCCAAATAATCTGCCCATTGCTGTTATTTTCCATGTATGTCAATATTAAGTGTTTTTTTAAAGAAACTCAGTGAGAACAAAGGCATCTACTGGTTTATGTATAGTCACAATCTTTCCATTCACTAATTCATAGGTATGTTTAAAGTAAAATAAAATAAAATAAATCTCTCTAAAGCATGAGCAAAAATACTAAAGGTAAAGTTAAAGGAGGTTTCTTTCTGAGAAAGCATAATTTTGCTGAGCTTTTTTCAGAGATATCTTTAGCCCCCAAATATATATCAGATTATCCCAGTTTGGGCTGTGTCTCTAATTGTTCCCCCTTTTCTAACTTATTAAAATTATTTTAATTATGTCTATACATCTATGTGAGTATGGGCTTTGCACATGAATGCAATGTCCACAGATACTAGAAAAGGGCATCAAATCACCTAAAATTGGAGTTACAGGTGATTCTGAGCTGCCCAATGTGAGGACCAAACTCTGGTCCTCAGTGAGAGCAATGTGGGCTATTAATTCTGAGCCATCTCTCCAGTCCTCTTTGTTTCTACCAGCATCTTAAGATCCTGTACATAGCAGGACATCTGCCAGTGTTGTCTTCATTCCCAGATACAAGAACACAATTCAAAATTCTTCTCACACTCAGGTCACAGAGTATATGATTGTTTTTAATCTATAAAGTGAGAGTACTCATTATTTTAGACTTCTGAAAGATGCACAATTTCCTCGGCAACTAATAAACTATTTTTACAATGCATAAAGACTCACAGATGTGATATAAAAATGGGTGTGGTGAATTTTAATATAACTATATTTCAAATAATTCTGTTTATCATACAATAATATTCCACTCTATATTTTCAACTGTTTTAAAATATAAAAATCACTCTTGTGGTTTGCAGACCATACAAAAGTTAGCAGGTCAACCTTGGGCAATAGGCCAAGTTTGTTGACCTCTCCTTTAGGCAATCAATAAATATTTGATGATTGGTTGACTAGCTAGATAATTGTGAGAAATTAGCCCGTTTAGATTGAACACATGATGAGCCTACGCATATGATAAATGAAAGCTTGTGTCATGACATTCAATCTCCAATTTAGAAATAATTATAAAGGACAGGAAAAGTACTTCAGAGGTAGTAATTAGTAGGCAGAGCTAAAATGACGCAGGACTACATAATTAATATCAAACTAAAGATCTGGGGAAATCCAAAGTACATAGACTCACAAACATAAAAGTACAGCTTTTCATCCTCACCACCAGACAAACTGCAGTGGCCTTTTAGTTGATTCTGTGACACATTGCACTCCATACTGCTTGATCTGTCACTGAGGATCAGAGAGTACCAAGTCCGATATCTGGACCTCTATGTTCCCTGGTCATACTCATATTCATTAATTAATTATTTAAATACAATGGCTCTTGGGCTTTCAAAACTGTCACAGTGTGGCTCTGAACAAAATCCAATGACTTCCTCAAGTAAATGGATTGTTGTGCTCTGGTAGTTTTCATGTCATCATGTTAAGAATTAAAGGTCATTTTTAGCTGGTGATGAAGAAGCATCTTGCACAACAAAGCCTCTATGCAGGTAGAGCAGCTGCTGCAAGATGAGGCTGAGGAACTAAGGAACAGGGTAGTGTCAGAAATACATAACCTTGGTCCTTTCCTTGCTTTTAAATCTCAAACTTCAGAAGAAAAAGTCATCCCTCTGCTCCACTAAGCCATTCTAATAAATTAAGCCATGAGACTTTTAACACCTTACACCTCTTTCTCAGCTAAATTTCTTAAAATGACTAGTCCTGCCTGAGAAACACAAGGTCATAGTTTCCTACCACTTCCTCCACCATGATTCTTGAACATCTGGGAGACAGTTAAGTCCCAGGCTGTTTCCCTGTCCCCAGAGCAGACCACTACAAATGCCAATCACACTGCTCATCCTTCCAGGATGCATCACTCTAAACCAAGAGACAACAAGACTGGATAACCACTTTTTAGAGAAATGGGTTTGGGGATTTGGGAGGGGGCTGTTGTTTTAGTTTTATGAGCTTTATAAACCTAATATTCTGTTTATAAAATTCAGATTTTAATATTCTTTCTGGCCTGAAAATAATTAAGACTACACAGGAATGGTGACTGGTGCTCTGACAGAAGAGATAACATAGCAGTCACTGTTGTGCTTAAATATGTTTGCCTCACCAAGTCTGCCTTTTCATAGCCACCTCTCCTAAGGAGTATATATACTTTTACAATAGTATAGCACAGGTCCTATTATATACCAGGTACTCATAATGCATTGAGTAGACAAATGGCAAAATGTTCCAAAGCCAAACAACAAATGTTCAGAGTTGTTTAATTATAACAGAAAGGGATAGCCACTATCCCAGTCCAAGATCTTCTCTTCTCAAGAACTGTCAGTTTCAGCTCTTTACATATTTTTGAGCCCCTTTTCTGTTGGTGTTAGAGCTAACCTTCCTCATCAGAGCCAGGATCATCTTTCTGGTTTACTTTCCCTTATCTCTGTCTTCAGGTGTTTCTTATACCTCCTCTGGAGTTAAATAAAATTCATGACTTTATGTAATGTGACAGTCATAGGATGTTACTAATTGTCCTGTTATTTCCTTTGGAATGACTCATGTCAAAAGTACAGGGAAGTTAACGATATCAAGAAGTGTAACTAGATGAGTCATGAGGCTTTTAGTGGTTGTGCTAGTACTTGTTCTTCAGAGGAACAGAATCAATAGGACATAAGTATGAAAAGGCTTACATGATAGGGGCTAGGTAGCTCAACAATAGTTATCTGTAATTAGAGGTAGAGAACATAGCAGTTACACAGTGCCTCAACAGTCCCAATTCCTAGATGCTACCTGGATAATCACAGGTGGTAAGTCCACATTGAAAAGCTGAGGAAGCTATATTCTGATGTGACATCCACACCCAGAAAAGCAGCCTACACATACTCATTCAGAAAGACAGGAGATGGAGCTGTACTCACTCTGGCTTCCTTTACCATTGCTTTCTAACAGTCACCAGCCAATTTCATTGAGCTACCTACATCCATGAAGGGTATTTCTCCTAAAGGCAGAGTTCCAAATATCAATTCCCCCTGCAAGTGCACACAAGAGGGATGTTTTGCCATTCCTAAACATCTCTTAATCAAGTTGAGTTGACAAACTTCAACCATTATAATTTGATGTTTCCTAGACAGTTGTAAGTGTATAGAAGAGAAGCTATAATAAGAGATTCTAGTTGGAACTAAAGGGATTAGACAAACCCGGATCACTTCATCATATCACAAGCTCAAACTATACACCCTCATATACATTGTATACTTATACAATATGCCCAAGTACTGTGCTAAGCAGGCCTTCCCATTCTCTAACAAATCTCAGGTCCAAGTCAATATTATAAAACAGTATACATTAGGGGTTTCTGATGGAGAGTAAGCTAATTCAGCTGAAATGCTGAGAAGACTTCATAGAGCAAGCAGTAAGTCTCTCAAGCCTTAGTACATGAGGAGGAGCTCATTGAACACAAATGTAGAGGAAAGATATTCTAGCCAGACGATGCAGCACAGGTAGTTAGCTGTGCATTCTTTCTAGATTTGCCTCTCTGAGACACATAAACATGTCAACTAAAGCCATATATTGATTCACAAATGTTAACTCTTCATAAAAACTACAGGGTCGTAGATAAATATGATTGACACTACTACATAATGTTGTATACAATTCTCTGGGTCCTAATTCTAACCAGAAAATGTGACAGTATAATCATTCCTACCCTAGATTTTGTATCTCCTCTTCCATGTGTTCAGCTGCTGAGGACCCTTCATCATGATCCTCCTACTATTATACAAACAATACAGGCATATACATATATATATATATATATATATATATATGGAACTTGATTACAGGACTGTGAATGTAGGGCCTTGCATTTGGCAAGCAAGTGTTCTACTGCTAATTCCTGTTTTTGCTTGATATTTGGAGGTAGATTTTCACCAAATTGCCCAGGTGAATCTTGAACTCACTTCAGTCCAGGTATACAAGCTTTAAATTTGTGACCTTACTGACTGGACACTGTAACTGTTGCATGCCACTGGTTCTGCTGCCCCCACTATTGTTTTTCATTGAATTTTAATATTGTGCTTTATTATGTCTCTGAGATTTCCATACAAGGTAGTCATCCTCATTCTTTACCCTATCTCCTCCCAAATCCATTTCTACCTCCTTACCCCCTCCTAATGCTTTGCCTCTTTGAAAAGAAAGTTCAATTTGTGGTGCCCATATACTCAAGAGTATGGGGCCACTCACTTGAGAGTGATCAATCTAACGGGCCATTCCCTTAAAGAAAACTGACTCTCTGTCTTCCAGATGCCATCAGTTTTCAATAGTTCCTTAGCTAGGACAAGAGTCTCCAGACTCCATACCAGAATGTTGAATGGCTTGATCTTGTACTGGTCTTGTGCAGAGGTAACCACAGCTACAGTGAGTTCATAAATGCAGGGGTCCTGTCATGCCAAGAAGATACTATTTCACTCTGGTTCTCTCTAATCTTTGGTTTTTGCAGTATTTTTGGCTCTTCTTCCAGAATCATCCTTGAGCCTTGGGGAGAGTGATATATAGATGCATTATTTGTGGCTGAATACTTCACTGGCACTAATTCTCTGCATATTTATCAGTTGTGGGTTTCTGCATCTACCACTGTTTGTTACACAAAGAAACTTCTGGAGGGGTATGATATAAGCACTAATTTTGGCATATAGAGATATGAATTTAGAGGAGTGTTTAAAAGAATATCCATTTAGCATAATAACAGTAGTGAGTTCAGCCCTCTGAACTGAGAGTTCCCCAACCATGGGTTCTTGATAAGACTTACAGTACCAGACATACCATTCCTCCCATGGAACAAGCTTTAAAACCTATCAGGAAGCAGTTGGTTACTCCTCTAATATTTGTATCACCACTGCATCTATGACATACTTTGCCACTTCACACATTACTGTAGTTCATGGGGTTCACAGCTGGGTAAGATGCTGATGACTTTTTCCTTTCACAGTCTACATAGCTCCTTCCAGTACCATGAAGAGAGGAAGCTTCATAGTAAGTACCGCCTTGATTTCTTGATGTCCTATGTGTAAACTACGCAGAAACTTCAATGGTAGGACCTTACCATCCAGTTCTTGTGGATAAACAAAATCTATGACAGTAGCCTGGGTTGCATATGGGGTTTCCAGGACACTCCTGATCAGCAGCTTAAGGGGAGGCATCCCACACTTGGCACTGGGTTTCTTAGTTGGCAAGTTATGTCTTCTTGGTGAAGCATTTTCTTCTGTGAATGGTAACTCCAATTATTTTTAATGTGTGCTTGTGTGTGTGTGCATGAGTGTATATATGCATGTCTGTGTAGTCATAATTGCATCAGGTATGTGATCCACAATCAGAGAAAACTATTGGGAATCATTTCTCTTGCTACCTTAAAATGTCCATGGATAAAACTCAAAATATCAGGGCTATGATTAAGCACCTCTACCTGTGCCATCTCACTGTTAGTCCTCTGCTATTCTTTATCTTCACCTCACTGGTCTTGAGTGTCATCTGTTCTTATATAGATGGAATTTTTCTTTGTGGTAGGACATTTCACCAAAGACCAAGTCTGCCATAGAACTCAGGCTCCTCTAACACATTCTGGAAATGACCTGAGCTGAAGGACAGTGTTCTTCCTGTAAGACAGGTTATGTGTAGTTTCAACTTGCTCAGGTAGGAATCATCTGTACCACATTTTGGAAATCCACATTTTTTTTCCTGATAAATACTTCCCACCCATCTCATGCTCCCATTAAGCAGTAAAGAACCTATCACCACACTTCTGGCTAAATGTTATTTAAAATCCTTCCTGGATGCAAGATTTCATTTCATAAATATATGTTGCCATTTCACTCTTAATATTATGTGTCCTATCTAAAGATAAGAGGACCCCCCAAGACTACACACACACACACACACACACACACACACACACACACACACACACATACATTTAATTTTATGAAAACTGAGTAATTATAACAGTTACCTCGCCGGGCGTTGGTGGCACATGCCTTTAATCCCAGCACTCGGGAGGCAGAGGCAGGCGGATCTCTGTGAGTTCGAGGCCAGGCTGGACCGACAGCCTCCAAAACAGAGAAACCCTGTCTCGTAAAACAAACAAAAAAAAAACCAGTTACCTCTAGGCATCTGTGATAGGTAGGGTAAGGGTGATGTTGCAGAAGGAGTAAGATAGGAAAAGTTGTAAATTACGATTTTCAAATATCTTTAAGAAACATATAGATATGAATCTTCAAACCCGTTCAACCAGAGTTAACTAGAGATGAAATAAGTAAAGAAAATATAGATATAACATAATGCATGTATGAATTTGCCAAGAAAACAGTTTTTTTTACAATGAAGACTTTTCAAATTAATTTTGGAAAGGAGAGTCCTTTTTTTTCTCATCAGATTATAGGGGGTGTAAATTTTAAATTCTCTTGTTTTTTATTTGTATGTGTTTGGAAGTAGGATATGTGCCCATGAGTTCATGTGCCCAAGTAGGCAAGAGGCATCCAATAACATGGAGTTGGTGTTACAGGAAGTTGTGAACTTCCCAACATAGGTTCTGAGAATCAAAGTTGGTGCCTCTGATAGAGCAGTCTGTACTTTTAAACACTGAGTTCTCTCTCCAGGCCTTATATTTCAAATTAGCACTGTAAAATAATTAGAAAAGAAATCAACAAACTGTAAATGGCTGTGCTGTGATGTGAAAGAGTAGTAAAAATTGGGGTTGGCTTCTATTCAGTTTTGGTTTCTAGGTGCCCTTTTTTCAGCAATCACCACTGTGAATCCCCAGTTGCAAACAAAGAAATGCTGTAAGTCAAACTCTAAAATGCCTCAGAAGAATGCCAATGTTGAAAACAATGAAATATGATAATATAGTGCACCTATAAATACTATGGGTTTATCATATGATAAACACTGTCAGATATTTCTGCATTCACATATGTATGTGGAGTGGAGAAACGCAGAGGCAGGGAGACTATTTTTGCTAATTCCTGCAACTAGTTGGCAAATATACTCCCCTGCAATATGAATACAAAGCATGGGACTTATGGGAATATGTCTTTCTGTATTGAATACACACACATAAACATAGAAATTGGAATGTTCACATGTACACATACGTATATATTTTAAATAACATTTCAATGCAGTTTGAAAATACATATGCATATACATACTCACACACATGCTGAAATGCCATCCTTCAACATAATTCATGATGTATATTGAAATGTATCAAAGCAGAAACACATTCCAAAAAGAAATGCTCACTGGTGCAATTAAATCATAAAGAGGTTTAATTCGTTCACTTAGTACTTAAGTGTTTATTTTGACATTTTGGTCCACAGATGCTTTGTTGAGAATGGACCTGGAATAAATTAAACTTGGCTATAAATTTAAGCTCATGAGTTAACATGTTTCTTCAGGGAGCACACTTACACTTTGATGTATTTATGTGAACAATCTTCTTGAAAATACCCATTTCAACTGCTTTGAACTTGAAACCTGAACATATTTGTGATTGTTTTATTTAATAAATGGATTGGAATATTTGTGGACTTGAAAACTGGGAAGCCATCTTATGTGACAGCTTTATTGAGATATAATATTCTGGTATATTCGTTCCCTTCCAGTGTTCCAGACAATGACTTCTAAGTCTAGAATAATAGTCAAATTTATTTTTTAATATGTATATGTGCCTTTCATACATACTTAGATTCCATTAATTCCAATCCATCTTCTCTATCTCCCTGTCCCACCCAATCCTATGTAAGCTCTAATCTATTTTAATCTATATATTTGGTATATTCTTGAAATTTTATAAATATAATCATATATCATATGATCTCTCACATGTGATCTCATATTTAGAATTGTATCAGTATTTATTCTTCTACATTGCTAAGTAATACTCCACTATCTAGATATCATATATTTTTATCTATTCACCCGTCAGTGATTCATGCATTGATTTCACCTTAGGGTTATTATCAAAAATACTTCTATGAACATTTATGTAGAAAGGTTGACAAAGCTACATTTTTGTTTCTCAAGATATAAATTTAAATGTGTAATATATACAACTGAATGTCACAAGTTCATATTTATTACTCTGAGAAACAAGAAGACTATTTAGCAAACTGGCTTGTCTTTTCACATATCCACCAACAGAGTATAAGGAATACAACTTCTGTGGCCAACATTCCTAATTTATCAAATTGACTTGTTTTCTGAACACTAGAGTTAAGTACTTCTATGTCTTCTTGATGTGTGCTCAGAAATACAGTTCCAGTAGACAAGACATGAATCACGATGCTATGCTGTACCATTTTAAACTAATTGATTGATTAATTTTATTTTTGCTAGTTTGGAACAAGTTTATAATGAGTATCAGCCAATATCATCTCACATCCTCCTATCTCACTCACCTCCCTCTTCCACTGGAAATCTCTCTTCCTAATATGTACCCCTCATATTTTTGTATCTCTTTTAGGAGTGTGGATCAAAGGATATTTCCTGGAAAACAGGAAGCTAATCACTGACTACACCACTAATGAAAATGTTCTGCCCCACAACCATTAACTATTCATAGTCCTTCAAGAATGATGAGACCTCACATATACATTTCCTACCCATGATGAAATGTTGACTGACCCACTCTTGTCCAGGCCTTGTACAGGTAACCACAACTGCAATAAATTCATCCTTGTAAAGGATATGTTATGTCCAGAATTCTTTTTTCTGAACATCTCTCCATCCTCTAGCTCTTACACTCATTCTTCCCATCTCCTATAACATTCCTTGAGCGCTGAGGAAATCATATAGATCATGCATTTAGGGTCAAGAACTTTACCATAATTTTCAGCATTTTGACCAGTCATGAATGTCTGCATTAACTGCTAACTATTGGACAAGAAGCTTCACTAACAAGACTGAACCAATATGAATATAAACATAATAACTTAGTAGGCAGTTCGATAATATACACAGTTATTTAGCAAGTGTATTTCCACCAGGGCCAAGACTCCCCAAGCACTACTTCTTGGCCAGGTTTACCATACCAGGTATGCATTCCTAGCTGTGGAATTCTAGTAAAAATATTAAGATTGGTGAACCCTATACCAGTCATACCTCTATTGCATCAGAGGCACATTTTGCCTGGCAAATGCTAGATTATGTTTAAAATACAAATTTCAGAGTTACTGCTTTTTAAACAGTACCATTTGAGAACTGAATCAATACAATGGGGCAAAATAATATCATAGGTTATTTAAATGACACTTTAGTCCTTCATTAATGGAATATGTATAAGTTCTTTCCTAAACTTTCAAATGCCACAGGCTGAAATTTTTTTAAAGAAATCTAATTTACTGTACTATGTGTATGCTCTATCTTGCTTATTTTAAATACAAAACAATTGCGAAGATTGCATAATAGAAATGCTTATAAATTCAATAAATTTAATTTGCCAAATTGTATACTTTTTCATATTTCATACATATAAATAGAAATCTCAGTTAACAATGTATTACTAAATCTTATGGTAGAGCATTATAGTGGATTTTAACCTGTGAATACATAAGAATATAATAATAATAATTTTATTAAACAATATCTTAATGTGTGTAGTACAGATCAAAGAAGTGGGAAAATTAGTTCACATATGAAATGTTGCAACCAAAGGGATCCAGTAAGTCAGAGCATGGCAAACATAGCTTTGGCAGGTCTTGCCCTGTCCCCATTCCCTCTGCCTTACTATCCTTTAATTACATTCCTAAAGTTAGCCACCAAGATTCCCTTACTTGGGCATTTGCCCCTCCTGAGACTGACCACCAAGGTCCAGTTTTCAAAGTATTGAAATCCAGCAATCAAAACCCACTTTCAGTTACCCTAAGTAATATGGCCAATCAAAACAAACCAACTCATCATAACATGGGGTTTCCCATTTTCCCTTTATAAATCACCATTCACCTATGGGTTATGATTCTCTCCTCTGTACCCAGAGGAAGTCTTTTGCCCCTCTGGGGCAAATATATGTTCCCCCTCTCCCTTGCTCTTTTCCTCTTCTCCCTTTTCCTCTATCTCCTGTTTTTGTCTCTAATTCTCTCACCTTTGTCTATATAGAGCAAATACATCTCCTTTGGGCTGAGAACTTGGTCTGGGTGTATCTTGTGCAAATTCTATTCCCTTCAACAATATTCACAACATACTGAAGTAGTTGTTATTAATATGCCCAATTTGTAGATGCAGAAATGAGATACACAGAAGCTAAATTATTTGTGCTTATTATACAGCATATAAACAAAAAGAAGAAAGAGGTCTTCTCTGGTTCCATAGTAAACTCCACACTAATTAAATATATCTGTTTGAAAGAAATACAGGCAGGCAGTGGTGACACATGCTTTAACCCTAGTACTTGGGCGACAGAGACAAGTGGATCTCTGTGAGTCCAAGACCAGACTGGTGTACAGAGTGAGTTCCAGGACAGCCAGGGCTACACAGAGAAACCCTGTCTTGGAGAAATAAAAGAACTGTGGATGCTGCAAAAAATAAGAAAGAAATAAAGGAAGGAAGGAAGGGAGGAAGGGAGGAAGGAAGGAAGGAAGGAAGGAAAGAAGGAAGGAAGGAAGGAAGGAAAACTGCTGAAATACAGGCACTGCAGGAGAGGGGCCTAGTATATTCACCTCACTGAAGAGTCTCCTGTTTCACTGGATTACTTGGAACAAAGCACTGCAGAGGACATAGTATTTCTCTTATACATACTTATTTCCAAATGTCTGTAGAACCTGTGACCTTTGGTGTTCTGGTTATTTTCAAGTAACTGTAAACAAAACACCCAAGAGAACCACTTAAAAGGGGAATGTTATATTTGATTCTTGATTTCAGAGCGCTCAGTATGTTCTGGGGTTTTTTTTGTTGTGGACTATTCCTTTAGACTGTGTGAATATATGTCAACGTGAATGGCTTAATAAAGAAGAAAACTAGCCAACAGCTGGACAGGATAAGGTTAGGGGGCGAGACAAACAGAAAATGCTGTGAAAAAGGGCTAAGGGGGAGGATTCCCAAACAGACTCAGAGAGAAGCAGGATGGAAATGTCATACTAAGAAAAGGTACCAAGTCACATGACAAAGCATAGATAAGAAATATAGTTACATAAATGTAAGAGTTATCAAATAATAGCCTGAGCTATTGACCAAACCTTTATAATGTATATTAAACTTCTATGTGGTTATTTGGGAATGGGTGATCAGGACAGGAAAATGACATCTACATGTTGTTTATTGTTTTTGTTTTGTCCTGTGAACTTGGGTAGACAATGGTGATGGTGGAAACATAAGAGGGAGCATTCTTCACCTAACTAGGGGCAGGAAGCAAAATATGTGATACGAAGGGGCCCTATACCCAAAGACCCACACCCAAATGGCTTACCTCCTGAAGGCAGGACCCAAATTCTAGAATTTCCACCAAATTCCCAAATAACCCCAACAATGGGGAACCAAGTCCTCAACATATAAACATTTAAATTATATTGTATACTCAAACCATAATATTTCATTAAAATACAAGTTCATTATCAGTAGATTATAGCATCCTTTTCCTATTTAATATTTTATCTTCAACTTCATTATCAATCAATAGATAGTGAATGGACAATTATCAAAGAGTTTGTCTGAAAAATTGTTCTGTACTGGAAAAAGGTGCAACATGTTTGAAAATGTAAATGCATAGCCAGAACCTGGAAGCAGCCTAGATGTCCCTCAATGAAGAATGGATAAAGAAAATGTGGTACATTTACACAATGGAGTATTACTTAGCAGAAAAAAAAAAAAAACAGTGGAATCTTGAAAGTCACAGGCAAATGGATGGAACTATAAGAAACCATCCTGAGTGAGGTAACCCTGTCACAAAAAGACAAACATGGTATATACTCACTTATACATGGATATTAGACATAGAGCAAAGGATTACTAGCCTACAATCCACTTTGCCAGTTAAGTTCGGAAACAAGGAGGACCCTATGAGAGACATACATGGTCCCCATAAGCAGGCTAAAGGGACAAGATCACCTGAGCCAATTGGGAACATGGGGGGAGGGGAGAGGGAGTTAGGAAAGAGAAGAGGAGAAAAGGAGGGGAGAGGAGGACCTGAAGGAGCAGGAAAATTGAGTTGGGGTAAGAATAGAGGAGATCAAGAAAAGAAATACCATAATAGAAAGCCATTACAGGTTTAAAGAGAAATTTGGTACCAGGAAAATATCCAGAGATCTACAAGGATGACCCCAACTACCATAATAGAAAGCCATTACAGGTTTAAAGAGAAATTTGGTACCAGGAAAGTATCCAGAGATCTACAAGGATGAACCCAACTAACAATCTAAGGAATAGAAGGAATCTAAGGAAGAATCCTTCCCCTATAATGAGATTGATGACTACCTTATATGCCATCCAAGAGCCTTCATCCAGTAGCTGATAGAAGCAGAAGCAGACACCCACAGCTAAACACTGAGCTGGACTTCTGGAATCCAGTTGCAGAGAGGGAGGAGTGATGAGCAAAAGCATCAAGACCAGGCTGAAGAAAACCACAGAAACAGCTGACCTGAACAAGGGGATCTCATGGGCCCCAGACTGATAGCTAGGAAACCAACATAGAACCAAACCAGACCCCCGAATGTGGGTATCAGTTAGGAGGCCTGGGCCATCTGTGGGGCCTCTGGTAGTAGATCAGCATTTATCCCTAGTATACGAAATTTGGGAGCCCATTCCACATAGAAGTATACTCTCTCAGCCTAGACACATAGGGGAGAGCCAAGGCTCTGACCCAAATGATATGACAGACTTTGAAGATCCCCTAAGAAAGACCTCACCCTCCCTGGAGAGTAGAAAGGGGATGAGATAGGGAGTTGGTGGGTGGCAGGAAAGGAGGGGAGGTAGAGGGAACTGGGATTTACAAAAACAAGATTGCTTCTAATTCAAATAATTAAAAAAAGGGAAAAAAGAAAATGTAAATTCATACCAAGGTTATACAGTTTTAATAACCTTAATGAATTAAATGAACTCACCATATGGGAAATCACCACAATGCTTACTGACAGAAAACTGTAAAAAGAAAGCACCTGTAAATATGATGTGTGCTTGAAAGTGGCCTCTTGGATATTTCCACTGTGTAAATCTAGGATTTAAAATTCCAAAATACTAGTGTGTGTGTGTGTGTGTGTGTGTGTGTGTGTGTGTGTATTAGGGAAGTACAGAACTCTATTCACAACTGGCAATTGGCTACAAGTAAGCTCCTAGAGCACATGCAAACATATTCAGAATCTACACAAAGGTGTTCAGTTTATAATCTGCATTCTGTGCTGAACTCTATATGCCTTATTTGTTTTTATAAAACTCGCTCGCTTTTTCCGTTGCTTTTTATTTATTCTGTGTCGTTTATATCATGTATCTTGATCTCATTCATGTCCCCATCCCTTCACATCTGCCCTCTGCTCCTGTACCCTCCAAAAAAAATTGGAGGAAAAAAACGGGGGATTGAAAATCATCATGGAAGATTCAGTGAGTCACTCAGGAAACCATTTTGGCCTTGTTTCTCTACTTGCCGGTGTTTGAGGCAGAGAGTCCCTGGTCTGGTTTGAGGCCTCTGGTTTCCATTACACTATCGTTGCTGGGCCCTGCCTGGGACTCTTCTTGGATACCCTGTTGCTGCCCTGTGTTTCAGAGATCCTGAAGCTTTGGATCTGCAGGACCAGCCCCTTCACATGTTCCAGTAGTTCATAGATGGGTGAATGTTGGGGTGGATCAAGTTATAACCTTGATTCTAGACCTGGGCTTCTACAGGGTTGGTCCACTCGCCAATTCTCCCTTGTCCTCGCCACCAGGGCGAGCTCTCCATCATTGCCCTGGCTAATTCACCTCTTGCAGCAATGGGCAAGGTGTGGACGCAGTTCTCCTGCTTTCACACCCTCAGGGTTGGCTCTCCCATACCCACACCCCAGGGCCAGCTCTATTGTGTTGCTCCTGTGCCTTGTCTTTTGCAGGAGGTAAGAGACCAGGGGTACATGGATGCATCTCTCCCCCACCTATACCATGGCCATTCAGACAAGTATGGAGACAGCTATCCCTTGCTTCATGGCTGGCCCAGCCACACCTCTGCCAACAGTGTTGGCTCTATTATGCTATCCTGGTAAGGTGTGGGGCCAGCTCTTCCAAGTGTTGCAGCTGGTAGGGGGCAGGGACAATTCTACTCTAATGTCCTCAGAGCCAGTTCTCACACCTACCTCAGGTGTTGATGGGTGGAAAGTGGGGGTGGGGAGGTGAAAGAAGGGCTGCTCTCCCTTGCCTATGCCACCACAGGGCAGATGAGTGATGGGGACAGCTCTCCTTTGCTTGCTACTTTGTGGCCGGCTCCCTCACACAAATGCTAACAGGGATGGCTCCATTATGTTACCCAGGCAAGGTGTTGGGGTATTACAGCTGGTGAGGCTCAGGGACAGCTCTTCCATACTTATGACCATGGGCCACCACTCCCACTTGCCTGAGTGTCAATGGGGGGGGAGCAGCAAATCCCCACAATGCTGAGTAATGGAGACAGTTCTCATATGCTCACAAATCAGCGCTGACTTACCCACACCTTGGCCAAAAGGGTTGGCTATATTGTGCTGCCCTGGGGAAGTGCAGGGCCTCACATCTCAGGCATTGATGGGGGATCCCTCCCCAGCCCATGCCACCATATGACAGGTGAGGGTTGGGGCTAGGTCTCTCACACTCATGATCTCAGGGTTGGCCCACCCACCTGTGCTCTCTTCAACAGGGTCAGCTCTGCTGCACTGCCCAGATGAAGACCAGTGCTCACTACCCCTTGTGTTGCAGTTGGTCAAGGGGCCACCTCCCTCACCATCTGGGAGCAATAGGGGAAAGGGGCAAAGGGCACCTTTATCTCATCCCCACCACCTTACCATAGATGAGGGAGGCAGTACCAGCTATGCCCCTGTTGTGTTCTCAGGGCTGGCTTTCCTGAGCCCATTTAAAGGGTCATCTCTATCTTGCTACCCAGGTGAGGTGCATGGTTTGATCTCCTGAGTGTTGCAGCTGGTAAGGGGTAGTCAGGTCTCTGACCTGCTGCAGGTGGTCAGGGTGAGTTGCCTAGAGGGGAGAGGGTATCGTTCCTTCACCCGTGTTGCCAAATGGGATATGAGAAGGGTGGGACCTGCTCATCTATTCCCATGCCCTCAGGGCCATCTTGCCCATGCCCCTGAGCTCTATTGTGCTGCCTAGGTAAGGCATAGAACCACCTCTCCTGAGTGCTTCAGCCAGTGAGGGGTGGTACCAGTTCTCTCAAGTGTTGCACCTAGGGGACGGGGTGGGAGGGGGCAACTCTACACAGGCGGCAACTCTACACAGCCCTGTTCACTCAGCTTTGGTTGGTATCATGGTCCAAGGACATTAACAGAGATCATAGCTGTGTCAAGTCAGGAACCCAAATGTGAGTCCCAGAGGCAGACCAGACCCAGACATCACCTTGGCCTTGATGATAATCAGGCCCCTCATCATAGCCCTTCTCTGGCACCTTCTGATACGCCTCTGTCCACACGACATGCACCTCTCTTTCTCTCTCCCTTATCACACCATCCCATACCTCTGCTCACTCTAACAGTACCCATCTGGATGATGCTGCAAGGTGCCAGATGGGCCTGAGTTTTCTGCCTGGACCACCAGGGCAGACAGCCCCAGACCTGCGTGTAGGTCTCCTTATCCTGTTCAGTTTTCCATGCTTCCTCATCACAGAGAGATCGTTATATTGATATAGGCACTGGGCAGGCTCTGGGTTTATGCATTTGGTTGAGTCCTGTCTACCCTGGCAACATGGCACTGCTGGAGTCTGATAACTGGCTAGGGTTAGAATACCTGACCCAGGTGGCTGAGATCTTTCCACCACTCTCAAATAGCATGGTTTGGGAAAAAACTCACTTTTTTATAGATACTAAATTTAGAAATATTTTAATGCTGGCCTTAATAAAATCTCTTTAAAGTTATTATGCTCAAAACTTGAAGCTACAGAATGTAGACAATAGACAATAAATTTAACCAACTGTGAAATAAACATGCTGAAATCCATAGCCCAGAATTTCCTTTTTTACCTTAAACTTAAATATACACAAAATAAGCATTCTGATATGACCATTAACAACTTATCACTTAACAGCAATTAAAGAAACACTTTTAAATGAGTGTCTTCTGAAATCCCAAATAAATTAAGATTATCTCGTTTATAAATTCAGGAAATTACCTTTCAAATACCTACATGAATGTAACCCAGCATTGCAGCAGCATATTCTTGTTGTGGAACATGTGTTTAACTATTCAAAAATGTGTTGCATTTGTTTAAGTATGTAAAGGCACCTTAAAAATCCGAAGAGCCAATGGTGAAGGAGGAGGTATAGGCAGAACTAGAACTTCTGGGTAGGAAGGGTAAATAGGAGGAGGAATTTAGGCTTGCAGAAGGGGAGAGAGAGAGAGAGAGAGAGAGAGAGAGAGAGAGAGACTGACTCCAGGGAGTTGCCAGGGGCCAGACAGACAGACATGGAGGAATCAGAAGAGTAGAATATTCAGAATGAAAAGAAAGTAAAAAAGGCCCAAAGTGCCAGGCATTGGGGGTATATGCCTTTAATCCCAGCTCACAGGAGGCAGAGGCAGGCAGATCTCTGTGAGTTTGAGGCCAATCTGGTCTACAGAGCGAGTTCCAGGACAGCCTCCAAAACAATACAGAGAAACCCTGTCTCAAAAAACAAAAACAAACAAATAAACAAAAGCCCCAAGGCAAGATGTAAATGAATAAAAACAGGCTAAATTCAGTTAAAAGAGCTAGTGGGACAGGCCTAAGCTAAGACTGAGCATTCATAATCATTAATAAGGCACTGTGTTTTTATTTGGGGGCTGGTTGATGGTCCAAAGAAAATTCCAGCTTCATATGGTGACTGAAATTTTGCTCAAAAAGTTTCCACATTAGATCAGAGAAAGCTGAAAAAACAAAACAAAACAAGAAACCAAGAAAATGGTAAGGTTCCTTTAAGAGGCACTGCTGTGAAGTGAAGCACTTGAGCAGCCCATACCAAGTAGAAACAACAAGCTAAGTAAAAGCACCTGCCTTTGTAGAGGTACCAATATCCTAGAGCTGGCACAGTTAAATGGAGCACTCATTTAAATGCAGCTCCCAGTTAAACAAAGCTCTCAGCCATGCCCAGGGACTTAGGGCTCTGCTCTCACAGGTTGGAGGATGGGGTGGAGGCAACCACTAGAGCCAAACAACAGTGGGCTTAGTTGTTGCTTTGCAGTTTAAGGTGTGGCTCGGGTCAAAGAATGCTACAGGTGCACAGTAAAACAAGTCCAGACCAGAAAAAAAACACAAACACAAACAAAACAAAACAAAAAGACCAACCTTTTAAACAGGTTACAGTACATATAGTTGCTTAAGAAAGAATTAAACCAGCCTAGATACTTTGAGAAAGTCTTAACTTTAAAATGGTATTCAGAAAAGGCATTGTGTTAGGGGAGAGGTTATGTTTTTGCTTCCATGGGGAATGAAAGGTTGTGGATTCCTTCAAAGTTAATATAGAACAGATTTGATTGGGGGAAACTGCCTAAAAATCTTGGTTACAGACACAATTAATAAAACCTAGAAAAACTGCAAGACAGGTGATATATATGCTGATCCCTTAACATGGGAACATCTCTGAGACTAGATGAGATTTAATAAATTTTTTTGGTTACAGAGTCCTCATGATTTATTACATGCAATCTTTTCATATGGCATGCATAGAGATGTAGTTATACAGCCCAAACAAATTATAAAGCTGACAGATGTCTTTTACCTGCTCATACATAAAACAAACAAAAAACTGTTGGTGGCAATGTATGAAGGAAAGGTGTGGGAGGGTGATCTGTGGATGGACCCATCTTTTTAGTAATATTTGACAGGGTAATCAATACTAGTGTATCATGCACTCACCTTTCACCTAACTTTCCTCTATATGCCAGTTACTGATTACACTCTCCCCACCCTATTCCTTTCATTCTGCAAACAGCTCTGCTCATAGGATTGTATTCTGGAAATCCTCCAGAAATGGATTGAGCTGGGCTGTAGCAGCTAAAGAAAAGCAAAGCAATTTGTGATAGTTCCAGTAAGAAGTTAAATGATCAAAGTTTTTAAAGTATTTTGTAATAAGACATCCTAAGTTAGATAATAAATTAAGTACAATAATGCAAACCAACAAAAAAATCATCAATAACAGCAAAAGATAATGTGGGGGACTGAAAAAGTCCATAAATTCATATAAGTTTCAAATTAGCTTCATTATATTAATGTATCTGTTCCCAGAGTATGTGCAATTTGTCACATTTTATCCATGTTTTCATTAAAGAAAACATTTGAGATTATAATTTAATTGCACTTATTCCTTCCCTTTTCTCCCACCAAAACTTCTATATGCCCGTCTTATCGCCCCCTCAAATTCATGGCTTCTTTTTTTATTAATTGTTATTGCATATATATGTAATATTCATAAACACAAACTGTTCAGTACATTTTATCTATTTTCAACCTTTTTCTTGCTTCTGTCTCTTAACACTTGGTCTAATTCCTTATTTGCTCTAGTTTTTTGTAACTGCCCTCCTATTTTCTGCTCAAGACTTTAGCCTTGGTGTGAGCTATCATTTCAAGTTTTGTGTTTACTCCATCTTTTCCATTATATTTTCTCGTTCAAATCATTCCTTCCACACATACCTAGGGATGTTTGGTCAACACTACAGCAGAGGCTCTCAGTGGTGACATAGTTGCCTAAGGTGTCAAAGGGATGGTCAGGGTCTGCTTGCTAGTATGATGTGTTCCATTCTTCATATCCTCTCACATCCATACATCTGAAGACAACTAGTTTTTTCTCTTTGGAAGTATTTGAAGTTCATTATATTTAATCTTATTCCTGGGTCAAGTCTAAAAGACACTACAAGCACTTAAACACTCTAGAGATAGTCATTCAAGTTAAAACAAATGAAAAAATGGTGAGAAAAATAAAAGAAGTACAGAAGACTAGAAGAGGATTACAATGACCTTGGTAAACTCAAGGGAAGTGGAACCTGTCAAACCTTCCCTTGGATCATGCAATTTGAGCAGAATTTAGGGAGCATATTTGTTCTAGTCTCTCCCACTTTTAGAATCAGTTTGCCCAACAATATGACACACATGTTCCCGGTTACCATAATAAACTACATATGTAATGTTAACTACATCATTTCAGAGCTCCATTTGCAGATTCTTCATTTTGTTCAACTCCTACTACCCGCCCCATAGGAGACAGGCTGTTAATCCCCATCCTCTGTGGGAAGCTTAAGCTATGGCTGGCAAAATGTGAGGGAAAAAAGCTTTGTATTCCAGTTGCCATGTTAGCTGTGATACACACTCATATACTTTTCATCTCCAGTGTTGTTCTTCATTAATTCACTTTGGAATTTGTAATACATCATTTCAACATTGTCTTAGGGAAGCTCAGAGCAGATTTTTCCTGGATATTCAATTCACTCCTTTACAGAGGAGTCTGCAGCTATAGTGAATGAGAACACCTCAATTTATGCTCTATAGACTAAATCTGAAACTTTGGTAAGCCTTGGTAAAGTGATAAGCTAAGAACATCTGACAAAAACAGGCACTATATATAATATTAATGGACAGTGTAGCCAACTCTTTACCATGTTTTCTTGGTTCTTAGAGAACTCAACAATGAAGCCATTGTTATATATGATTCTGAAACCTCAGGGAATACAATGGCTTCTTATTTAAAAACTTCAAATGTCACCATAGACACATAAAGAATACCTTTTGTTTAAAAGTTACAATAAGCAATATGTGAAAGGACTGAGACAGCATTTAAAAATCTTAAATATAAGCAAAATTATATCATAACTTCCCCAAAATAAAAGCTAAAAACATAGCCATGAAATACAAAGTCTAAAACAGAGTACTAAAAATTATTCGAAGCTGTATGGGGTGACTTTTCCTTTCAGAACATGATTCATTTTCATATAAACGAGAAAAATGCCATGAATGTTTGCACAAAAGTTGCTTTTATCAGTCAGCTTTCTGCTTTCAGGGTATACAATGCCTCACTTCCCATATCTGATGGAGACCAGCAAAGGACTTCCGAAACAGGGCCTTGCATACTGCTCCTTTGGCAGGGCTACGTGGAGATTGACAAGATTCTCCAGTACTGTATTGTGCCCCTCAGACTATCGCTCTCATCTATCACTCTGCATTTCATATCAAATTTATTTTGACACATTACACTTGAATAAAACAGTGGTAGAACATGCATGCTCATTTACACTTTGATATTAATTGTTACACTTTTATGCACTAAATAAATGTACATAATTGGTAAAAAGGCAAGAGAATTGGGTCAAATTAGTCAAATATGCATTGTAAAAGAGCACTTCCCTGTCTTATTCACTGCTCTATATCTACATGCATATTACAAAATAATTTGCAACTGTATATAATATCCCAAAGGAATACATTCTTTATAACCATCAACGAAGCAGAGTAAACTTGTATTAAGTTTGGATTTAAGTTCAATCAATATGACTTGATTTTGTCTTCATGAGTGAAAGAAAGTTTTACTAGCCTGAACACTGTCTACTCTGAGAGGTTCAGGAATCTTCCAACCTTAGACAGCCAAGGGACCCTTGAGGATAAGAGAGTTTAAGCTACTAGCAAATCTATGGGAGTAATTGAGCAAAAGCAAGCTCAAGCAATCTTCTTCCCTTTCAATGACTCTTTTGAAACAGTTATGTCACCATAGACACTTCATCTTCTTCTCAGTCAAAATCATGTTTCCCAGAAGAATTTAGTTTTGAAAAAATAGGGAGGAGTTGTTCCATTGGCTTCAAGTTTCCCAATACTGCCAGATCATATCAGAAATATGTCATATAACTTAAGCAATTAAGTTGCTGTTTGCATACAAGCGATTTTGAATAGAAGTCTGGAAATGTCTTAGGAACGTATTACAGTACCTATCCCAGAATATTGTTAATACAGCAATAATTTCTGAGCCAAATAACAATAGAAGAGAAAATCTTGTCATGAAAACTTTTATAAAAGAAAGGAGTTTGTGTGTTCCTGTAGGTACTAAGTACGTTAACTTAAAGCAAAGAGCAACACCTCTCTCAGATGAAAGCCAGAACAGTTTTTGTTCCTTTGTGAAATTTATTCATTCACCCATTGTGAAATGTTAGAAAGTAAACTTGTGCATCACTCTCCAACTGAACAACACGTTCATCTATCTGTCTTTGTTCTTAAGAAGCCAGTGTATGCTAGCCCTTAAACCTATCCATGAACATAGAACATTAGGCAATGTATCAAAAAAAGTAACAGATGTTACCCTTTAAATCTTAATCACTTTTTCAGAATTCTAGAGGGATGCTACTCAAACTGGACATAGCTACCAATTGATCCAAATATGTCTGTGTTTTGGAGACATTTCTTGTGTATTGTAAGAGGTTTAGCCTAATCTTTAACTTCTACACACTAGATGTCAGTAGCACCTTCCCCCTTCTCTAAGTTGTGACTATTCAAAATGTCCGGTATGTGTTAGGGGTATAACTAGGTCTAACACAGTCACACACACATGACGCACCACACACACACACATACACAGAGAGAGAGAGAGAGAGAGAGAGAGAGAGAGAGGGAGAGAGGGAGGGAGGGAGAGAGATAGAGAGAGAGGGAGGGAGGGAGGGAGGGAGGGAGGGAGGCAGGGAGGGGGAGAGAGAGAGAGAGATCAAAAAATGTCCAGGGGGTGTGAAAATTTCCTCATGATCCGGACTGCTATATCAGAGGTGAAGGCAAGCTCACTGAGAAACGTAAGAGACTGTGAGGACAAAGACTGGAATTTGAGACATCAGATATAAGAACTAGATGTGTGGCATCCTGAGGTCTGGTGATACAGGGACCAGTGCAGGATCTTCCCTAATACGAACAATACAAACAGTTACTTGTTCTTATGCCTCAAGATAGAGGTGGTCAATCAATATTAAGTGCATACCCAGGACTGTGATAATCATAGGCATTAAGAAATTGCGAAGAGTTTGTTCAATATATCCCGTCGAAGAACAGAGAAAAATACAACGTATTTGAGGAAAAAAATTCAACGAAATAATAAACTTGTCAAAATTCAAACTTTTATTATGAAGAGTGGGGCTTTTGTGTCTATGTACATGTTAATGATTTTAAAGAAAGTACGTATTAGGAATACTTTCTTTCAATGACAGATATGTGATTTGTTTTTATAGTTCACGAAAAAGACTCTAGCCACAAGGGAGATACCTGAGGAGGATTTTACCAGATAAGACATGTCTATCAGAATTCTAGAGAAGTGTGCATTTCACAGAAAAGAATTTAAGTCATGGACACAATGTACAAGGCGAGTGCAATGCAAAGCCAAACAGAGAGAAGCAAAGGGGCAAAGAAACTTCTACCCCAAAAGGAACAGCAGAAAGAAAATATGTGGCAAGTGTCAGAATGCAGAAGGCCAGAGCCCAGAGGCTGTATATAGGTCAGTCTCATTTTGCAAGAAGCCTTGGAAACTTGACCCAGAGAAATTAATAAGCAAGCCCAACTCTTAACTTTGAATGACAGCCTAAAACAGGGTTGTGAGAATGGGGATGGAGTTCACATTTTTCTCATCATGATGCTCTGTAGACCTCACATACCTACCCCTGAGGCTGTGAGGAGAGGGTTGAGATAAGGAGATACCAAAAGGAGCTGCAAAAAGGCTTGGAAGGAAGTCAATAATTATGTTCCCTATTCACTTGTGTTTTCGACATTAAAATCAATCAGCAAACACATATAGAGGCCGACTTCAGCATGGAACACAACTCCTTAGCTTACTAGCTTTGTCATTTTGACAAATGAGTTAAATCCTCTGATCCTTGGTTCTCATATATAAAATAAACACACACACTAAGTAAAACCTTGGTAAAAAACAAGCATTCACAGGGGATCACATTCTTGATGATGAGCTGCCAGCCTTTATCCAGCCACACTTCTCAAACAAAGGTGGGAGGGGCATACTGGGGTTCTTTTACCCTGTCTTGGGATCACTTGGAACATTCTTGGGTCATTATGTTGTCACTCATTCATAATGTATGCCTCAGCATCTAACATTTTGTTTGTTTTAGTGACACAACAGACCATCTACAAATTTTCTCTAATTTTGTAAAAGCACAACTCTGAGCTTTGAGATTAAGTTTTCTGGATGAACTTAATGATGTTCTGAAGATGTCTTACAGAGCACTTTGAGATCACCAGCAAGGCACATCCAGTTGTGTGGGGTGTGAGGCCTTTGCAATTGTGGGGGATAAGGGAGCTAAAGAAAAAATGTGACTTTACATGAAATTAAATATGGAAGAGAATGTTTATTTGAGAGTAAAATGTACTATGCATTTCAAATGAGAAATTTAGAAGCAGAGTATTGGAAATGCCCCTTCTAAATGAATAGCCTAAGTAAACTTCATCAACTTCAAGGTTCCTCTGCCTATGGATCAGGATGAGGATTACAGATATACCTAATATCAGATATTAGAAAGTTAGCTCTAGTAAATGTTAGAATTATTACTATTGTCAGTTAGTGAATAATACAATTATCCAGCACATGCCACATCACATAACGCTGGAGACCCTGGGAGACTTGGGAAAGTGAGGAGATGCAGCACAGCCATCTGTATTCACCAAGCAGGCATTGTGAATGGATGGCGCATGCTTAAGTTTTCAGTGAGGAAAACGGCCCCATTCCAGTTACCCTAGATGGCAGAACTAACCCTGAGAAGTCAAGAGCCCCAGTCAAGTCATGTTCTAGAACAATAAAAAGAATACACAGAAAGTAGGATAGTTTTCTAAGGACAACATCCATAAATATATTCATAGAAGAATGTTAGCATCCAAATATATACAGGATGATAGTGTATGAATGATTAACAAAAGTGGGCAATCCAGAAACTTTAAAAAATGACTTACCGAAATACATGAGTAAACACTGGGTATAAAGAATACTAAGCAAAATGAGGATTGGGTGAACAAGTGTAGACAAGTTAGACCTGAGAGAAGGCTGACAGAAGACGAAACACCAGTGGTACTACTTTGGACTAGACCACCCTGGCCATTAAGACGTTTGCCCTGATGTGCATGGAGAGATTAATGCATCGATTGTTTTTTAAGTTTTATCATAACTTTGGCAAGGCTGTATACAATGATCATGATTGCAAGGGACTGTTAGGGAAAAGGCCCTAAAGAGTGAGGCTGCAGAAACTATAAACTCCAAAAGGGTGTCATTCATGCATACTACAGTAGAAACAATGGATTCTCAGATGCTAGACTTACAAGGGCATTATCCCTAAAGACATGGGATTCTTAATGAAGGTAACGAAAAGAACAGATATCTAAAAGAATATCAAGCATAGGCATTCTCTTCAGCTTCATTGACAGAAAAAAATGAGGTTAAAGTAACATGAAAATAGTTGGGGATTAGGTTTTTAAGTTAATTATCTCAAGCTAAGAAATTTCACCTTAGGATTTCAGGGCGACCAGGTTTCCAGATACGGGAAGCTAGAAATTTCGGGGCTTTTCACACTGAATGATGAGGATCCTCTTAAAAATACCCCTCACTTTTATGAGGAAAAAAAAGACTGGTTTCATTTTCATTTACATGGAAATTGTGAGGGAAATCTTTCATTTGTTTCATCCACTATACATTTATTGAGTTCATATTCGTGTTACCTTTAAGTAAGTCCAAATAAATTCCCAGGCAAAAGAGAGTTCTAAACCCCAGAAGGAAATGTCTGGTGTCTAAGGTATCAGTGTGGGTGCTAAGGGCAGAGCAGAATCTCCGATACTCTCCATCTCTTTCAGCTCAGTACTTACCTGACCCAAATGTGGCCACTAGCCAAGTGCCACAGCAGTTCTGCAACACTGGTTTGAAGTTTGTGTGACATTTGTATCAAGGTGGAATTCACTCGTCTCCAACCGTATCACTCAGATCAAAATAAGAGTAATCTGCTTATCAGTAAATCCCCAAGTTCATGGTTCATGTTCTGTCATTTCTTCCTTATCAGATTAATTATCAACAACCTGGAAATAAAGGCTACTGCTTGCAAACGTTGGTCTTCTCACCTCCCCTCTGGTCCTCTCCTGCAGCCTTTATATCTCTGTCATCATGCCTCCTTCATGTTTAAAAGACCACAAAATGTTTTCCTTTTTAGTTTGAAATCTGCCAGTCTTTTAGAGACACAGACTCCCAGGTTTCACATGCACTCCCCCACTCCCCTTAACCCCCACCCCATCCCGCAAACCCACGGAGTCCAAGTCAGTATCCACAAGGCCCAGAGAAAGCTCAAAAATGTCTGGAAAGCAGTGTGCATGGTAAATGAACCACCTAGGTGCTGGGCAGACTCAAGCAATGCACAGTAAACACACACAGGTTACAGGAAGCCAACTTGAAACGCCAGGGTTTCACAAACAAAGAATTTGGCAGAAGAATTTAAATAAAATGGAGAGACTATGAGACACCCAGAAAAGGGAAAGACTGTGAAGAACATGGGAAGACAGAGTTTCCAACTAGAAGCTTTTAGCTTCCAAAATTGCAACCTGATCCCGATAATTCACCTCCTAAAGACAAGCCCACAAAACACAGAGAATTGCATTTCCCCCGATTTGCATAAGAAAATACATCCCAGTGAAGACAAAACACACCTCTCACCATATTTTAAGATGATTACAGCCAATCTCAGGTAGTTAACGTAATTTAGCCTTCATCCTTTTACCTTATACCCCACCTGAGGCATGCTGAGCTCCTTAGAAAGGGCCCACCTATTGTTCCTCGCTGCTTAATTATTATATTAACATAGTGAAGCTGCCTTTGAATTAGCTCATCACCGTGAGTGTGTATGTTTTATAGAAAAGCCCTTTGGTGATATGTGATGGAGGTAATTTTTCTTGTCAGCTTACTTCAAACATCCAATAAGTATAAATCCACTGCTATTTTAGTTTTGCCAACATCTTACTTTCAATTCATTGTTTTGTTTTCATGGTATCTTTACCCCCAAGTATAAAGATTCATTTCTGTGTTGGAATGCAAAGCAGGCTGCCCCTTTTCTCAGAATACACAGAGCTGTTTTGCTGCTCTGGCTCCTGGGACTCAGGGTACCTTTGTCCATAGTAGGCAGAATCTGGCTTGCCTGGAAACACAGCATGAGAAAACACAGTGAACTTTGGCCCACTTGGCAGAGCTTTGCACATTGACTAATTGAAAACTGGTGGACATCCATGTCCTTGCACATAAGCAAGTGAATATAAGCTTTTTGGGGGGGGTTAAGCATTACTCATTCAAAATTGGCAACCACAAATTTTACCTGTTCTATAGCTTTAACCCGTGGGGCAACAGCAAAAGGATCTTGGTCAGAAGAAGAAAACAAATGGAACATCCCATGGCATTCCAAGTTAATATTCCGTTCTTCTCCAGTGAGTCTTTAAGAATTAAGGCCTGTTTCTAATTTCCTTAGCTATACCCTCATCCTGCATCTGCCTCTTCAAAACTAGCACATGCTAAATAGTAAATTAAATAATAAGTACTGCTTCTATTCAGTTACATGTATGTCCTCTTGATTTCCTAATATTGGGGGAGGGGGGAGCTGCTACTGCCACAGGTTGCAAGTTTAGCTCGGTCCACTCACTTGCCTGCCAAGGGAGAGCTGGTACCTAGTTCCCATCCACAGAAGCTGCACGCCGTTTTGCATCAGGATGTACACATTTCTTTTCTCTACATCTGATGTGAGAAGGGCAAATGGGAAAATGACAAGAGCCCTTCCTCATCACCAGAAGTTGTGAGAAGATGAGGAGCCTGACTTCTCAATTCTCTCCCTGTGTTCACATTTCCAGAAAGATAATTCCCTAACTAACTGTAATTTTTTTCACAGAAATCTCCTTTTGGGAAAAACAATCTCCTACACGAAATATAATCATAAGAAAATAGCTTCTGTAGATTTTCTCTTCTTGGGGTTACAAAGCTAGGCCCGTGTGCCACACTAGTTGGGACAGCTCTACAAATGCACTGCCATGTTTATAGAGAAGGGGCTGCTGTCCTGTTAAATACAATGACTGCTGCAAAGCCAGATCTCAGAGCAGGAAAATAGAAGACAAGTGGGTAGTGGCTACAGAACCGCAGTGTCACCTCACTTTAATCTTAAGCATTCACCCCTCAGTGTGAGCAGCTGATAGACTCAGAATAGGTCAATTCCGACCAAGTTCAAGTGGTGGCAGATAGTGATAGGGTGGTCGAGTTCAGTGGTTACAAACACTGGCTTGGAACTGAGACAAGCCTGTGGTCCCTGGGTTATCTTGTATGACATTCAGAATAGAATAGAGATGGAGGGACTAAGAGCAGAATCCTGGAGGGGAGGGAGGGCAATGCAGGAGGTAGCATTGGAAACATCAGCAGTGGGGTTCAGCATCAACTTTCACCATCAAACTGGAATGGTCACTTCTCACTCATTCTTGAATTTCAGAGCAATTGAACAATACGTGAGCACATAGTCTACGCTAAGTCCTAAGGTCACTGATATCCTGCTGGCTTCATGAGAGAAAGGCATTAAACCACAATGGGTAAAACAACTGCAAAATAATTCTGAACTTTACATCAAGAATATGAACAAAATAGAGGGAATGTGTAAGGCCCACTTTGGAGTGGTCCTTCAAATAAGAGACAACTTGCCCAGCAAAGAAGGGGAGTGATTCTAAGTATAAAAACTAACAGCAGAGTCCTGCAAGCTTGACAAGGTTTGGAAAGTAGACATTATTATTCTATGTTCAGAACTGAAAGTAAGGAGAGAGCAAGGGAAGATGATGGAGACTTGCAGAAAATGTAAAGGAATTTTGACTGTCGTCAGGACTATAGTCATCTGAATCTGAGACCAGGGCTGACTAGTATGATGCTGCTACTTCACGCTCAAGTCTTCTCCAAAAAGTCTGGGATGTTCTGTGTCCTCAGAAACATTCTTCTCCTTACTGTTTTCATGGCAAAGGAAATTACTATCCCGAGAGTGACTGGTTTGTGAGAGAAAGAGAGAGAGAGAGAGAGAGAGAGAGAGAGAGAGAGAGAGAGAGAGAGAGAGAGATAAAGGAAGAAATGTCAACATTCTTTATAAGCAAATCTCAGAAGTCAAATTCTACCACTTCTGTCCTATGCCACTGAAAAGATGGGAGATCAATACTGTCTGTGTATTCATCATGTTTGCACGGGATTAGATTTCCCAGTACTGGAGTGGTAATTAAAAATTAATTATTGGACATTATTTAACATATAAAATATATAAACTGGTGTGTGATAAGTTGTTCTATGATCAATTTTACTTGAATGTAATGATGAAAGCCTGTTTTGTTATTTTTTATCGTGTGTGTGCGTGTGTGTGTGCATGTGTGTGTGTGTGTGTGTGTGTGTGTGTGTGTGTGTGTGTGTTAAAGATGTAGGGCATAGGGCACTCACATGCCTTAGTAGGTACATGGAAGTTGGAGGAAAATTTGACTTATGTAGTTCTCCTCTTTCACCTTTATGGGGTCTCCAGGAATCAAAATCTTGTTTCCATGCTTATGTAGCAACTTTACCAGTTAAGATGGATTTTCAGCCAAGTAGGTTAATTTTTTTGTCTCATCAAAGGAAATTTATTTAAGTTAATTTGAAAGTTCTTAGATGGATGCTTTTTAGTAGAACTCCATCATTAGTAGAAATGTTCCAGGCTACATAGTCCAAGTAGTTAAAAGCTACATGTGGACATTTCATGGCACATCCTATGCAACATGGTCCTGAATTGACTAAAGAGGCAAGAAAATGAGTAAGTAAGTCAAACTATACTTATTTACAGGTGACATGATAACTATCCATTAGCTATCCTAAAAATTCTACCAAAACAATCCTATAAACAATAAAAAAATCAGCAATGTGGCAAGAAAGAGAATCAGGTTGTACAAATCAACGGCTTTTCTGTACACCAACAACAAACATACAGAGAGACCATAGACCCAATAATTAAAGCCAACAATAAAAAGTGGGACTTCATAAACTAAATAGCTTCTGCATGATTAAAGAAGAAAATCAGCCAGAAGTAGTACACAGAATGGGAAAGGATCTTTGCCAGCTATATATGACAGAGGAAGATTACCCAGAATATATAAACCAGGACTTGCGATGAGCCAAGAATGACCTTGAATGCCCAATTCTCTTGGCTGGGGTATCTCATTCTACAGCCTTGACTGCTTTGGAACTCAGTGAGAATCCCAAATACCACTGTTTCCCATGTGCTGGAATTAAAATTCTGTCCCACAAAAAAAAATTAAAACTGAGTCTGGGGCCTTGAACAGAGAACAGAGTTCTCAAAGGAAGTGGTGGTGGGCAGAATGCAGACAACTAAGAAATATCTCTTAAAATGTTCATCACTTTTAGTAATTAGGGAAATGCAAACCAAAATAAATTTGAGATTTCATTTTACCTCAACCATAATGCAAAGATCAACAAAACAATGCAAATTCTGGAGAGGGTATGGGGAAAAGGAAAAACTTATTCACTGTTGTTGGACTTGCAAACTGCAGTAGCCACTAGGGAAATCAGTGTGAAGAATTCTTACAAAGCTAAAAATCAATCTATCATATGACCCAGCTCTATCACTCCTTGGTACTTGCCAAAATTATCTGACATCCTACTCCACAGGTACTTGTTCAATCACCTTCATTAATGCTCTGTTCACAGTTGCTAGAAAATGAAACGCACCTAAATGTCCTTCAACTAAAAGATGGATTATTTATATATAGAATACAATCCATCTGTAAAGGAAACGAAATCATGAATTTTGCAGGTAAATGGATGGAACTAGAAAAGATCATATTGAGTGGGGTAACCCATACCCAGAAAGACAAGCATAGTATATTCTCTCACCTGAGGCTCCTAGCTCCAGATCTTCAGATGTGAGTATGTATTCTGTAATAACTACAGAAACCAGAAAAGTAAAAAAGACAATAGCCAGAGTCCAGGATGGGGATCAATAGAAAGGGAAAAAGCAGGGTATTGTGATCTGATCTGGAAAATGGGAAAAGGGGGCTTGGTGAGAGGAGGGGAAATAAATGCAGAAGAGAAAAGGGGAAATGACAGTAAGAATGTTTCAAAAAGTCATTAGGAAAAGGAATCATCCTAGTAACTATCTAATAAAAAATAATTGTGTATGAATATACATTTATAGTTTAAATGCATTTTTCCCATCCAGGATAACAATACTCCCTCCAGTAGTCAAAGACCACCTAACGAACAGCTGACACAAAGCATATAACATTCTTTTTGAATTGCTGCTCAAGATTTTCCAAGAGACTGCTAAGGCATTACAGACTGTTGATATTACCCTTGTTTACTCTACAACCATCAGAGGCAGAAGGTAAGTCCTTGTGCTTTAGACACCACTCACTTCAAGCACAGTATCCAGAGTCCCTGAGCTGGAACTAACCCAAATACCTTCTTCCTGTAGGCACTATTCAAACTTCCAAAGCAGAGAAGCAAATTAGAGCTACCCATCAATGGTACCTTGATGCTGCAACGATAAACGGCACACTTGTTGAGGGTATAGGTAACTGGTTTTTGTAGAAATTACAAAAGTGGGCCTGGCTAGTGGCATAGTTCCGCCACTCTGTCTCTAGTCATGCCCAAAGTGGGTGTCATTAGCTGTACGGTTCCGCCCTTTCATTACCACAGCCGTATGCGTCTTTAGAGCGCCACATGTCTAATGGTGGAGTCCTAAGTTTCCCCCTATGGTACCTAAAGAACCACAATAGTCAGCATAACAAGAGAACCATCACGGTGAAGTTGGGGCACAAATACATAGTAACCAACAGCTCTCCAGTTAGATTTAATCACTCTGTAAGAGGGAATGCATGGTATTGGAAATCTAGCCATCATCTACCCAGGGCTAGTAATGTCATGAGTTTTGGAGAAAAACCTACAACCACTTCTTTACTAAACTACCATAATTACTGACTACATTCTAAAGATTTGTCCTTATACTCACAGGTAAGTGTAGCCTTTAGCTCTCACCGAGGAAACATCTTTTTACAACAAATGGAAACCATTTCAGAAAAACAAATAAACTTCAGAGCTATTGAGCCTAGTTCCAATGAATACATCTACAAAACAATTCCTGCACCTAAGGTTTGGTGAGTAGTATAGAAAAGAGAAGGTAAGATTGTAAGGGGCAGATGATCAGGGAATTTGCTCTAAGAATGGCTCCTAGTAATGTCAGAACAGGCACACATATAGCCTCACCAACATGACTGCCTAAAATGGATCTGAACAAGGACAGCAATAGACATATCAAAATGGACTGGGGGAAAGTTCTGGAGGCTAAACCATACACAAAGACCTACAGTCAACTAAGGAAGGCTAAGAGTGAGAGAAATAGTCTTCTGCAGGGAAGAGGATATCAGGTGACTTTTTAATAAGAAATGGTCAGCCCTGAAAACATACATACAAGTAACATTATACAGACTCACAATGTTATATTTGGGAATACATATGTATATGCACATGCATATATAGTATTATTGAAAAAGACAGACCATGAATTTGAAAGGAGAGGTATAGGTAAGAATTTAGAGGGAAGAAATGGAAGGTGGAAATAATATTAATTATTTCCTCAAAAATAAAAGAAATAAACAAAAGGCAGAAAAGAATTGAGGAATACACCCACCACTGATCTTTAGCCTTGTGTGTTTTTTGTGCTGATATGTACTCATGTGTGTATACAATGCATCCTATCTTAGTGTTCTGTTGCTGTAAGGAGACACCATGACCACAGTAACTCCTATAAAATAAAGCATTTAATTGGGGTTGGCTTACAGTTTCAGAGGCTTAGTACATGATCTTCGTGGAAGGAAGCATGGTAGCACACAGACAAGACAGGGTTGCAGAGAATTCTACATCTGGATGCACAGGCAGGAGGAAGAGAGAGAGACATTGGGCCTGACTTGAGCACTTGAAACCCTGAAGTCCACCTCCAATAGCACACTTTCTCCTCCGGCAAGGCTACAACAACTCCAACAAAACCACACCTCCTAATCTTTATCAAGTAGCACCACTCCCTACTGACCAAGAATCCAAATGTATGATTTTATGAGGCCATTCCTACTCAAACAATCACACATATGTATACAAGTAATGAGTTGGGATGAACCCATAGAGATTGATTATTTGGACTTTAAGCTAGGATCTCCACTCACAAACAGTTTGACATATGAAATTGTGATTTATTTTTCTTTCCTTTGGTTTCCTCATTGGCAATTTAAAAGTACTTCTTCCACAGGATTAGTTCCTAACAAAGTATATAGTGTGTAAGTTAGTTTTTATACCCTATTATACTTTATCAATATATATATATAGTCTCCAATATCAAGTGTGTGTTATCAAATAATCTTTTTGTATACTATGAAGACGTATCTTTGCCAACGCACCTTCTGATTGATTTAATGAAAGGCTGACAGTCCACTAGCTAGGCACAAAGAGGATAGGCAGAAGAAATAAACTAAGAAGTCCCAGAGAAGGAGGTCAGATTCTCTGGGTCACCAGCCAGATGCAAAAGAAGCAGGAGATGAACTTGCCATACTGAAAAAAGGTACCACCACTTGGTAGAGATAGAAAAGAAATATGGGTTAATTTAGGTTGAAAGAGCTAGTTAGTAACAAGTCTAAGATGTCAACTGAGCATTTATAATAAAAAGTCTCTGTGTGATTATTTGGGTAGCCAACTGGGGCACAGAGCTGACTGGTGGGACAGAAAATCTCTGCATACAAGTATTGGCATAGTTTCACATCAATGAGCATTTCTATCTTTACCACACACTAATATGTATTTCCTACATAGTAGCTTCTTTTTTTTAAGAGACAAGTCATTAGCTAGAACATCTTTTTCTTCCTTTGGTTTTATAAAGTCTGATTTGGGTAGCATTGAGTTGGACTAGGGTTGTTAACATATTTTTAATTATAACACTGATAACTACTGTTAAGAAAAGGCCCCTAAAATTAATGAATTTTGCAAGTGTTCACTTAAGTTATTGCTACTTGAAACATGAGAACAGCCTACTCTGTAGCACATGGAAATGGCTCTAAGAGAGGCCACATGATGGGTTAAAGCAAACCCAACAAATACAGAAAATCAAAAGAATCTCATGTCACCTTTCTGATCCTTATGCAATATAACTTCAAATCAACACCAAGCAAAACTCTACACATTCCTGTAGACAAACAACTCATTACTAAATGTTGAAGGTGTTAAAGAAGAAATAAAGATATTCCTGAAACTAAATGAAAATTAAAACACAACAGGACATCTGGGACACGTGAGAAGCAGTTCTAAGAGGGAATGTTACAGCCCTAAGTGCCTACATTTTTAAAACTCAGAAGGAACAGGAATAAATGGCTCAATGATGCCGCTCAAGAATTTGGGGGAAAAAAAGAACAATCCAAACCTGTGTAGAGCTGATGAAATCATGAGCAAATGTGTATTGCTGACATGGGTACATGATGTGAAGAACATTGATACCTCAGAACCAGAGGAATTGGCAAAGCTTTCTCACAGGTGAGGCTCAGAGGCATGGCAAAACCCTCCTCTGGTTCAAGTACAAGTGTTTACAAACGATTGTCCTGGGTGTGCAAAAAATGGCAACTGCTCCTTCCTCCTCCAGGAATCTGAACAGAGTTCTCAAAAGTAAGAGTAAAAACAAGAGAAAGTATTCATCATCCTTAGCCACTAGGTAAACGTGAATCAAAACAACTTTGAGAATGCATCTTACTCCATTAAGAATGACTATGGTCAACAATATAACTGACAGCAAGTGTTGGCAAAGTTGTGTGGGAAGGGTAACTCTCCTTCACTGCTGGGGTGCGGGCAGATGCAAACTGCTGCAAATAACTCCAGAATCACAGTATGGGGAATCCTCAATAAACTAAAAATACATTTTCCATATGACCTAGCAATGCCACTTCTTGGCACATGCCCAAAAGACTCAACATCCTGTTCCACAGATACTTGCTCAGCCACAAAGTCTAGGATATGGAGACCTAAATATCTTTCAACAGATAAACAGATACTGAAAATATGGGACATGTACATAATGGAACACTATTCAGTTGTAAAGTAAAATAGAAAAGCTGGAGTGAAAAAAAAATAGCCCTACCAGGAAGTCTGCTGTGAAATAGTCTCTCCTAGAAATGAGTGCATAAACAAGACAGAACAATAGTAATATCAATAGACATGCTAACACAGAATGGGTGGGGGAATCTTGGAGTGTCATAGGCCCTTGACAAAGAACTACAAGCAACTAAGCACCATTGAGAGAGGGAGAAATAACCTCTCTTCAGGATGACCCCACCACCACAATGGGTTATTAAATATCGGTGGCCAGCTCTGAAACCATATACACACAAACAACAAAAATAGAGTTCATAAATAGTATTTATAGATTTACACATACATATATAACATTAAAATCAAAGAAAAAAGGCTATCAGTTTGAAAGAGAAAAAGAGTTGGAGAGGTGGGCACTTAAAAGGAGATGAAGAAAAAGATGGGAAATTGTGTGATTATATTTTAATTAAACTATATAGAAAATAACAACATTTTAAAAGATGTTTTCAAGAGAAATAAATACAAAAGCAAAGGAGTCTTCATTTACTATAGACTAAAGATAAATCCAGACGAAGTATATATTGTATAAAATGCCTACCTTTATTTTATTAAGCAGAACACGGGACTGTAAGTTTTCTGCATTTCTCCAGGCACATTTTAAAAAATTGTTCTCTATCAAGACCTGGACAAGCACTCTGGAGTGTATTTGTGGCCTGCCCTTTCCTTCCACATTGTAACATTAAGCCACTCTCAAAATGGTTCACTCTTGCTTATGAAAAACTAAGAACTTCTTTCAAGTGTTTATGACTTGAAAGTTGTGTGTCTTACAACATAGCATGCTGTAACACATCAACCCAGGGTGCTGTCCCCATCTTTATTCTAAATACTACCCTTCCTCATTCTATGATTCAGTTTAAAGAATCCTTCAAAAGATCATACTAAATAAATAACAAGTTAGCTCTCAGGCAAGCAAATAAATTTGCATTGTTTTATAGTCATCATAAATATTTCACCTAATTACGGAGGTACCTTGTTTAGAAACACGAAACAACATTATAAATTAATTAGAGCCATCCCTGATGATTTCTAGAAGTTGTGTGGAATAGAAAAGCCACAAGTCAAAACAGGCTATGAGAGTACTCAGTGCACACCATATGCAAACGTCCACATGCAATGTCAAATGTAACCTGTGGGCTACATTCTGAGACACCATCCGTTGTGTTACATCAGTTACCACACTATTTTCAAATGAGGCTCTGCTTTCATTTTTTACTTCTTTTGCTCTCTCTGGAAATAAACAGATAGAAGCTCACATTGTCGTGATGGTGAATAAAGTTGTTATTTTCTTCTCACGGAAAAGCAGAAAATGCTTACATTACTAAAACGTGTGCAAGTATTTTGAAAGTTGTGGAGTGCCATGGATGTAAAGCAAATGTAATATTAATACAGAAATTATATGGGATTCACTATTTCATATCTAAAGCAAAAGTAACACATTTTTTAAAACTAACTGCAAGATTTTAATGATTTCTTCTGAACTTATCATCAAATAATGGATAATGGATAATGTTTTAAGTTGGTAACATAGGCCAAGGAAATAGAAAAGTTCATAATCCCTGAGCTCAAGTTGAAAACAGTAAGATCCATATTTTATTAAAAGCAGACATATAATATTTTGCAAAAAAAATGAATCTATGTATAATTCCTATAGAACAAGTATTATAAACATCAAACTAACTTGCAAGTCTTAATGCTTAAGTCCATTTAAAAATTTTAATTGCATCGTTATACAAGTATTATTTTATTTTTCCAAATAGTCTTAATTATATATATTGTTATAAAATACTTGAGTTTTTTTCATTAGTAGACTTTAAAGCTGATTCTTCACTGAAATATCTGCTCAAGCAAATTGTTTGTCTTTACAGTGAAATAGCAACAGCCTGAAGGAATTAGTCCTTACAAGAGAAAAGAAAAATCAAGAAAAACAAAAATATTTTGTTTGACCAAGTAAAAATTACCAAAAATGGTTTGGTTTAAATGATACACTAAGTCTGAGTGTCCCTGACTTAAGCAGCTTGGATTTTTCTCTGAGCAGTTGTGAAATCAACTTAAATCCCTTTAATGCTTACATCTTATCTTCAACATGCCTTTTTTTGGCAATATTGCTGGATGTTTTGTCAAAGGGGTTGTAATGAAACCAAGATAATTAACATGGGAAATATTTGAAATGTGGGGGTTTTGTTGCATGTGTACATGCATTAAAAATGAGTATATACATCACATTCAACAAAGCTAGGAAGCACAGCTGAGACTTTGCTTTGAAGCAAAGGATAAAATCACCCCCACTAATGTATCGGAGTCTGGATACAGTCTCTGACAGCCCCTATTCAACCTACTTGACAAAAGCCAACTGTAGATTCCAGACTGCAGTTTCATGAAGGTCTTTTATGTTAACCACTGCTTTGAATGCATGAACAATTTAGAGCTATCTTCCTTAATCATGTATGGAGTGACAAATTGAAAAAGTGGAGAATTGACTCTGTTAGCAAATTCCCAGAGTGTTCTGAGCAAGTGTTAGACACTAGTCTGAAAAATACCTGACAACAACAACAAAATCTCATTGCATGTATACCCCAGGAGTTACTCTTTCTTCCTGCCCTGCTATGGCTTCTGTTATAGCAATAGCCTATTCTTGGCTCCTCCATAATCCCACATCACTTTTTCCCTAACATCACTTCATTTGATATTGCTTTTAAATGTCCAGTTGTTTGTGAAACATAAATTCTATGCTGAATTATGGAATTAAATGGCAAGGAAAATGGGGAGAAAGAGACAGAAAGAGGAACAGAGACAGAGGGAAAGACAGAAACAGGGACAGAGACAGACAGCTCAATAAGTAGAACTAAGCCTGGTCTGTGATCTCAGCTACCTGGAAGCCTGAGACAGGAGGATCACAAGTTTAAGATCGACCTGGGCTACAGAGTGAATTCATGGCCAGCCTCAGCAACATAGTGAGATTCTGTCTAAGAAAACAAAAACAAAAACAGACAAACAAAAAAAAGTGAAAATAAAAGTTGTACATATAGCTTAGTTTGTAGGGTTCATGACCAGCATGTGCAATGCCCTGGGTTCTATGCCCAGTATTGATAGGAAAAAGAAAACTAAAAAGAACATTTTAAAGAAACTAAAAAAATATATTTATTTATATTAATGATGGAAATAATAGACATTTTAAGCTATGTTCTATTAACATGCAGTGTTTTTTAAAAATATTTCCATGTTCTTAATTTGTAATTCAACTTAAATAGTTAATAGGCATATCAAGTAACTGTCAGACAAGATAAGAATGATCCTATTGGTAAGTAAAGAGCTAATAATAAAGGCATGAAAATATAAGTAATATTTTATTTAACTATATATTAATCAATACTTAGGAGTGTTGGTTTTTATAGCATTTACAGTGCATTTGATGCACTTTCAACTCTTTCGAAACAAAAACAAATGATTATTACTTAACACAAGGGAATAACATATGTAACAACTTTTCATGACTGTGGCAAATACTTCAAACCAAAACTAATCAGAAGAAATGGGAAAGAACACTACTTACTCATCAAAGGAAAAATCAACCTAGAGGTCATGACAATTCCTAACATCAATGCCCCAAACACAAGGATACATAAGTTCACAAAGGAAATGCTACTATACCTTAAACCACATGCTGATCCTCATACAATAATAATGGGAGACTTAAATACCCCACTCTTGCCAATAGACAGGTCATTCAGACAAAAACTAGGAAGTCCAATGTTCTACACATTACACAACCAATCCAGGTCCAGACAAAATCTAAGTAGAAATATTAGAGCTAACTGACATTATAAACCAAATGGACCTAACAGATGTTTGCAGATCATTTCACCAAAACACAAAATACCTTGTTCTCAACCCCTTTAGGAACTTTCTCCAAATTTGATCACATATTTGGACACAAAATGAGTCTCAACAGATACAAGAAAGTTGAAATAACACCCTACATTCTATTTGACCACCACAGATTAAAACTGGATATCATCAACAACAGAAATAACAGAAAGCTTACAAACTCATAGTAACCAAATAACTCACTACTTAATGAAAAGTGGGTCAAGGCAAATTAGAATGAAATTTAAAATGCAATCCCCAGTGTCCATATGTTGGTTCTCCTGGGAACCCTAATCTCCCATTTTGTGGTCACCTATATTTTAGATAGCTTCCTAGTGATTATCTATACATCTCAAACTCGTCACATATAAAAAACCAAAATGTTCACTGTACTCTTAGATTTTCTTTCTCTGTGTGACACTCCTTGTTCTGTTTAGTTCCTCACAATTTTTATACATGTCCAATTCAGAATCTTTGTCTTGTTCTCTATTTCTACCTAGTTATCCAAAGTCTATTATTCTCTTCTCTACATAGTTTAACTTTTCTTACCTGTCATCTACAACTCTGATACAAGCACCTTTGCCTTAGTAGTTTAATTTGATTGCATTAACTTCTACCATCCCCACCCTGATCGTCAAAACATGAACAAATTCATCTTTGAATGTCACCAAGATGATTTTATCACTCTCCCTTTGGTAATACCCAACTATGCCTCAAATTAAGTAGATGTTCTTTCTCTTCACAGTCAAACTTCCTGGTTATTTCCAACCCTTCTTTTTCCTTTGCTTCTGCATATATGTTTGTATTGGAATGGACCACTTCTGGCTTGCCATTTCTGCAACATAGGAAGCCTTCTCAAAAGCAAGAGTAGCTGTTTCCATAGCAGAGCATCCTTCCCTTGTGATCGCCACAAGCTTCTTGTCCTTATTGCAATTAATAGTACTTAGTTCCATTCATTGTTATTAGTTAATATTCCTTTCTTCTAATCTCTATCATAAGGTCTTTGAAAACAAGGACTATATCAACTATCTTAAAATTTGATATTGTATCTTACACATAGCCAATGCTTAGGTGTTAGAGAATACGTCAATGGCTTTTCAAGCATGAAATTTACACCTTTGGTCACTTTCTTATGTACATATTTCTTTTAATGAAATGTTATGTTGATCTTCTGAGTAATATGTTTAAATACTTAGGAATGGCCACCCCCCATGAGTAGTAAATCATCTGTTCTTTTAAGAAAAGCTGCTGTATAGAAGGCTATTTCTCTTTTAGAAGAAGGTGTCTAGGACAGAAAAAAACAGTTACTTTCTGTATGATTTATGAGTGACTAATCCATAATTAGATCTTAGTGATGGGGGTGAGCGTCAGGGTTAAAGCTATTTCTTTATCCAATTAAGTCTTTGCAGGAAAACATAGGTGTGTGCATACATTCTTAAAAATAGGCACAATTAAACATCCCAGTGGTACATGAATCAGGTAAGTCTGTAATTTGGCAGAGTTCTGAAGGGAAAACGGCATCAAATGATCAGTCATTTCCCTGAATGCCTCTCTTATTTTAATAGCTATTACTCTCTTTCTGTGCTCATCTCCCCTGAGATACTGTGTTGGTTTCTTTTCCTAAGTCTTACAAAAATTAAAGATAAATACAAGTCTCAGAATACCAACAACATTTCTCTCTGAGACATTTCTTATCCATTAAACCCAAACAGGGTGACATTGGGGCCCCATCTTACTCGGATCAGGTGAAACACTCCCTGGATAAATCTCTTATACAAGTCTGTTCCCTCAGCCCTGAGCCAAGAGCAACAAGAGTAAAAGCACAATAATATGGTAATATCATTCCAAGATCCCAAACATATCTGTAAAACCTCGGCTGGAAGTTGATTTAACCTCTCCAGTATTGTCATGTGACCCCTGAGGTGGCACCTTCCTTCCCTAAGTGAGCAGAGTGATTACCATTACCCTGGAAGCCTGAGCCCCCTGGAGATTTGGGAGAGCCTTCAGAAGGGATAAAGTTTCATAGTTTATTGCAATTCTTCCAGCACTGAAATCTCCTGGAGCTGAAACTCATTCAGAAATGATGAGGCATTTGAAACTGCCTGAAATGAGGGCTCTCTGTTGAAGTGACTAGCTAGGCCATAGCCCACCTGAGAAAATGTAGAATCATTTGTAGGTTCATAAAACACAGCCACTCCTACAATGAAACAGAGGCTGTGGTTTTTGAGCTGACTTTGACCAGGCTTTGATCAACTCCTCATTGCTAGTAGCCCATCTTTGCTTGATGTTTTCAGACTTCACCAATCTTTTCTTTCTTCCCTCTGAATCCTGTGATAACCTCTTTCTCTGCATCATTAGAAATGAGATAAACACTGTCACCCTTCCAATATCAGGGTAAATGCACAACTACCGATTCGTCAGACCTAGCACAAATCCTCTCCTCCACAGTACAACCCAACCCTGGGAACTTTCTGGCCACTTTCCCACATTGCAGACCACAGGAGAAGTTAGCTTGTGGGGACTTGACTGATAACCCACACATGGGCTGTCATCCCACAATAAGCAAAGCAAGAATGACAGGCCTCCTGTGCATTCACAAAATTCTTGTTCCCACATCTGAATGGATTTTCAGATACAACAAAACATGAACTTTCTACCACCCTGGATTCAGGAGTTACATGCACACATGTTTTTACACTGCCATCACTCAATCAGGGTGGTGTTAATGGCATCTTGTAAACCACACTTGGAGCTGACCACAGTATTCATGGTGCAGGGGTGACCAACCAACACAAGCTGCGTGTGCTGGGGGCCTAAAGAGGTAGAAAGAGAGTTAGCTTCAATGCTGGAAAAAGCAAACAGGAGCATTCCCGGGGGGAGGAAAATGAACAACTGACTGGCAGAAATGTGGTAAATGAAAAAGTTAACTGTCATGAAGATGATTTAGGAAGCAATTTCAGACAGCTGAGGTTCAGCGAATGGTAAAAGACAAAAAGGAATACTTATTCTCTCAGAATGCATGTGATTACTGTGTGGACTTCAGTCTGGCTCCAGAGAGGTGCTTTGGATATTAGTTTGCTGACTGACAGCAAAAATATAAGAAAACCAGAGGCAGAAAAATGTATGTTTAAGACAACATGTAAGGCCACATAAGCCACTGTCCACCATGGCTGCCTGCCGGTCTTTGAATGATTATTCTGGAAACAAGAAACAAGCTTCCTCCTGAAGGAAAAAGAATAAAGAAAAAGAAAAGGACAGAAGGAAATAAAAAGAGGGAAGGAAAAGAAATGGACTGATCTGGTGTTCTGCTGTTTTTTGGTTTTGTTTTTTGTTTTTATGTTTCAAGAGCAAAATTTTAAAGGGCAAAATTAATGGGTCAGAGCAGCACATTCAACTTTTTCAGAACTGTGAAATGAGGAGCAGGGGGAGAGAGAGCAGGAAAGAGAACGGGAGGAAGAGTTACAGAGAAAGAGGAGAGCCTACTGAAGAAACGAGCCCCCCTGTTCAGACAGCCTGACGCCAGATGGCTTCTTCTAATAAATATTCAACCTTAACTCTGTTCCCATGTAACTTCGTTGTAAAGCTGCCAGCACACCCACACAGATCTGGGCCAGCAAAATGATTACAGTAGTACAAACAAAATAGTGCACTAGAGGAAACAGACAGACAGGGTCCTGTCCACAGACAGGCAAGGCTGTAAGATGTGAGCTGATGGGCCTTTAGATTTAATGCTTTGGAACTCGTAATAGTAAGTAGCACTGCCGGGGAGGGCACCTCCAAAGAGGACAGGCATTTAACTCTTATCTGAGCTTTGCTGTCCACTGCAGCATGGGAAACTTGCACAACTTTCCTTCATAGATTACAAGTGAAAGACTCCGTCTCAAACACAAGTCTCCCGCATGGCCTCTACTCTGAGTACATTTACCGGAATATCAACTGAACTTAACTGCCCCCAACACTTACACTTTTTAAGTTGGGGCAAATGTGAGACATTGTATTTAAGAACCCTCATGCTAGCTGGATGAAAACGGATGATTCACCAAGTATCACCCCCGCCCCTTGCTGCCCAGGGAAACAGGAATTCTCCTCAGTGTTTTTTACTCTCCTTCCTATGCATACAAAACAATGACTGGGTACTTAAATTCTATTTAAACATGATACATATTGATTCTGAATTGGGGAGACAGGAAGGAAATAATTTTAAAATAATTGTGACAAAAGAAAATGCCTAACAAATGAAATGCTATATGGAGGTTTTGAACCAAACAGTGTCACATTCAGCTGAAGGAAAATGACAAAATAATAAAATATTATTTTTTAAATGTTCTTTGGAATACACTAAATGTGGTGTTTAGTTGGTCCAGGGTAAGCAAGAAGAGGCCCTTGAACCTCCTACTTTCAATATTATAAAGAGAGGACCAGGCCAGCTATGTAATGAAATACAACAATTTGAAGGAAAATATCTTGATACAAAAGTGAGATTCTACCTTTATTTTATTCCCTAATGCTTGATCTAATATCTAAAACTGCCCAGAAACAAGAAAAAGCTCACAAAAGTTCATCACAAACCAAGTTTTCTTTTTCTTTAAGATTGAAGAAATATTTCATAGGGTTATCTGTGAGCACCAGCAACTCTGTGGGAACAGAGATGTAAGAAAAACCAACAAAACAAAGCATTAAACACTTACCAAGAGCTAGATAAGTTTTAAGTACATACTGTTGTTTTGACAGTTTGAGAATCTGCACAGATTTTACATTTTATTACACTGACATCAAAAGCTGTATTGATAGGAAAGGACCACATTTCTAACAAGGAGAGGCAGATAAAAATTAGCATTTATCTGCTGGTGATACTGAGTCTTCTAATGGCAGGCCATGGTGGGTTTTTTTTCTCCCTGCAGAGAACTCTCTCAGGGAACTGAAAATGCACTGGTAAGGTATAGCTTCCCAATTAAGGGTATGATGGAGAGCAGTCATTGAAAGGATTGTAAAAACTGCACACGAAAAATACAAACAATGCAAATATATCTGTATACAAAATATGCAGTTGTGCATTCACAAAAGGGTAATGGCACGCAATAATGGAAAATTATTTGAACATCTGCTTGCACATTAATCTGCATATTTTTGCACATGCAATCATCCATTTGCATCAGCATATTTTACTTGTCGCATGCACACGTTAGACACCTGTTATTAAAAACCAGGTCCATAATGTGCTGCTGATTCATTTGAATATAATTCCATTTTCATAAGATTTATCAGTCCAAAGGGCAGAGCTTTATAAAGGAAATTAACAAAATGCAGAGTACGATATAAGTGAAATGCTTATGTGTGTCTCTGCAGTAGACTTTCAGGATCAAAGCAGGAATAAACTGACCATGAATGAAAGCAAAACAATGTGGATAGAAAATGCTAACATAATCTACCACCTCTTTGCCAGTAAAAAAAAAAAACAGATCAACTGCAGCTACACATGCTTATCAGCTATGCCAAACACTACACCACCTAGCACATAGTACATGCTCAATAAATATTTGGTGATTCCTTGGTGAAGAGGGGAATGTGTAATTTAATTAAATGTCAAACTTAGCAAGTATTTGCTGAAATGGTATATAAGACACTATCTGAGTGCTATTACAGTCCCTGTCACTTAATTCCTTTAGAACGAGCTTTGGGGAAATACTAAACTAAAAAGACTGGGCTCTTCTGCTAACTAGGAATGTAATGTTAGACTAACTTTTCTAATTTTGTAAAGTGGGAGACTGTGTCGAGTCGGCAAGTACGTGGTACATATGGTACCGCTCTCTCCTTCGTCAACCGTGGTAGATGTGAAAAAAAGCTATCCCCACACTTTTCCCCACTGAGTCTGGACTTTGCCATAAATTCCTTCTTAGCACAGCTCTCCAGGCAACCACCACCAACTGATCAAATTTGGCACACAAGATGAATCTATTTTCTATCCCTGGACTATATTATCTCTGAGGCCCCTTCCAAAAATTGAATCAAGAACTCTTACAGACCACTAAAATCCTACATTTTAAAGCAACTATCCTAACTATTTGGTTGCTTTCTAATTAGAGTGTATCAAATATGCTCTTAAGCTAGATGTCCATTGTTAAGATTTGAAAAATGTGCACCCTATATAGAATTTCACTGTAATAGAATTTTAATGCATTTAACCCATGAAATATGCTCAAGTAAAATAGAGTTCGGTGTCTTTCCCTCTTTTGGATTATCCACAAAAGTACTCTTTTCCAGGCACTTATGCAAAGCAGATCAGGAAAGCAGCGTGAAGCAATACTTTGCACAGCACAGTCCTTCAATATGGAAGCAAGACAGCAGCGTGGTCCCCGTTTCTGCCAGACAGCGTTGGTGGTGTGAGAGAAAGCACAGAAACCTGGAGGCATGCTGAAAGGACACATTCAGACTCCTTGAGTGATATGGAGAGATGAAAAACAAATGCAGCTCTCAGCATAGGAGATGAGAAAAGTTCCCCCCAAACCCTTCTGTGTGATAAGCATTGCAGGCAGCTGTAATGAATCCTTCAGGAACATATACTTAGAGTTTGCATGAGTCCAGCTCTCTGCAGCATTCTTAGAACTAAGTGAATAAAGTGGTGCCTGCTTTGGGAGAAACTGGATTCCAACTAGGAAAAATAAAACCTAGTGTTACAAAACTACTCATAAGTAAGGATACCACTTTTTTTTTCTAGCTACCTAGACCCACATAAGCAACATGTCAATCAACTATGATCAAAAGGCACAGCTTCAACAAAGAATGCCCCAAGTATTCCTTATGTGTGACAAAATGCCCCTTTGGGTGGCTTTGTCCCCTGAGTTCCTTTCCTTCCTATTTATTATGTCATGATGTTTCTACTCACAGTGGTGGGGGATTGGGTTCCCTCACCTGTATATCATACAATCCTCCTCCCTTCTAGTATAAAAATCTTTCCCCTAAGGTACTTTCATCCCCATGCTCCATCTCTGTGGAATGGGTGGGACTGATGTTTACACTCTATCTCTGGAGGTAAGTACACAATCGAGCATACACAAGGGCAGCCATAGGGATTTCTGGGTCTGTTAGAAATTAGAAGCTCAATGCATGCCTAAATTTACTGGTAGCCACTGATCACCAAAGACTAAAAATAAAATCAACTACAGGAAAACAGTAAGAGGAGTGGATACTCCCAGCCCCTACTGGTGTGCTCTGAGTGCCATGACAGCAATGTAGCAATGTTTGATTGTAGCTACATTTCTGTATTTGAGATTATCCGAGCCCATTAGTTTTTACTCCCCACCCACCATCAAGCTTAAAGCAGTTTGAAATGGATTTCTGTCACAATGAAAACAGGCTGGCCAACTCACTATATCACTGGCATGCAATGCAGCAGGCTGTTGGCCCCAAATAATGTAACCTAGACCCTAAGAATTCAGTCTCTTTCCTAAGCTGTGTCCTTTGTGGGAGCACCAAGCAGATCCCATTTCTCCTTTCAGTGCAGAGGCTTCTACTAGTATTCTTTTCTGGAAAGTATTTGAAAATGAGACAACCATCATAATTATGCTTGACAATCTACAAAAAAATTTCCCTTGAGTGAGGATTTTTTTCAAGTTACTAGTTAAAAAAATACTTGGTGAATACAGTGGATCTAATTATTGGGGAAAAAAATCAACAGATTAAGGAAGAAGTTCGTGTTTAGTTGTGTTTGTTAGATTACAGTGTTAATTCTCAACTTAAGGCACCATATTCTCTTGCTTTTTCACCTTAAAAGTTCACTGAGTTTCATCAACTGCCCCAGAGAGAAATGGCTATGTAGTGTAAATTCCACCTCAAGATGCAGGGCATCCCCGAGGGACAACAGACATGCTCACTCTGGAGGGCATCTTGGGATACTGGCAGGGAACCCCGGGTATCTCAGCCTAATTTCAAGAAGTAATCTATGCAATGGAATGAATGAGCTGGTGAAAATAGGTAATACATAAACAACTTAGAAGAGGTGGGATTAAGTTTCACACGCAAAATATCAGGTCAATCTGTAATGCTACCTGCCTGAGACAAGGAGTCCTTAGCTGCTTGTCTAACCTAAGAAGTCATGCTGCTGCTTTAGTGAAAGCTGCCTGTGGGAACAGGTCCATCGCAGCATCCTCACCAGAGGCAGCACTTTAATACCAAGCATTTGTTCTTCTAACCTACTTCCTGTTTAGAAAACCCTTCTATTTTGAGCAGAATGTTTATTTTTTCACCTTTTGGTAACAGGAACTGCATTTTATTAGCTAGAATTCAAATACAGATAAATGAGAAAAACTCAATAAACAGGTTGAAAATTTTCATCCAATAAATTTGCTGTGAAATGTCAAGTTTGTGGCTGTGCCTGCAGTCATTTTAGTTATAAGACACATAGTAGGCAACAGTTCATGGGTCCTTAACCATGGGTTTCTAAACTGAGTAAGACAGATGTGTTCATTCATATGAAGTAATATAATTTTTCTTGGGAAAGTTTAATATTATACAAATCCATTAGCATATTTACAAATTAATCTTCCCTTAGGAAAAAAAGATTTAGAATTTATAGCATGGAAGGCTTTATTACTTTTAAAACTGCATTTTAAAAAAAGAAAAGAAAAAGAGATAAATTGCATTGAACTATAAGTGCCTTGTTATGACTAACAGTTTTGTAATACCAAAATTTATTAAAGAGCAAAATAAAATCTTTTAGCAGCTTAGACAATGCAGCTTCTATATTATAAATTGCAAATTTCTGTAAAATTAAACCTGTTTTTGTAAATGCAAACTAAATGACACTAAATCAATTAGACAATCCAGAGTATTAATGTGAATTTCCTCTGGATATGTTTTTGTCTAAGTTCTCAGCTACTTGTTCTCATTTTGGCAAGATACGTTTTGAAACCTTTGCAACACCAATAAAAAGAAAAACCAGTCCTTGTGTTTCATTTCTTCCCCCAAGCAATCAATTGTTAATTTGAACTGGATGACAGAACTATGCCCTGACATTCCATTGTCTTAGAGTGCATGATCTTACATTCACACAGGAAAACTCTGAATGTGTGGTAAGTCTCAATGTGTGCACAAATGCCACACATATACTAGAGTTAAGAAGCGATTTGATTTTGCCTCCCATTTATTTTGTGACCATTCTTTACTTAAGGGAAGGCTTAAGTCTATTTTCTACACATAGAATACAACAAGATATTAGCAGCTAATCCTATATATAAATTAAAAATTATTTTAATGAGACATTGTTTAAGATTCACTTTTGCAAGATTTCAAACTAGTGAAGGAAATCAAAGTAGTTTCTATACTAAAATGTTCTTTTATGGGTCAAAAGCCTGCTACCCCGACTTATAAAACAGTTTGGTACACATTCTTGAGGCAGAAAGTCATGTGGTAATCACAATAATAGTAAACACTCATCACTTATTACCTTTAATAGTTACAACAACCCTACCAGGTAAATACTATCATCATTTGTAATTTGTAGGAGTGACAATTCAGATCAAAGTTGTTGAGTATCAAAGACATCTAGTCAGTGAATGATGAGTCCCAGAATGAACCCGAAACCATCTGGGGCTGAGTCCAGACAGTCTACATGGAAGTTTCAAATCTTGAAGCAAGCATCCCCAACTTTTCCTTATACCTTGAAATTAAAATTGCTCTTTCCTGTACTGTTTCTAACATAATAAATGAGCCACTAATACTTACTACAGTCATTTTCAGGGATCTGGGCCTCAATAAATAATGATGACAGTTATTTCAAAGGGTTTTGTTTCTTCCTTTATATTCAACTAATCTCTGCTTCTGCACCATATGTCTACTAGATCAGATTATTTCTTTTTATTTTTTTCTAGATTCTTTTTCTGCATCTTCTGATTGTTTGGGTTAGTTTATTTTGTCTGCCACAAGGTACTACAGATATGCTTAATAACTCTTGAGAAGCATTTCCATTTCAGATTATAAATCCCCCATTGAACAGAAACCCCTCAAAAGAAGACATATTCAGTCACTTCTTTCTTAGGTCTACCAGTTATCTGGAGTAGAAACTGCCAGCCAGCCTACCCAAGCCTCAGTTGTAGGCCCCACTGCTTAAGCGTGCACAGCAGGCACTTCCTCCCTGAGCCACGCCTGCCTCTACCTCCAGAGACTGATTACAAACACACACCTGACTGGAGACACCAATGAGGAAAGGACAACACAGCAAAGTCAGCCACCTGAGGGAGTAGGACCTTGGGAGAGGTCATAAAGGCAGGCCTGACTTCCTTAGTAAGTTTGTGGCACACTCTGCTACTCCCTGACTCCCAGTGCCTGAGTAGTTGGTACTTTGTTGTCTCACCCCTCTCCCCAAGGGGTGTCCACTTCCACCCTGGGTCACCTGCAACAATCATCCAAGAACCTCTTTAAAGGGGCAGAACATGCTGTGGTTTTGTGGCTTAGTAGAATAGATGCCTAACTGTATGGCAGGACCTGAGTTCAGTCTTCAGTGACTCAAAACAAAAAGCTTCTCAACCAGAAACATCTCTCACAAATATGTGACCATTGTGACTGGCTTGTCTCTCCATTCACAACTGATTCTCTTTCATTTCAAGGTTCTAAAATTATGGATAAAATGACAACCTGTGTCTATATCTTACAGCTTTATCACTTGCAACATAGTATCCCCTTTAAAACCTTGGACTGCCCCTCTTCTATGATTCAGTAATAACTTTGAACCGGGGAAGAAATCTGGGCAAAAAGCCCAGAAAAAATATTATCCCCTCTCATCCTTATGATGGCTCTCAAACCATCCAGCATTTTAAATTTGAAAATAATTTAAGTAGTACTTTCTTACTGGGGTGGTTCCAATAAGTTTTGTCACAGTGATAGGATGGAAGTTCTCACTGGTCCAAAGCACATGAAAAAGAACAGAACTGACCAAATGTTATTGGAAATACTTGAAGAGCAGTCTAAGAAAAATCCCTGAGAGCTTTCATGCATAGATGAAAATATCAGAATCTTAGGGAAGTGATGCTGGATTCAGAATCTCTGGACAAACAGATACCTATCTAGTTTTTCTAGATGTATACAGGTTCGTATGGCATTTCTGTCTTAGGTGTATCACGTTGTATTAGTAGGTGAGGCGTGAGAGAGACATCTGCCAACTCTCTTTAATCAAGAGAGAAACTAAGAGACAGAGGTGTTCAGTGACATTCTTTCATTCCATGCAGAAAATAGCAGTGCAGCGGGGTAAAACGAGTTTGGTCTTCCTGGTTAATATGCTTTTCAGACTTCCTCTCTTCACATGTACTGTAGCTCATCACACTTAACCTACACTTTCCACACCTCCAGATGGAGACACTCAGAGATATACCTGCTTACTTTGGCACAAACTCAAAGAGAGAAGACTGGAAAGCTGGATCTTTTCTTGTACACTGACTAATTTCCCCCATCCATACATACACTGCAAGAACATCAGGTAGATCCATTTACTCCCGCCCCCGCGGTGTCCCACTGCTCTTCCTAAACTGACATATTAATTATGGTTCCTCTGAAATTTTCTCTTACAAATGTAGGCTTAGACTTCAACACCTATATGAATTATATATATATACTGCACAAGCCTGTTTGTTCCAGGTTTCTTAGGAGGAGAAAATGAATGCAGTGTATTAATCATCACACCAATGTCCCTGATTGAAAAATAAATTATTTAAATGAGTAACACTTTTTTTGTAATACTTTCCAGAAATCTTTTTTCTAGCATTGCAAGTTGTAAGATTGAGGAAAATGTTATAATATACTACTGATATGATACAAGGACCAAATTAAAGTTGTGTGTAAATCATGTATAGGATATTATCAATTGGTTCTGCAGTTATTCATCAAATTTATTGAATTGTAATCCACCCCATTAAAAAGGTCTACACTCCCAGACAGACTGTTACAATTCTAAATATATTTCTTACTCTTCACACACAAAAGCTATTCCAAAACATGTAGCATGAGAAAAGAAAAGGGAATGACCACAATATATGTTTATCCAGCCTGTGCTGCTTAGTGCTTTAAATTCCTAGGAGCAAACTCTTTGTTTCTTTCTCAGTTTACTAAATACTTATTACAGATATATCATGAGTACAACTAAAAGTTCCAGGAATGAAGCCACCAGTAATGCAAGAAGACACAAAACTCAAGATTCAGTGACTACCTTCAACTGTCCAAGAATGAACCCTCTATATACAGAGTGTATGTGAACTAGACAAGCAAAAGAGACACTCAGTGATAACCAAATATCAAACTCAGTAAGTGCAGGGGGAAATGGTAAGAGTTAATGGAAGTTAAGGGAGGCCATATTTGAGGAGAATTAACAACGTAAATTCCAGAAAATTCTTATTTAAATAATGGCCCAAGGGTATTCCTCATGGGTGGAACACTGCTTCATGAAGTCCTTTAAGGCCCTGCATGATGGAGTGTAGCCACCATCAGTGAAAGACTTCCACAATCATCCTGGAGACAGATCCTTTTAAGCTAGCAGATAGGAGGGGGCGATAGAGAAATGTGTGTTAAGTTGTAATAGGGCAGGATTGTTCTGTTGGAAATGTGCATCTGTTAAAATTTCAGTCAGCTGTGGTATGTATTTCTATTCAGTTACATCAGTAAGTGTTACCATTTATTTTTAGTTAAGACCTTGGCATCCCATACTAATTTTTACCTTATTTTGTCTGTTAGTGCCCATATCATGTGTTCATCCTAATGTAGCTACATGGGGACATATGAAACATTATGTCTTGGTAAGAAGTTAATTTTGTATTAGCACTACTGATATATTAGTATAATATACAGTTGACCCCTCCAAGTTTATAATTCATTGGATTTGATGTTTTTCCAGCAATCACAATAGTTTAAAACAGTTTTAATGCCTCACAGTGTACCTTACATTCCATCCTCTCAATTTTATACAGCATCCTACTGTCAGTCTCTATAGATTTGCTTGTCCTTTATATTTTATAAAAACAGAACCTTACATTACTAAAGACACTTTTTACTAAGCACAAAGTTTCAGAAACCTTTTCGTGTTGAAACATAACTGAGTAATAATCTTCCACTGTATGGGTAGACCAAATTTTATTTATTCATTTATAAATTGATAGGTATTTAAATGGTTTCAACTTTCTGGCTATTGTGAACAATTTTGCTAGATATACTCATGTGAACTTTTTCCTGTGAACATTTTTTTTCATTTCTCATAGATGTATATAAGGAACTGGAATTATCCCATTATGTCTTCATTGCACTTGGTGTGACTTATCAAAGACATTTTAATTTATATTAATATATTAATATTTATTGTCTTAAAATTCGTTTTAAGAAATGTTAGAGATAGCTCTGCAGGTAAAAGTGCTTGTTTTGTAAGCAGTACAACTCTCATAGATGTCTTTCTACAAGTTAAAAAAATGTTCTATTCTAATCTAATGAGAAAATGCTCCAATTCTAAACATATATGCACCAAGTGTTGGTGTACCTAACTTTATAAAATAGGCACTATTTGATGTAAAGTCATAGACTGAACTAAATACAATGATGAGTGATTTCAATATCCAACTGTCACTCATTTTTCAAAAACCCATCAAAGTTAAATAACATTATAAATCAAATACATTTTACAGTTTAAATTCTACAAATACACCACCCCAAACAGCAGATATGTATTCTCCTCACCAGTCCATGGAATTTTCTCTAAAGTAAAGCCTATTTAAGGATACATACTGAGTCTTAACAAGTACAAAAAATTAAAATTATTTCTTCTTTTATCTGACTTCAAATGAAAAATTATTAACAGCAAAGAAACAATAGAAGGTATGTAAATTCAGGAACATTGAACAAAGTATTAAATGGTAAATGGTTTACTGAAAATGGCAGGTGAGAACTTCAAAATTCCTTGAATTAAGATTAAAATGCCAGGTTCCAGAGCCTGTGTGGTACAATGAAATCAATTAAAAAAGGAGTGACAATTGTGATACCTATTTAAAAAACAACCCAAGAAGTGATCATTAAAATAAAAGGGAGAAACAAGGAGGAAAGAGGATTTGAGGAAGGCATGGCTAACAGAACTCAGAGGACATGGATGAGCGGGCTGGGCAGGGCAGGATACTTGAGGTCAGTATGGTGGGAACTGGGATAGAAAATTCATGAAAAGTGTAATTTAATGAAAAATGCCATAAGGACACATAATATATTTGTTTTCACTGTCTTGACACTGGTCATTTAAGAGTCTGTCGTTTAATTTCCACATGTTAAGTTTATTAATATTTTATTGTTAATTTCAAATCACAGTTAATAATGGTTATAGAATATACTTTGTATTTTAATCATTTTGGAAAACTTAAGTTTCTTTTAATGTCTAACATGGTAAGGAATATTCTACATGCTCTTGAGAAAATGCATGTTGTTTGGGGCAACCTTGGGTTCCATGGGGTGTAGACTACTCCTCCCTTCTTGTCTCTTGTTCAGCTTCTGACTTCTGTCAGGGGATGAAATCCCATTATTCCCACATTATTTTTGCTGCTATAACTTCTGAAAATATATTACCTACATTTTAGTGCTTTATTATTATGTGCATATTATAATTTTCACATGTTTCTAATGGTTTGAAATGTATCATTATTATGACTATAAAGTCCATTTTTCTAATATTAGTACAATGTTTCCAATATTCTTTTCATTATTTATGTATTTATATATTTATTTATTATTTATTTGGCTTTGCAGCTCTGGTTGTCCTGGAACTGTAAACCAGAGTGGCCTCAAACTCAGAGATCTGCCTGCCTCTACCTTCATAGTACTGGAATTAAAGGCATGAGGCACCACCACCTGGGTCCAATTTTATGTTTACTATTTGAATGATAACCCCTTTTTTTCTATGCTTACTTTCAATTTATTGTATCTTAGAATTTAAAAATAAGTCTCTGGTAGACAGCAAATAGTTGGATCTTAGTGTGTTTGATTTATGTCTGCCACTTCAAATTTTTTGTTTGTTTTTGTTTCAGGGTTTCTCTGTGGCTTGGAGGCTGTCCTGGAACTAGCTATTGTTGGCCAGGCTAGTGGTCTCAAACTCACAGAGATCTGCCTACCTCTGCCTCCGGAGAACTGACATTAAAGGCATGTGCCACCACCGACTGACTTGCCACTTCAATTTTTATCTATGCATTTGTGTTTTTGATCATCTTTTTTTTCTATTTTTTTCTATTGTTCTGAGGGAACTTTTTATGTAACATCTGGGTGTATTTAATAATTCTTACTATGTACTTTAGTAATTTCCTTAATGGTTGCCTGAAGACCACATGCTTCTTTTTAAATAAATAACCTCAGGTTTGGGTTTTTCCTTCACTGTCAGAAGAAATGCCTTCTTCCCATGTGTTACCTTTTGCTTTTATTGTCACACCTTCTAGGTTTATAAATGGCAAAACTCAACCAGCACTGTTCTTTACATAATTTGACGTATTTCAAGGAAACACAGACAAGCATACAAACATGTACTCACTGTTTGGTATAGTTACTTCCCCATTTGCCATTTCTGTTTCATCAATAAATGCATCAATCTTTTATCACAACTGTCACTCCTTTAGAGAATGGTCTTAGCCTTGAACTTTTCCACAAGTAACATCCATCACTTTGACTCACCTCTGATGACAACTCTATGGCTTGCTTCTCTCCTCCCCCAACTACTCTCTGCTGAAGACAGCAAAGGAAACGCCATGTCTCTAGTCTACTCCATCAGAATTGGCTGTATGAGGGCAACTAGCCCCAAGTTTCTTCTGCCTTACCTTCTCAGTGGGGAACTAACTCTCTGTATGGTCAAGACTAGTGCGGCCGAAACGTCAGAATTCTAGGCAATGCCACGTCACAGGTGGAGCTCTATGACGTCATTGGGGGTGGCGTAGAAGAGTGTCTTAGCCACACCTGCTCAGAATGGAGCCTCAAAAGAAGGTCGCTGCAACAGGATGGAAAACAACACCCTGTCTACACTTCTCTGGAAGAGAAAAAAGAAACCAGGGCTCATGCCTACACCACTCTTGTGTAGAGCAGAGTGACATGGGGAGACTGCACTTCTTGTCTTATGTATCACAGATTTTTTTTTTACGAGACAGGGTTTCTCTGTATTGTTTTGGAGGCTGTCGGTCCAGCCCGGTCTCGAACTCGCAGAGAACAGCCTGCCTCTGCCTCCCTAGTGCTGGGATTAAAGGCATGTGCCACCACGGCCCGGCTACATATCACAGATTTGCCTAGTCTTTTTCAGAACGTAGCTGGTTTCGAGAGAAATACTTCTTAATTTGCATTATGTCTGTAGGATTGTTCCCACAGATCTTGGGTTAGTTTTTGTTTAGTTTTGATTACTTTTCCTTTTTTTTTTTTTTTTTTTTTTTTTTTTGGTTTTTCGAGACAGGGTTTCTCTGTGGCTTTGGAGGCTGCTGTCCTGGAACTCACTTTGTAGACCAGGCTGGCCTCGAACTCACAGAGATCCACCTGCCTCTGCCTCCCAAGTGCTGGGATTAAAGGCATGCGCCACCAACGTTTTACCTGGAGAAAGACTTCAGAACACCTCCCTGGTCATACTAACCAACACCTAGCTCTTTCAATTTTACCTTTTATTGTACTCAGTCAATTTCACTAATGAAAAGTATTATTGCAACTTAGAGGGCCAAGTATGGGTTTATTTTGTTTTATAGCCTTCTTACTGAGGTTTTAGAGTACAGAATCACTAAACTTTGCATCATTGGTGATACTTAGAAATCAGCCTCATCTTCCTTGTGGCTGTCTCTTCTTGCTATTTTACTAAATGAAAAGACACACAAATATTCTGGATCTCTCTAAAGGCTTTTTCTAAACTGGAAGCCTTGGTATATCTGCTTTCCAGATTATATGCAGTTTTATCAACTACGTGTCACTATATGATATAGGTAACAGTGGTTTTCCATCCCTAATTTTTGTCGTCTTTATTTCAACTAGCCAACCAATATACCATATTCCAAGATTTTATATGGTAACAATTTACTTCAGGATACTAATTAGTTAGGTAGGGCAAAAAAGCCACAACACTTAAAAACAAACTAAATCTAAGTTTACTTCTTATTTACAGAATAGTACCAGGTCAATGAATAAATCTGTAGGAAATACACAAAAACCAATACTTAAGAGGCAGTTTTAGAAGTGAGATGTGCTGGACCGACAGCCTCCAAAACAATACAGAGAAACCCTGTCTCGTAAAACAAAAAACAAACAAACAAAAAAAAGAAGTGAGATGCAACGTATCTTTCAGATAGCAACCAATCTAGAACATAGCTTTGTCTTAAAGTTAAGACATTTTATGAAATGTCATAATCACATTATGGAAAGTTTTGTGGTCATTTGTAGACACAAATCATAATACAACTGAAAGCTTCTTGAGAGAGTAATTAGAATGTTCGGGGGTGCTTATAGAAAACACTGATGTTAACCACCCTCTGAAATATTTACAGGTCACATATTTTTGGAAGATAACTTTTAGGGAGAAGTACTGGTTCCTCTGCTATCATTTTTTTCACACAGGACTGAATTACCACTCCTAGAGACACTGTAGTTGCTATTGTGTTAGAAACAGAATTAAATTATGTCTCTCTAAAGTTCATGTAGAAGTCCTCAGCCTAAGTACCCCATAATGTAGGTATTCCCTAAAAAGAGTAATAAAGGTCAAATGAGATCATGGTGGTGAGATCTCATCAATACAGAGGCCAATAGGTAACCATGTGTGCACACAGTAATAAAGGTACAGCTGTAAGACTGGGGCATAAGAAGGAACCAACCCTGGTGACTTCTTAAGCTCAGATTTCTGGTATCTAGAATTAAGAGAAAATAAATTTCTGTTGTTTAAATTGTTCTGTCGGTGGTATTTTGTTATGGCAGCCCAAGCCAAGAAATCTATAAGAGAAGACAGAAAGCCTGCTAACCAATAGTAATTTAGATATGATCTATATCTGGAAGAAATAAAGGTAACAGAGAAAAATGAAAAGAGATTCTAAGATATGGTAGACAGCTGGATAGTCTGATTTCTCCCTGTAGAGTTTGGGGAGAGATGACACCAGTGCTGGCAGATATTGAATTTAATGGACATGGGGTACATATGGGAAACAGCACAGGTCAAAGCAGATGCCAAGGGAATGTGCTACCTGTCAACCGGATTCTATGGATCCTGTGATGCTTAGGCAGGCTAGACTTGGACATTGGTTTACTTTGAATAGATAGGATAATGTTTGTATGTGAGCTACAGAGGCAATTACTTTCTGGAGATTTCACCAACTTTCTAATGAGGAAAGTTTTTGTGCTATCCCCGGAACCACACTGGCTAGCTGAAGTATACTGCAAATTCATAGAGCCAACTCAATAATGTACACCCAAAGCCAGAACCATTTAATAACTGCAAATGTGTTTTTCATTTTTTGGGTACAATAATAATAAGGGTGAAGAGAAAAGCTCTGTACTCATGCTTATTGTCAACCGAGATGAGAAAAATGAGCACTTGTGAGGAACCAGCTCCTGTGAGGAACTGAGAAAATGGCAGTGAGACAAAAAGGAAGATAAGTGTGTCCCTGTCACTTGTGAGGAGCCACAGACTCATCAGGGTATGCTTTGTTGTCTGTTAATTCAGGGCCATAAGATTGTTTGGATAATTCTTGTAAAAAATTTATTTTAAAAAGAAAACATTAAAAATACTTAAAACGATACCTGGCAATTAACTCAGTGCTGAGTGTATTTTTTTCCTACTTCAATTCACCTTTGCTCTCTACCAGGATCAACATGTGAGAAAAATTACTTTGAGCATTGTTGAAATTTATCAAGCTTTGTGGCAAAAATTTAAGACTTACAGAAAGACTACCGATCAAAGCCAGCTTTTACTGGAGAAGACCAGCTCTTCATTATCCTGGAAAAAACTTTCAGAACTGTAAGCACATTCTTCTTGAAGGGGTGTGAGAATGTGTGTGTGTGTGTGTGTGTGTGTGTGTGTGTGTGTGTGCCTCTTTTCTCCCAATTTGAATATATAGTACTGATCACAAAAGACAAAAGCAGGATAACTGGTGGAAATAGACAACAAAGGATACAATGAAGAGTTCTCTAAAGAAACAAAAAGAAACCCATTATCTGAAATATGAAAAACCTTATACTTTTTAGACATGGAATATACTGATGTATTTTTATCCATAAACTTAACTATCCTTTCTGGAATGAAAAATAAACAATAGAAAATTAAGGGTAAATCAATCCCTACCATCTTCAAACATTGTGGAGGATGCATAGATCAGGTAACATATTGGTATGGTACATTGTCTGTGGTGTTAAGCAGAGTTGTCAGTGTCCCTTTCCAAATGCCAGGTTGGCTAAGCAATCTGAGAACAGCCTTACTTTTTCACAATGTCAGAGTAGTTTCAAATACACAGTGTACAGACTGCATATTCATAGTTTCAAGAGGTTGATTAGGTGCAAATTATCTTCAAATTACTTTCAAGCCCTATCTAAGCCAGCAAGTTATAGATCCTATAGGCAACGTGTTCTTTTCTCTTTTGTCACACTATGTCTTCTTCTCCTACTGAGCAGAATTTTGTTCTAAGGTCAAATGCTAACTTTCTTAATCTGACTTGCTACTTTTATTTTAATCTCAAAATCCTCCCCAAACAATTCTCCTAAATTTAATTCCTTCATTTTTCCCCACTGACACATAGACTGAAATTATGTTCTCCATACCTCCCTCAGTTCTTTATTTTATTCTGAAAGTGCTGAGTTTATTCTTTACAGAGTATAATGTTAAGGTGTTTAGAGAACCATTATAGGTTTGGAGAGAAATCTGGCACTAGGGAAATTTCCAGAGATCGACAAGGATGACACCAACTAACAATCTAAGCAATAGTGGAGGGGCTACCTTAAATGCCCCTCTCTGATAATGAGTTTGATGACTACCTTATATGCCATCATTTAGCCTTCATCCAGTAGCTGATGGAAGCAGAGGCAGACACCCAGAGGTAAACACTGAACTAAACTCCTGGAATCCAGTTGCAGAGAGGGTAGGAGTGATGAACAAAGGGGTCAAGACCAGGTAGGTGAACTACACAGAAACAGTTGAGCTGAACAAAGGGGAGCTCGTGGAACCCAGACTGATATCTGGGGAACCAGCGTAGGACCGATCCAGAACCCCTGAATGTGGGTGTCAGTGAGAAGGCCTCGGCAATCTATAGAACCTCTAGTAGTAAATCAGTATTTATCCCTAGAATATGAATGGATTTTGGGAGCCCATTCCACATAGAGGTATACTCTCTCAACCTAGACTCACGGGGGAGGGCCTAGGCCCTGCCCCAAATGATATGACAGACTTTGAAGATCCCCCATGGAAGGCCTCAACATCCCTGGAGAGCAGAAAGTGGATGGGATAAGGGTCCATTGGGGGACAAAGGAGAAGGGGAGGGAGAGAGAACTGGGATTGATATGTAAAACAAGCTTGTTTCTAATTTAAATTTTAAAAAGATGTTTAGAGATCACAAAGAAATAAAGCACTCAAGTGATTTTTACTCCCAGATTATGGAGCCAACTAATACAAATTTTTCATATACATTTCACTTTTGTACACAAACTTATAGGCCTTTCATTAAGCAGTAATGGTCTGTTATCAAATAAACAGTAATAAAATATTTCCTTCTATACCTGGACTTCATGCACAATACCCTTAGTTGAAATATCCAATGAAACTACCTACTGTTTAAGGATCCCTATAATATCTAAATGCATATATGGTAGCTCTCCTTTAAGACAGAGCAATAAAACTTGGGTAGAGCTCAGTTGGGAGAGTGCTTGAGGCACAAGCATACAGAATTGATACCTGTTATATGTACTCTTTCCTGCCAGCTGCCTGGGTCCTGCTGCTGTCTCAGCCCCCAAATAACACTCAAGATACTATATTATAAAGCTGTTGGCCATTTGTTATGGTTTCTCATTGGCTAACTCTGACTTAATTATTAACCCATAATTACTCATATATATTTTTATAAGGTCTTATCTTACCGAGGACCAGCCTCATGCACCCTCTCTTCTGAAGACCACATGGTGACTCTCTACTCTTGACTACATTTTCAAGAATCCTCCTCGACATCTAGTCCCACCTATCTTGCTTCCCTATTGGTCAACAGTGCTTTATTAAACAACCAATAGGACAACATATACACAGAAGGACTTCCCTCATCAGATACCAATGTTGGAACATGCCTAAAATCCCTGTACTGAAGAGGTAAAGATGCAGAGGATAGCATAATTGGGATAACCCTAGTCAAAGAGAGACCACATTGCAAATGATAAGGTACATGGTACCTCCTGAGGAACACACACACACACACACATACACACACACACATACACACACACACACACACACACACACACGGTCATTCTCTGACACATGTACACATAGCAACACTGTTCATGAGTATACATGCATATACATACAGGGGGGAAGGCAAGCACAGAAAAAAGATGAATAAATTCGTAACTTAAACACATTGTAGACAAAATAATAAACAGTACAATCTTCTGCATAATAAAATTTAGACAGATTGACAACATCCTCACCAAAATATAGCAGGCCAAGGTTTGAGATGTTTTATTCCTTCTGTGTGACTGACACACCAAGCAAGACACCACAATAACTTTATTGCAACTGCCCAGACTCCATAAAGTGCTCTCAGAATAAGTCATGCAATAGTACAAGGATACTTCTCTCCATATCACCCAGTTTCCTTGGTATGTCAGAGAATTTTCATGTATATTATGTTAAAAATCAAAAAATTAAATAGGTTAATGCATAGTTATTTTTAATTGAACTACATGAGTTTTGTTCTCTAGCTCTAATTACTTTCTGCTTCCCCAGGTGTTGTTACCAGTCCTCCATTTACTGCTTGCCAAGGAGCTGAACCAATGGAAATATCTCAGACAGAAAGAACAGTAACTCACTAACCATCTAGGATTCTGAAACTCCAGCCATGACCTCGCAAGTTTCTTTGGTTCCAGAGCTTACTTAGTGGTCCTTGAAATCATGAAAGTGTTAAGTGCAAGGACTCATAAATCAGCATTTCAAAGTCTGCTGCCAGCATGACCTCCCCACACAGAAAAGAGAAGGTTTTTAGACAACACTCAACAGGTCTCACTTCTTAAAACTCAACATTTTAGTAATCTGAAATAGGGCATCACTGAAATCTAGTAATACAAAAATAGAACAGGTCTTCTTTTTAATCAATCTGTCTATGCATAAACTGTACAGACTGTACACTTACATCCAAAATACTAAAACAAAACAAAAAAAAACACAGTAAGATCATTTAACCTAAATTAAAACAACTTAAAATTTAAGGAGCATTCCAGTATTTTGTTTTAGATTAAAATATCTACGGTATATTTTTCTGTATATAAAAGAATACAATTATTCATAAATATATTATTTCTTAATTTATTCAAGTAGACACATCCTCATATATACTTGCAAGAAGGAAACAATAGAGATGTATCTTATTTTAGCTTCAGTTTTTGGTAGAAACTTTCAAGTGTTTTTCTACAGAAATTTGCTTCTTTTCTGTGATCTTGTTTAGGATACAAAGTGAATCTCATTTTTCTTAATGATATAATCCTATTTGCTTCATTGTTAAAGAGAAATGTATCAAATTTGTTAATCCAGGTTGTATTCATCCATATACTTTTTGGTGAATGCAAAATATTTAATAATGTATATTCTGTTAAGATCTTTTGTTTTAGGGTTAAACAGAAGTAAATTTATTTTAGAGATAAAAATACAGCTTTCCTTCAGACAAATAAGTCTATAAGCAATTTTAAAAGCAAGTGTGGCAAAATGAATACTTCAGCAACAGAACATTTCTAAAACAATTGGTTATTTAAATAAAGTCTACTTTTTTGGAAGACACAATTTATAGCATGCTTTTGTAGAATTAAAGTGCCAGATTCTGGTGTCTGTCACATCTTGAGACACATACAGTTGGATATGGCAAAATTTTTTAAACATGGCTGGTCAGATATTTTGCAGGAAGACAGTCATCCACAGTGTGAACTAAGAATCATGAGGGAGTGTCCCTGCCAGCAATCTCTCTCCTACCCCCACACTCGTATTGTAGCATTCAGATTTCTAATCCCTAGTCATTATTTTTTCGCATCATTAAAAATCTTTACCAGAAAGCAAACATATTATCTAAGAAGTCATTAATAAGTCATTAACACCTTGCCTTAAATTAAATCACTCAGACTATGCTAATAGTTTACTTAAGAGCCCAGAGGGAGTAGAGTACCAAACAGGTAATTTTGATGAGGATAGCCATTTTTAAGAACTCGACTTCGGGTCATTTCAAAAGAAAGTACCCTAAAACATTGTTTTGTTTGTCAGGAGAAGAACTGAGAGGGTCATAAATGCAAGGGATGGAGAGGTATAAAAGAAAAAGTACCCAAACTAAAACAAAACCTATGTCGTCATTTCCCTCCCAAGCAAGGAACTTAAAACTTGTGTGTGATTGACAGCACTCCAAACACAGTCACCACAGTAGGAGATTTATACTGCTACCCCATAAAATCTGGGCTTTCAGTAAGCTCTGACCTCTGTCTTCCTAATGACACTGTTGCTGGCATAGAATTCACCACACTGCCATGTCCCCTGACTACTTTTCTCTGAAGCAAAGTGCAGGCTGCAGGAAAAACTCACTGGCACCTTATGCTGAGGCCCAGCTTAATGCCCTCAGTCACATAATTCATAAAAAATCCGATGGTCGGTTACCGATTACTCGATGACATACAGGTAATTCTGAATCAAGTGATTAATATCAGTACGTGGGGGACAATGTAACAGTGAAACTGGTGGTTTGATGGGAGGGACCAGTTGAAGTAGGTAATAAGGCCTCAGGACAATCCTGTTCTGACAGAGCCCTCTCATCAGTGAGCTCTTTGGCTCTCCAAGTCCTTTACACTACTGTAGTCACAAACGTATCTCTGTTGTTCAACAAAAGAAATAAAAAATAACAGCATTTTTCTCAAAATTGAGTGACTGGATGTTTTCAGAAGTTAATCAATAATAAAAGAGTAAACCTGTTAGTAGAGTATATTCTTCATGTTCCAGAACTATGTTTAATGTTCTCTAACTGTTCCCTCATTTTTTTTCTGTTCTCTTATTTTTTAAAAACTCAGGTTATCATCCTCTAGAAGTGGAACTAGATATTTAAATTGAGTGAAGGGAAAGAAAATCACTCACTTCAAAATAAGGTAACTATTTCAAAATATTTCTGTAAAATGTTCCATACAATCACTAGCAGCCCAAATTCTTGGCCAACATTCTTCTCTGTACACATAGCTGGGTTTATAAATGCCATGCCACAAAAGTTAACTCCTTCAGAAACATGTTTATCTTAATTAGGAAAGCCAGAAGACTTCTAATGGGGAGAATGAGCATTTTTCTCTATGTTATGGAAGGAAGGCATCAAAGGCTCAGCTCTCCTCCCAGCCAGTCTTCCTTCCTTCCTGCCTTTTAAACCCAGGTGATTGTAGACAGCTGAGCCTGCATTTTCCCCAAAGCCTCTCCTGCACAGACTCCACTCTGCTGCCTTGTCACATTTCGGCTCTCTTGCTCTCTCCCTCACTTTTTGTGTCGCTCCTTGTGTGTAGTTTTTGTATTTTTGCCTCAGGAAACCAAGGGATATTCATGGCACTGAGGCAAATAATGTGGAATTAAAAACTAAATTCTTGAGGCCTTATCCTAGCAACAAGACCATCACCATCTGTTCAGAGGACAAGCCAGCCATTATCTGCTGCATTCTTTATACAACTCCATCACCTGTGAGAGGGAAACACTGCCCCTTTCCTGGGCTCTCTCTTTGTCATGAGGGAGAACGGGCTGTTCCCCTAGGATCCTGTAAAATCAAGGAAAGCAAATATAACTGGAGCCACTTACAGAAAATTTAAAGGGACATGTCAGAAGGCCCTAAATGGCCATTCCAAAGTAATCTGATAATTGTCATCTGTGCGCAATAAAACCTGACAAAAATATATTGTTGGTGTCTCGGAGTACTCATTATATTATTTAAATTGGAGAAGGGCAAATAGAGTCTGTGTGTTTGTGTGTGTGTGTGTGTGTGTGTGTGTTCACTGATAAAATAAGCCTTATAGTCTGTCTCTATTTTATTTATTTATTATTTATTTATTTAGCTAAAATTGTATTTGTTTCAGCCTTCAAAGCAACAGGATGAACCATATTTTTAAAATGTTGTCTCAGAGACAAGTCTATAAGTGGCTGAGTGGTGAGCTTTCACATAGCAGGTGTGAGGACCAGGCAACTGTCCTCAGCGTTGAAAATAAATGTTATTTCACAGACTTCAGGGATGGGAATCATGGTACCTAGAGATCTAGTTTAACTACAAGATGAGATGTTTCTCTAAGGAAAAATGTTTAAAACACTAAGTACAGCAACAAGGTTACATTTAATGGAGTAAATGTATATTATTAAGAATAAGCAAAGTCTGTTTCCTATAGTAAAAAAAAAAGACCAAGAAAAGAAGCAAAAAGATACAGCACTTGAAAAATCTTTAACAGAAGCTAAAGCTCAAATAAGATAAAAACTCAACTATTTCCTTCTTATGATATGAGGAGAGGGCTGATCCAAGCAATAGATTAGTAAATAATAAATAAATGATCTATACCAATTTTGATACGAGCTACAGAGCACTATCAGAAATTGTCACATTATTTAAGAAAAATGCATCAGAAATAGTAACTCTCAATGGATATAATATAGTTACTTTAAAGTCAAAGCGTATACAGACAAACACAAACCATGCAAGGAAAACATATACATGGGAAACAAAGTGAGAAAAACCATCTTCTGAGGTGCATATTGGTATGCTCAACTCTCTCCCACAGAAGAACTGAAAACTCTCTATCCCAAGCCTGAAGCAATTCTGGTATCTTAAGGCGCATCATTGACATTAATTGTAACACAGGAAATGTATGTGGTTACAAAGGTAGCACTAGCTCTCCATTCTCTTAGGCAAGAGAATGTGGGCTCAACGAGATGGGAATATCCATCCATTGTAGACAGCACCATTTTCTAGGTTGACATCCCCGACTACAGAACAAGGATAAGATGAACGGAGCACAAGCATTCACCATTCTCTTTGTTTCTTAATTGTGGATCCAGTGTGACCAACTGCCCCAGGCTCTTGTCACTAGGCTATTTCACCATGATGACCTGTATCTTTGAAGTGTAAGTTCAAATAAACCTTGTCTCCCTCAAGTTGCTTTTGTCGGGATTTTTAATCATGATAACAGAAGAATAAATAAAACAAAGTACTCGAGGAGTGGTACTGAGGGTCTTAGATAAACTCAATTTTCATGGATAGGTATTTCCAGAGTTATTAGCCAAATACAAACTTATACTGGTAAAAAACAACTCATCCGGGTAGTTGCTAAATATCTTCTTTTGTGTTGTACTTTGTATTCCAAGTTCTGTGAATTTTCCACATGGTTTTTGCTAAAATTATTCTGGCCAATCACAACTGAAAGTCCTTGGCAGTTAGGTAGGGACTCTGAGAAGCAACTGAATCATCCTATTTCTAAAAATGATTTCAATTGACCAGGCGCATAAAGGTATTCTCAGATCACAAAAGTTTCATTGCTGAACTAGGAAAGTCACAGACAAGCTATGATGAGTCTCTCATCCAGGAATGTGAAATAAATTTTCTTGTGGTTGAATTTGGTGCTAAATGTACAGACTTTCCAACCATGTCTTTATGAAGCTTTTTCTTTTAAAAGAGAAACAGAACTTTGAAGTACCTATATTTGATAGTTACGAGATCTTACTGGACAATTATTATTAATTTTTAATTGTGTGACTACATGTTCATGTATGCAAGTCTGCATGTGAGCATGCACGCATATGTTTGGAGGCCAGAGGCTAAGTCTATTCTAGATACAAATCCTTTCCCAGAAGTATAGCTGACAAAGACGTTTAACCCTTCTGTAGGCTTCATTTGAGTGATGATGTCCTTTGCTGTACAGAGCTTTTTTAGTTTCATGAGGTCTCATTTGTTAATTTTTGGTCTTTGTGCCTAAACTCTCAGAGTTTTTTTCAGAAACTCATTTCCTGTGCCAACAAATTCAAGCATATTCCCTATTTTCTCCTACATCAGATTCAGGGTGACAAGTTTTATATTGAAGTCGTTGAACCATTTGGAGTTGAGTTTTGTGCAGAATGGTGAGACATAAGGACCAAATTTAATTCTATAAATGTTTAGATATAAATACATGGGTAGGTAGATAGATAGATAGATAGATAGATAGATAGATAGATAGATAGATAGATAGATATCAGTTTGATCAGTACCACTTGTTGAAAATATCTTTTTTTCCAATGTGTGTTGTTAGCATCTTCCAAAATTCAGGGTGGGGGCTTATATGTGAGTCCTCCTCATCCCATTCCATAGATGAAAATGTCTGTATTTATGTAAGTATCACACTGTTTTTATTATTATAGCTATGTTGTAGAATTTTAAATCTGGAATGGTGATACCTCATTGATTGCTTGTTTGCTGTTCAGAACTGTTTGGATTATCCTTATTTTTTGTATCCATATGAAATTTAAGGTAATTTTTGAATGCTCTTTAGAAATTGCATCAAATCCATAGATTTTTTTGACAGACTGGCCATTTTTATAACATTAATTCTACTAATGCACGAACATGGAAGATTTTTTATCATCTTGTATCTTCTTTGGGTATTTTTGGTGTCTTAAAGTATTCATTGTACAAGTCTTTCACTTTCTTGGTTAGATTCATTCCAGGATAATTTTGAGGCAATTTTGAATTGTATTCTTTCCATGGTTTCTTTCTTACTGGTGCCAGCAAGCATCATATAAAATAGAGAAGTCAATTTCTGTATGTCTCATACATGAGTCACCCATAAAAAGTTTTGATATTTACAAAACATACAAATAAATAACAAAAACTTGAAATAAATTGTAGCAGACACCTCTGGCACCAATGGCTCATCATTCTGCAGGCCAAATCTCAAACTCACAGCATGCAAACACCCAAAGAAAAGTCAGTGATGGCGATGGAGGATGGGACAGGTGCCCAGTTTTCAACAGTTGCAAAATAAAATAACCCAGTAACAGTTAGTTCATAGGATTGGCAGCATTCTGGGAACAAATGGCTGCTATTTCCAGAGAGGAAAGAGGAACCGACGGATGAAGGAATGAACAAGAAAGAAAGAAGAGAGAGAGAGAGAGAGAGAGAGAGAGAGAGAGAGAAAGAGTAGGAAGGGAGGAAGGGAGGAAGGGAAGGAGGCAGGCAGGGATGAGGGAGGAAGAGAGGGAGGAAAGCAGGAAGGGAGGGAGGGAGGAAGGGAAGGAAGCAGGGAGGAAGGAAGATAGAAACAACTGAAAAGGAAGTGAGGACACTGCACCAGAAAGGAAGTTATCTACAGTTGAATAAAAAAGACCTAAAAACAGATAGCAACAACTACAATATGTAGATCGTGTTTTATTTTTGATTTGAGTAAACTGACACTTTACAAAAAAGACATCATTAAAGCAAGTAAAACTATTGGACCACAAATTGAACATTAAGTGATTTTTTTCACGAAAAAGATTTTTTAATGGGACTGAGTAATGGTTCTGAGATTAGCAGCACATATTGCTATTGAGAAGATTGGTTCCCAGCACCCACATTGGGTGGCTTGTACCTCCATTTCCAGAGAACCTATTGCCCTCTTCTGTCCTTTATGGACACCTGCAGGCATGTGGTACACATGCGTATACTCAGGCACATACACATAAAATGAAATAAATACATGTTTCCTAAGATTAAAAAGGGATTTGCTAGGGAGGATATGCAAATGATGTTTTGGGTTGGTTAGTTGGTAAAGGAGAAAACTAGCAGTCGAGATACACCCTAAAATGAATGAGTAAATTGCTGTTATTTTATCTGTAATTGTTTTAAAATACTCCAGCAAAACACAAAGAGAATTGATAAAATCAAACCATGAAACTCTTGACATCTGTTGAAGGTTTTGAAAGGGAAGCAGACATTCTTTGTTGTTACTATTCACCATTTTTATGTCTGAAATATCCTACATGTGAATCCTTTAAATGAAAAACAGAACTGCTAGACACACCCTAAATTCACAAACATAACTGATGTGAGTTCTGAACTGTTTCTCAGGGAATTGATGCAGTCAGTCTGTCTGTTGATTTCAGATCGATTCCTATTAGAAGTGGTGGGAACAGGGTACAGCAGGAACCTAGGCGGTGAAATGCTTGTCACCTTAGGATTACCACAAATACTAGTGTACATCATTTTGAAGTCTCCCTCAAGTTCTGTGAACACAGGGAACAAAAAAATCTATTTAAATATTAGCCTAGAAGAGATACAAATTAGAAACTACAAAGAGAAAAGTGAATACCTATCTCATTTGCATTTATACTTAGAAAGTATTTTCAAATGCATTATTTCTGCAAATTCTTAGAGAATAATAATAATGAAATGTGTATTATAGACTGAAGTCAGATGAGAATGTGAATCCGAGTCACTTGAAGTTAACTTTTCTCTTATGTGTAGAACTAGTGAAACTACCTGAAACTGTCACAACAAATAGGGAACTGCCTGCAGTAAAGGGCTTTTTAATCCATGTGTCTTTTATAGCCATAATATCTAGGGTAGCATGTGTCACACTGTAGTAACATTTCTTTAAGCCTGCAATAAAATCACAATTGAATATCTACCTTTCTTTAATCATCATTGTCATTATTACTCTCAGTATTTTTGACTTTTGTGACCTAAAATTGATTGTCCTCTATTGCCAATGCCAAGTACATTTTAGATGGAGTTCTTCACAAATATAAATAGGGATACATAATCACTCATACACATATTTAAGCACATACACAATAAGGCCATTCAATTACATTTCATACTCCTAAATATATTATTATTATTATATAAGTGTGCATATGGGAGTATGCCATTATAAATTGCTTTATATTTATATGTCTCTATTTACAATGTGATTGTTTTTTCCATAACTTTCTTCCTTAACAGATTTAAACTATGTTATTCAAGCAGGGACTGGTTTTTTGTTTTGTTTTGTTTTGTTTTTGGCCCCATCTCTATTTCCAAGATCCTACATAGTGACAAAAACATAATATGTGCTCAATAACTTTGTCAAATGAGTCATCAAGAAGCTGAATTTAGTTTATTCTACATGATATTAGCATGTCACTTTCAATATTCAAATTAAACAGGTAAAACAACATACAAAGGATAAGGTCAAACTACAATAGTCCTTCCAAGTCACTTCTCTGGGGTTACCTGACATGGAAAAATGATATCTGATTTTCATTGTTCCGAAGATACATATCTATAATAAAAAATAATACAGCTATTACAAACAGTAAAACATTAACATTAACTAATAAAAGTAGAACCACAGTTGCAATGCAATAAAATAAAAACTATTTACTTTCTGTAAATTACTTACTGTGGCCATTTTTAATGTTTGTGGAGAAGGAACTGTTCTAGAATTGTTTCTGTTTACTAAAAAAGTATTATACGCATATAATAACTTACCAACACAAAGCAACAGCTGCATCTCTTTGTTAAAGTGTGGTCCTTCTTGGAATTGGAGGCATGTACTTAAAGAATCCATGGTCCTACTTTGAATCAGAGTGCAGGGAGTGTCAATGGAGTGCTCGGGCACAAATGGGATGTCTATTTCACACTCTCACCATCATGGAAAGCCAGATGTCAGAAAGTGCCAAAATGTCTTCAGGGAATGACAAGAACACTAAACTCATGAGCTCACAGCAGCTGTGCTTGTTGTCTGCGTGAAGCCTATACAAGGTCAAGCCAAGCAGCATTCAAGTATGGAAAGAAGTGTTCATGAAACCCCACCCCTAGCTGAGGACCATTGGCAATTTATGACTTCTAGGAAAGGAAGTCAGTGGACTTTTTTTAAGTTTAATTTTTTTGGTTGGAGGGGGCATTTTCAAGACAGGTAGCTTTGGAGCCTGCCCTGGAACTCGCTCTATAGATCAGGCTGCCCTCAAATTCACAGAGATTCATTTGCGTCTGTCTTCCAAGTGCTGGGATTAAAGGTATGTGCCTGCACAGCCCTGGTGAGTCAGTTTTCTTTAAGAATATGGCTGGTCTAAAACGGGACACACACACACATACACACACACACACACACACACACATACAATGTTAGAGTTTGAGGAGGGGTAGGAACTGGGAGGAGTTAGGCGGGGAATGGGGAGTGAATAACTTAAAATACATTGTATGAAATTATCAGAGAATTAAGGTATTATATTTAAAATAATTAATAAGGGTTTGAGAGATTTCTCAGAGGTTAGGAGCTTCTTGGCAGCTTAAAACAGCCTACAGTTCCAGTCTGGGGGCATGTGACACCCTCTTCTGGCCTCTGTGGGCACCAGAAACACCCACAGTGCACAGAATACAGGCAGAATACTCATACCCATAAAATACTACACTTCACAAGAAGAAGCTTGACTCTGGATGCTTAGACCGTTCAATCATCCAGCATGTGCAATCCAATCTGATAGGGAAGAAGACAGCATGGAGAATATTATCCTTGTTTAGACAAGGATAGGAGCAGTTGAAGGGAGGATAAAGAGTAATTTAACTGAAACTAAATATGTATTTTTTTAAAAATATGGAAACCCACTACTCCTTAAACTAACTTCAAAATGTAATTTTGCAAGCAAATAAGTTTGAACATAGGGAACCAAGCTTGGGTGGACAATGATGTTCCCAAAAGACATAGACTATTAAACATGAAATGACAATGCCAAACACAGGATACCTCCCTACTATGGTCAGGTATTTCACTGAGGTTTTCAAAACAACTTGGGTCAGTTTTTTCTGTTGCTCTTATTAGTGCATCACAACTATAAGTTAAAGAGTCTATTGCTGAAGACACCACACACTTTGACTGAGACATAGAGAAATCAGTCTTAGACCAACCAGGACATTTTTTGTAGGCTGGTTAGCACTTATCATTCATACTGCCAAAAGGTACTATTCAGATTGACAGGAAAGAAAAGACATTGAGGATACTACCCAGCATTAGACTCTCCATGCTATAACATCAACCTGACAAGCAATATATGCCCAAGGGTACAACAGAGGCATGACATTTGTGGGATAAGCAACTGCTTTCTAGTAGAAATGGAGTCCTGCTCTACTGGAGGTTATTCATACCTGGTGCTTCCAAAAGTCTCTGGAAGGAGAGGTCGCAGGCTCTAGGGATGAACCTACTGCTGTTATTTTGCTAAATAGCTATGACATTAAAACACCTTCAAAACATTTATGTTCCAATCCATAGACCTAGACATGGTCTGCTTTCAACCTTGACCACAGCAGCTTCTTTTTGTACTAGGTAACAGTCAATATAGATATGCCTAACTGCTCAAAGTGCTAAGAATAGTGGCTTGCTTAGCCCTAAATCAGAATCTCCATCAATGACAGACCTCCTGCCAAGGCTCAGCAGCATCTTGTAACAGAAGGCAGAGAGAGTGTAAGAGGCAGAGAGTGGTAAGCTGTGTTAGAAAATGCCATTTTGTGGACATGAGCTGCTCATTGTACTCACATCAGCATTGGTTACATGGACAAGTGATGGGGGAAGTCTTTATGTGTATACGTTGTCTTGTTTGTTGATTAAATAAAGCACTGTTGGCTGAGAGGTAAGCAAGATACGTGGGACTAGAAGTTGAGGAGGATTCTGGGAAACAGAGGCACAGTCAGTTATGATGTAGGACGTGGGAGAAGTAAGACATCTGGACCCTTTCTCCAGTAAGAGACTACATGGAAATACTCCGATTAGCAGTAATGGGTTAATAATTAAGTCAGAGATAGACAATAAGAAACCAAGCAAACGGCCAACAGCTTAATAATTAATATAGTGTTTCGTGTGTTATTTGGAGGCTGATAATGCTCAGGACCCAGGCAGCTGGTGGGAAGACTACACATTACATATGGTGTCAGACGTTACAAACAAGACCCTCATAAGATCAAGACAGCCAAAATCCCAGCATAGACAGAAGAATTCACAGGACCCCATGCCTGAACCAGGAGCAATTAGCAGTTGATAGGTGCTAGAAAGAAAGGTCACTCTTCTCTGTGGGTTTAGTCACTGGTAAGTTGCCCATACTCTAGTGGGTGACCCCATACCTACACATAAAAGGACAACACTAAATTGGCTTAGTAGGCTAGTTGTTTTTAAAAGAAAAAGAGAGGACATGGAGTAGAAAGGTATACGACATGGGGTGACATCTATGGGGTTAATGAGGGTAGACATGATATTTTATTGTATATTGGAAATTCTCAACTACTTTCACTTTTAAGGAAGTAAATATAAAAGTGATTAAAATTACAACTCAGAAAAAAATTTAAATACAAAAGAAATCAGTACTAAAGGAGTTGAAAACAATAAAGACATAGTACACATGAAGAAAGTTGTCAGCAAAATGGTAGGTTGGTTGTCAGTAATGACTTTAAATGTAGGTGAATTATACTTCTCAATTAAAAGATACAAAATGGCATAAAACATACTATAACTAAAATCAAAAAATACTGTCATGAATAAGTGGAAACAATAAAATATATTTTACTACAAAATCTTTGAAAAAAACGTTTGATTTCAAATTTTTGGTAAAACCCATCACACAGGAAAGAGCACACAGGACACTTAGTTGCAGGAAGATTGACACTGATTTTGGAGTGTGTCTCCCTGGTTATGAATTCTCAACTCCATGCTGATACATTTCCATTTTAAAGAAAAATACTGTTCCTATGAAATATCAAATAATAGCAATTTGAAATACTGTAAAATGATATGAAATATTCTTACAACCTGTGAAAAGACCTGCTCAAAGCACATAGGCTAGCACAAAAGGAGTCATCATCAGGTAATTTCTGATTTAATATCTTTAACTTGGAAAGCATAAATGATTTTGTTAATAAGCTAATGATGGATATTTATTGCCCCTCACAACTTAAGCTTCGACTCGGAGAACAGACAGAATCAGCAGTGAAAACCTGCTTGAAGTAAACACACAGTGCAGCCAGACACGTGGCCACAGAACTGTGCAGAACCCTGCCCGTGTTTTCGGCAACGGAAGGAGATGCTTGTAGACTCAGCATTGGGGAGGATGTGGTGTCTAGGATGGCAGTGATGAGCACATTAGTATTCCTGGGGCCTCAGGCTCTCCATAGGTACCACCGTTGTGGAACATATTTCATCTGAAAAGAAATAGCCCCCTGAAGGGCACACATGTGAAATCTAAATACTACCCTTTCTTTTTGAAATTTTAATTTCGGAACTTAATATAGAGTCTACTGTTACCAGAACAAACGCATCTACCCAAAATCATCTGAAAGTAGCTGGAGAATCCCCAAAGCATAATGAGTTCTTATAGAGTTTCCATAGTTATGGAAAGGAAATCATTAGTAACCTAAGACAGAAAAAAGAAATCATCTAATTAATGTATTCAGAGATGAATCTTAATGTCCAATTATTCTCTTGATTTGACACAACCTAGTAACAACATAACATAGTCAGCAACATTGTACTACTGTTAGAAATAGCAGGAAGTAGCCCAGTGGGGGAGGGAGAGACATTTTCTTATCCTTTTTTTTCTTTTTTCATAGCACACAATAAGGAAATCTCCTACTTGAATTTATCTAATTTTTTAAGGAAGCCAATGGAATTAACCTGAAAGTTATATTCTGCTAGAATATCTGGATTCTATTACAATTAAAGCTTACAGATATGCTTTAAACAAAGATCTAGTGTCCAATTCACTAATGTTAGTAAATTGTTGTGCTGTTTTTCAGTGTAGCCTCTCAGTTCAGCTTATTGATTGATTTAACTATGTCTAGTTTCCACATTTTGTAGTTGGTTCAAATTTAACAGTGCTTCTGACAAGAGGAAGGGAGGAAAAGGTGAGAAGCTAAAGTACCAATGTTGTGCTGCAAACTGATCCCTTGCTGCATTAAGATGGATGTCAACGAAGACACATTTCAATGTGTCAGTGCTTTTCACTACAGTAGCAATGATTGGATGAAGGAGCGCCTCGGAAACCCAAAACTGTTTTTTCTGCTTTTCCTCTTCAAAAATTATTTTTTAATCCTTCTTTCTAGGTGCTTAAATTCCTCCAAAATTGAAGGACCATAGCTCTTAAACATTAATAATATAAACTTAATCATAGCCATAATTAATACTTGGATATATTTATCATTATTTAGCCCCATTTCATTCTCCCTCACTGAAACATTATAAAGTCATATACATATTTGAAGAACACAAAATTCACTGTGTGACTACCAGAATGATCTGTTTTTTTCAAAAACAAATTTGCTTCATGGTTATTGTTATATTCAGGATATGTCTCCTTCTCAGAAGATACTTTCTACTTGCTTTTTTAGGTAATCCCTCTTTATTGCATATGCTTTTTAAAGGCTGACAAATACTTCTTTCCCATTGCTTCACTACTTGTCAGTCATCCCAGAGCTATTGTTTCTATACTATGAAGCTCTACTCTGACTATCCGAACCACAGATGTGGTTGAAAAGACTAATGTGTAAGAGAACATAGAACAACATGGCCAACTATCATCAGAAATTAGCTGCCAATAGATACAAAAATCCATAGTAGGCACTATATCAGATACTGAGAATAAAATCTCACTCAAGAGATATCTAAGAAAGGAAGTTCACTTTTAGGAACGGGAACTCCACCTTAGAAGATACAGTGCAAGGAGATGATATGCACCTACCACCTGTCTTTAATAATACTGGAGCAAAGAGCTAAATGCAGAAATTCAAAGGGACTACAGTCAAGGCTTTGTTTTTTTTTTCTTTTTAAGAAGCAATATTTGAGCTCTACTTCAGATTTATGTAAGATTCTGTTAGACAAATACATTATGTATTCATTTATTTGTGGGTGTCATATGTTAAGTCTTTGTAAGCAGGCTGCAAGCCACATCGCCATGGATGTTAGGTAGAGAGTAAAGGACTAGTGAACAGACAAGAATCTCTGTACAAGGAGAATTAGAATAGTTATGGAAGGACTGGGGGTGGGACTGGGTAGATTGGGAAGATAAATGGGAGAATCAAAAGAAGGGAGTACAAGGAAGGACTGCTAAAACTAAAGGCTATTTGAGGGGGTCATACGGAGACCTAATATGGTAGAAGTTTCTTAATATATATCCATATATGTAAGAAATCTAGATGCAATCACCAAATAACAAAGATACAAAGCCCCCGCCTAGATGTCTCTTGCTGTTAAATGAAATTTCCCTCAGACATGGCCATAGGTCAATGTGATCTAGGCAATTCCTCAATGGAAGCTTTTCCCTGAGATGATGCTAAGTGTGCCAAATGCCATTGTCCACATCTTGGAAAGTCAATTTAGTCATATGTAGTAAAATAAACAGTTCATGATTTTTTTAAAGCCTTAACATATAATTTTAACAAATGAAGCTTCAAAACAGGCTAGGAAGTTTTGTCTTTCACCTATGCCCTCATTTACTCAGCAAACACTGACTCCAGTTTTAGAATATCTAGTCATTATAAACATATATAAATCCAAGGAAAGTTAAAAACTACCTACCTTAGATATCCACTTACCCTTGGGTCAGAGGGAAGGCACTAGTGACTGGGGTTGTGTTAACTGGGTAGTGCAATTGAAGATTCAGATTACACTAGAAGAGAAAAACAGGCAATGGCTAAAATCTGAGTCAACCATACGAGCCTTCCAGGAAGACAGTGGGGCCTTTCAAGGCAGTAGCTCAGGATCAGGGTAACAGAGCTCTCTCTCTCTCTCTCTCTCTCTCTCTCTCTCTCTCTCTCTCTCTCTCTCTCTCTCTCTCTCTCTCTCTCTCTCTGTCTGTCTGTCTCTGTCTCTCTGTCTCTCTGTCTGTCTGTCTGTCTCTCTCTCTCTCTCTCCCCCACCCACCTTCATTTTCTTGTGATTTTTGCCAAGAAGGTAATGCCAGGTCCTGAGAAGATGCAATAAACTTTTTCTCACTTCAGAGGATTCTGTGTTCTGTAAGCTCAGTTAGCCTTGCACAAAATGTGATAGCCCAGCCTAGGAGTGCTAGGACGTCAAATCTAAACATATCTTCCAATTAGAGGAGCCTAGGAGATTTGGGAGGGGTGAGGCAGTATCCTGTCCTTCCAACAATTCTGAGAGAAGGGCAGAATGCTTAGAGCTTCCAAAGAATGAACTCCTACTGTCTATTATAGGAGCTTCTACAAAACATTCCAGAAAAACATATTTCAAATGTATTCTGGGCCATCAAACTCTTCTTTGGGACTCTGCTTTTAATAGAATCCAAATGAAGACAAAAATTCATTCAGGGTCACTTATAGAAAATGGTTTGATTGGTAATGACAAGAGGGGATAACCTATATGCAAAGACAGTAGAAACTGGAAATAATTTTATCCAAAAGTCATATATATGAGCATATATAAACACAGACTTTGAAGGATGGAATAACTGAAAATTCAGATTGGAAAAACCAAGAGAATACTCTTTTTCTACCTCCTACTTTCAATTTCATTTTTCCATAGAAGAAATATATGGAAAGGCGAAGTAATTTTATTTTTATTTTAACATTTATCTCCATGTTTGAGTGTCAGTGATTCTTTCTTCAATAGCTTATAATATACAGCAATGTTTTAAAGTGATTATTTAACATTCATGAAACAATGGATGAATAAGCAGAAGAAGCAAAACTTGTAATGTTTTCAAAAATTCTAATTACGTTTGTTCTTTTTTAAACTTTACTCTTTGGGGAGTAGTTGTTTCAGGGATTTTGCTTTGTTTTACTTTTTAAAGATTCTCACATATCATAGCTAGCCTTGAACTCACTATGTAGCAGAGGATGGTTTTGAACTTCTGATCCTCTTGCTTCTGACTTCAGAATGCTGAGGTTATAGGTATGTACCACCATGCTCACTTTTGCTCATTGCTGACTATCAAACCAGCGACTTTCTGAATGCTTGGTGAGGACTTTACTAACGGAGCCATATCCTCAGCCCTATTTTGTTACCTACTGGTAAGTAGTATGTAGTTTAGTCTTGCCTATGTTTCTAGTCTAGGCTGTGCCCGAAAGAATAAACACTTACAGAACTTGTGAAGTTCTGTGTAATAACAACTCTCTTAGAGGATACTATCCTTTTATTTCTGTAATATTTTCAGAATTAAAGTAAGGCTTGCAACAGAAATGACGATTCCTTCTTCCACCTGATCATTCTTGAATTTTAGGGATTCCTATGGTAATGTAGGAAGCATATTAGAGGGCTTTATCCTAACATGGTCAACAAATATGAGCCCAGAAAACCTGTGGGTTTTTCCCCATGTTTCTATGATACTGGCACTGCGTGTCTGGAAGCCTCAACATCAATTACACAATGAAAACTTTATCAGAATTGTCTCTGATTCATTTTGTGTGTTTAGTGCCTATAACATAGTACAATCTCAACAAATGTTTGTAGGATTGCATGAGATCCACTCATTATATAAAAGGTATACCTAAAAAAACCTAATTAATGCAGCTCTATTAAATGCCCACCTCAAGTCTTCTTGTTATCCCCACTTATATGGAAATTAATAAATCAAGAAATATTAAGTAATTGCTGTCCCATTTGCTGAAAATGGAAAAGCTGAACTCCATGTTGTCATGGATACAACATTCTATTTTCAGTACTAGTCTGTCCTACTTGTTAATGACTGTTACAGTAACCAATAGGAAAATAACACTTTACTCACCACATTTCATTAAATATAGCACCTCATACTAAGCTTAATGGGACAATAAGAACAAAGCCTTGCTTGGCATTTGTTTACAGAATTCCACTATTTCCCTACTGCCTGTGACTTGCATAGCATCAACCCTCATGACTAGCTTCCCCCCAAAAGTCAAGAAAAAAATCTTTCTATGTATCTGAATAATAAAGGGTACCAAGCAGGACATTTACTGATGCTTAACCAATAGTTGAGTTTAAGGATTCTACTGTCTTTGACTTGGGGTTTCTGTTTCTCCAATAGATGATTACAGTGCAAGAAACAACCTTGTTTCCCAACATTGTAGATTCAATCAAAAGTACACTAGGACGATATGAGTCCTGAGCACTAGAACCTTGAGAAACTAGCTGTGGTAGTGTGAATGTAATTGGCCCCCATATGCTCATATGGAATGGCACCATTAGGAGCTGTGGTTTTGTTAGAGAAGGTATACTTTGTTGGAGGAAGTGTGTCACTGCAGGGACTTGCTTTGAGCTCTCTTCTGTTCAAGTTTCACTCAGTGTGGCACAACGACCATTTTCCTGTTGCCTGCAAGATGTATGACTCTCAGCTGCCTCTCCAGCGCCATGTCTGCCTGCATGTTGCCATGCTTCCCACCATGATGATAATGGACAACCTCTGAACTGTAAGCTGCTACCCCAATTAAATGTTTTCCTTTATAAGAGTTGTTGTAGTCATGGTGTCTCTTCACAGCAATAGAAAACCTTACTAAGACACTAACATTCAAGAGAGGTGTATGAACAGGGAAATTGTGTAGTTTGCTACTGAAGCAATCACAATGAAATAATCACCACCGTCACTGAAATCATGTTATGTTACTTCCAAGTTGAGCTGTGAGAGGAATGAGTATAATAACGTTTAAGGGGGGAGAAATTACAAACAAACAGCTTAGGCTCTAGAAGAAAAATGTAGGATAATTACCTTTTATGCTGCACACATCTGAGCAAAAGATCAAGGAAATACTGAAAACTGTAATACTATTTCAAAGTCAAGGGAAGTAAGTGGGAAAGGAAAGAAGGACAGATAAGTCAGAGTTACTAAAAACAAGATCCCAGATAGGATATAAAAGACTAGAAACAGATGTTTATATTAAATCGCCAATGGAGTGATGAAACCCTACAGATTGTGATACCAACTTAACTAGAAAAGGCTATGGCGAGCAGACACTTCTGAGTTGGAGCCCTATTTTCTACCAGTCTACTAGAGGAGGTGGCTGTTCCTGCTCCTGCTAATGATGAGTACCATATGCTAGCAAGAGACATAGCCAGAGTTCTCGGCTGTGTTAGTTAAGAAGACACATGTAATTTTCTTTATCTGTTACAAAATTAGTGCAACTTTGAAATAACTACATGCAGAAAGCATACAGAGGGGACCATATTGCTTCTCATTCAAAAAGTCAAGAGTGAGTCATTAAGCAATTCTTTTCATTTCAATTCAATAACTCAGCTGAAGTAGCTTTGCTGTGATTTAGACATGGTTTTGCTCTAAGTTCTGGTTGATTTTATTCTTGTGGTGGAGAGAACACCAACCAAAAGATATGTATAGTCAGTGTGCTATTTAAAAAGCAAAACATTTGTAGCTTGCAGACACTAAAGGAGTACTTAAACCACTCTATACGAACGTGTTAAATATTTTACTGTCCCACCAATGACAGGGTCCAAGTCTTGGTTTCTAGCCATTCACCTAGTTCAGTACCCTAAAATTTTCATCACTGAGGGGTTTTTTAATCATTTGCATTTAAAAACAATCTAAGCTTGACAATATGGGGGTTCTCATTTGTTTGTCATTTACACTGAGAAAATTTTAAGGTCCAAAAACAAACAAATAGCCAAACCAGAAGAAAATGAAAGAGCAACTAAGGAAAAGTATGCAAACTTTTGTTTTCTTTCTGAAACTAGCTGTAACTGTCTTAATTCTGAGGCAAACACATGGTTAATCTGACCTACTCAGGAGTAGAAAGACAAAAAGAAGAAAATAAAGCCTAGCTATTTCTTGTTATATCTGGACAAATGAAATGACTGCTTATCTCAAGATTTTATGCTTCATCTCTTTATCAATGTCATGTAGATACGGCTGAGATGGACTTTTGTTTGTTTCTTCCCCCTCCCCTTTAAATCTCATTAAAATATGGAGAGCACAAAGGAAGAGCCTCAGAATAAAAATATTTTGGTAGTCCTCATTAAAAAGAGTTTAAGTACTCTGGACTTTATTTTATTGCATGGCAATAAAATTCAGGCAGTAGAGATATGTCCAATCCAGAACTTCATGGAGGAACCTTAAGCAGAGTTAACTCCTAACCAAGGAGTTTTGACCCATACTTATCCAAAGGAAGCCTGCTGCCCCAGAAAAACCATCAGCACTATTTAAGCTACTATATTGTTTTTAATATGTGAGTCTGAATGTTTTTATACAGCCAGTAGAATGAAAAAGAAGGGGAGAGAAAGAATTCTGACAGAATGTTAGCCTCGTAACAAATAAACTTATCAGATAAACTTTAATATGACATGCTTATCAATCAAATTTTGTTGTAAAAGATTAAAGAAAAAGGATAAGTGGAAGAAAATGGGAAAACAAGGCAAGAGACATGCTACCAGAGATAGATTATGTTCCCGGCAGGAACCTGCCATTCAGTTTTGTCTAGAGGCCTATAACTGAGGCTCAATGTTTTTTAGTCTTTTGGATTTCTGATACCAAGAGAGAACATCTATTACTTGTCAGTATTCTAAACTTGTCTGTTGGGCAAAGTTTAATATACCTGTGCCCCCTGCTTTTTGTGTGACACTGTCCTGCGTGGCAAGCCTGACCCTGCAACTCCACAAATGCCCTGCACAAGAGTAAACATTGCCTCCCAGTGAGCTTGCTCACCTTCACCCCTTTGGGAGTCCTGAGTCCCCACAGAAATTCATACCAGAGTTTTGCATCCACAGCTGAGGAGAACAGTAGCTCTCTCTGGCAATTGTTGCAAATGATCCTTGAGCTCTCAGGAAGCCAGCTTGCTGAGAAAGGCTGATGGTCACTGGGCTCTATATACCAATCCCCACCACCACTCTGCTATCCTGCTTAGGTTCCAAGAATTCACAATGAACAAGAGCGTAGAAAGAAATTAGAATTGTAGACATGCCAAAGGTGTCCCTTGGATATGGTGTATATTGTGTTGTCATGTAAAAGAGCCCTTGAAAGATAAAGGAGCTGAGTCCAATTACATTACTGGTTCCGTGTTCATCTGAAGCCGTCTAACATCAGACTTCCAAAGATAGCACAGTGCCTGAAATAATGAATTCACCTCTTACTTCCAAAACAATGTTGGAAAATTAATTCCCAGTGCTAAGATGAATTTGGCAGCAGAACAGACACATTACAATTTTCCAGGTTACCTGGCAATCATTTTGAAATGTTATCTTGTGTAAAATGGGACTCTTGTGTCTTTCCCACAGACATAGTGCATCTGAGTCCTGGGCTTTATTTCTTGCTAAGTTAAAGAAGGCAAATACATTTCTGATGCTGTCGGAAAAGCATACAACTTACCTGATTACCTGTCATAAACATTTGTACAAGTGTCTAAATATAATTTCACATAACAATACTGATTTGAACTACAATTAAAATGAAACTTTATGAATAAATACATAGGAGATAAAGTTTGTTGTTATTGTATGATTATTATTGTAGCTTATAATGAGAAATACCAACATAATAATTTAATCTCAACTAGGACTAAAGTGAATTATTTTACAGGCAATATTTAAACTAAAACACGTATTTTTTGAATCTATATATCAGAACCTAACAGCGACCATTTAAACACATCAAAACTTAAATCTTACCTACTGAGCATGTGCAAGAACTTGGGTTAACAAGTTAACAGTCTTTCCCTGTGACTTGGAGTTGTTGACAATTGAGAAAACCTATAAAATGTCCTGAGTTTGAAATGCTGTTTGATCAAGGGGAGCTTTCTGCCATCCAGACCTGTTCTGCTAACTATTAAAAACCATGCTTTAGAATGCCCAAATTTACAGGGGCTCCATTCTTTATGCTGGGCTCTCTTTAGACTATACCAATCTACTGATCCCAAGAAGGGATATTTGAATGAATATTTCAGCAGAAGAGAAAAAGAGAGGAGGGGGCAGGAAGAGAGAGGGAGGGAGAAATAGAGAGGGAGGGGGAGGGAGAGATGAGCTAGCCACAGCTGGGTACTCTCCTTTGGCAAAACCCAGCAGCAGCCATTACCCTTCTGTTTATGGCAGCACAAACTACTTTATTTGAAAAGTCACTCATTTCTATGATAGCAGTGGACATGTTTTCATCAACAAAACAGTTCAGGAAGAAAAATTGTATTATTAGCTAATTTTCATTTTATGAATTAGAAATTTTTCTCTGCACAGACAGAAATTTCAAACCCCTCCAGAAATGGACGTGTGCCCATGGATTGATGACTAAGATCAAGTTTCCAGTGTGCTAATAACCTGCTCCAGTGAAAACATATTTTTAATTTGCTTTGAGGGTTATTTATTTTTTTATTATTATGCTAAGGGTTTATAATTTAATGTCAAACATAATTTTGCACGAATTATGTGAGTGTACTCTGATGCGGTAGATAAGCCTGTGTGCCTGCTTGGCATGGTCTCAGACGACGTTTTTGAGAAAATGGATCACCGTTTGGCAGGTTGCCAGTCCATAAACTGCTCGGTGGAACACTGAAAGGAAAAAGTTGTAAGGAATTTTCATGTTTTGCAAAAGGAAGGGAAGGGAAAGAGAAAATCCCTAGTAACACTAGAGAAAGAAAAGATAATTACTCTCATGGTTTTCTGTCCCGCGCTACCGTCTCGCCAGCAAGAACGACGCAGAACACTCGGATCCTTCTGCAGTAAAGCTTTAATGCATCTTGAGAGATAGATGATCAGCTTCTTAGAGGGAGACCCCAAGCTAAGAAACCCAGCCCCTTATATAAGCCTAGGAGCTCCGAGTGAGATGTGTAGAGCCGGGATTGGTGGTTTGCACATCACCCCAGATGACGTCACGGGAGAGGCACAGTTTAAACGGTTAACTCCAACTGACAGCGACAGTTAACTCCAACTGACAGCGACAGTTAACTCTAACTGACAGCGACAGTTAACTCCAACTGACAGCGACAGTTAACTCCAACTGACAGCGACAGTTAACTCCAACTGACAGTGGATGTCAGCGCCATCTTCTAACGGCAATAGCGATAGCGAGGGCGGCTCCTCACATCTTTCTACTAGACATAAGATAAATTGGTAAACCTAATTAAGAAATTAAAAGGCTTCCAATTAGAAATTACAATGTCATATTTATTATAAATCATCAGCCAGCTAAGTGGAATAATATTTTAAACAGTAATATTTGTTTAAAATATAAAGTAGTCATCATAGTGTCTCCTGGCTTTATGACTGGATTGGTAAACATTCAGAAGCAGTATCTACAGTGGGCCAATCATTATGCTGTAAATGAGAGATGCGAAAATAAAAGCTGACTGTGGTTGCCCTCTAGGAGCCCCTTCTAATGGAAGAGACAGTCACAGAACATCCAGCCAGGGCAATGCAGTAAATTCACTAATGCGGTTTCACATGGGGTACTTGGAACACAGAGAAGTAGCATTTGGCCAGGATTTGAACATGAGGTGAGAGGTCAGAAAATGTCTCTAAGAGGGGACTGGGCAACAGACTTAACACTACAAATAGGAAGATAGAGAACCAAAGGATTGGCTGGGTCAAATTTATTTATCCATTCTCAAGCTTAAAAGGACAATAAATATGATATTTGTATGCCATTAAGTCAATTTCATATGCTTTAGCAAACCTGGTTTGCAGACCAACCCTTGTGGTATAAACATGAGGGGTTTGACAGACTCTCTGCAGATAAGGACAGCGATGCCCAGATATCCCAGATAGTACCCCACTCAGGTAATAAATGACTTATAACCAAGCCAGCACTGAAGACAACTGATCCATCACTCTGGGATACTGCACTCCTCCACCATCCTGCTCACTTATGTTGTCACTGACATAATAAGAGGGAAGGATATGATTATAATCACATGAAACATTATTACAGCCTTTGCACTAAAGTAAAATCAGCAAAGATGTTATCAGCTTAATATAATCAATAAGCTACAAATGCATATTTTAAACTTTTGTTGGCTCCATATTCCAAATATGGGAGAAAATATGTCCTAGTTATTCATATAGAATATTTTTAAAATAATACCAAAAGGACAAATAGCCATATCAGTGAGTAAGAAAATCAACTGAAGACACAATTCTCAAAAGAAAATGTACAAATGGCCAATAAATACAAGAAAAAAATATTCAACTCCTTAGCGATTGGAGAAAGACAATTTAAAAGGATGGAGAAGAGGAGGAAAAAGAAAACAAAAACAAGCAATTGAGTTGGGAGGAAATAGCCAAAGCATCTTGAAGCCGAGCCCAGGCTGCAGAATGAGCTAAGAGCCAGCTGATCTGTATTGTGAGAGTGTGTGGAGTGTAGCCTGGGTTATATAATGAATTTCAGACTGACCTGGGTTATTTATCACCACCACACACCAATAAAAACCCAGAGGTTCACACACACACACACACACACACACACACACACACACACACACACACACCACCACCACCACCAACCACCACCACCAACAAAAAGCAACAAATCTGGCAAGGACGTGCCACACGTGTAAGAGGTACTGGGTGGAGAGGTAAGCAAGCTGAGTTGCAAGTTAACAAGCAGCACCCCTCTCTGGCTTCTGCTTCAGTTCCTGCCTCCATGCTCTTGTCTTGCACAGAAACTTGGGCTTCTCTCAGGGACAGAATGTGGGCAGTAAGATAAAGTGCTTTTGGTCAGTGTTTTAGTGAAACAATGAAAAGTAAATGAGGACATTGAAATATAGTGTGCTATGGTTATACTACTCCTTGGCATATACTTGAAAGAATCCAAAGCAGCATATTACAACAGAAATACCTGCATAGTTACATTTAACATGGCACTATTCACAATAGGAAAGTTACAAAATCAGTCTTAGTGCCCACCAATAGATGAATGGATAACGAAAATGCTTCATGTATACAATGAAGTATTACTTGGGCATAAAGAGAGTAAGATATGTTATTTACAGAAAACTGAATGGCACTAGACATTGTGTTAGCTGAAATAAACTGGAAAGGGTCAGATAAAGGAGTACATTATTGAATCTACTTTAAACTAGAAAGCAAATATCAATCTCAAATATTTTACATTGGCATGGGTTTTTGTACACTGATACAAATTTAAGGCTATTTTTGTTATACTGTGTGGGGAGCCGCCCCCCACATTCTCCGTTACAAGATGGCGCCGACATCCGTTGTCAGTTGGAGTAAACAACCTTGGTGCGCATGTGCCTGCTACTTTTCTATCCCTTACTCTCTGCCTCTCCCGTGGCGTCATATGGGCTGAAGAGCAGGAGCCAGTCAGGAGATGACACGTCCGAGGCGGGGACTGCTGAGCTATATAAGGGTTGGGCTTTTCGCTCCCCGGGTCTCTGCTCTGTAAGCTTATGCTCTCCCTCTCAAGACGCATTAAAGCTGTTCTGCAGAAGGATCCTAAGTGTGCCGCGTCGTTCTTGCTGGCGAGACGGTAGCGCGGGACAATACTGTATATATGCTTTTACTCTTTTTTTAAGGTATTGTACCTGGGCAGCTCATTTAAAAATAATGCATAATTAAGAAATGTACATTAGTAGTTAGTCATCTATAATAATCAAACTTGTAGTTAGATTAGGTATGTTTCCAAGGTAAATGTAGCAGGCTTGCTTGGACTGCCAGGCCCCAAATCATGACACAGATTATGGATGCTTGACCTTAACTTAGGTTTGTTTCTAGGTAGTTCTTTTTTTAATTAAATTAACCCACTTCTTTTAATGTATATGCTGCCCTAATGCTCATTTACCTCATCTAAGTACTGTCCATCCTGCTTTCCTTCTTCCTCTGTGTCTATCAGTCTGACCCCTGGCTGGTTTTTCTCTGCCCACCAGTCCCACCTATCTCTCCTCTGCCTAGCTGTTGGTCATTCAGCTTTTTATCAGACCAATCAGGTGCCTTAAGCAGGCAAGATAAAACAGCAACACATCTTTACATAGTTAAGCAAATGCAGATAAACAAAAGCAAAACATCTTTTAAATAAATACTCTTCAACACAAACAAATGTACCACATCTTTACTTAAGTAAATGTTCTATTCCCAACAATAAACCATATACAGAAAGAAAAAAATTTCATAGCTAACCCATGTTCTAAAACTAAATTGGGCATGGGGGGGCGTGGGGAGATGTAATGCTATAAAAGGGAAGCAATTTGGGAAATGAGAGTAATCGTGGGAGAGTATATATGACAAAAATCAGGCTATTTATGGGTGACTTTGATCAAAATAAGTGATAAGCATCCCAGAAAATGTCACAATAAAATTATTTATTTTGTGTAATTAATTTAGTAATCAAAGATCCATAAAATATTCATACAGGCAATGGCTGGAGAGACAGCTCAGTGGTTAATAGCACATGCTACTCTCATAGAGAACTCAGATTTGGTTCTCATAACCCACATGGTATCTCACAACTATCTTTAACTCCAGCTCCAGGGTATCCAATGCTCTCTTCTGGTCTCTGTGGACCACAGGCATGTATGTGGTGTACATACACACATATAAGCAAACACTCATACACACAAAATGAGAAAATAAATATTTTTAAATCATACAAAACTTATAGAAGGATACATTAGAGGACTAAAGTTCCAGTGGGTTAGGGTTCAAAATGGCCAGGCAGAACCATGGCAGTAGAAACAGCTGAGACCTTACATCTCAACCCACAAACAAGAAACAGAGGAAAATAAATTGGGGATGTTGTATGTATGGCTTTTGAAACCTCAAAGCCTGACCCCAGCAGGCTTCCCTACAACAAAGCCACATCTTCTAAGGGTCTCCAAACTCAACAATAACTGGAACATAGTAGTCACATGTTCAAGACTTATGGGGGAAATCACATACAAACCCCAAGAGTAGCCAAAGAGTTAAGAGGCTTTAACATTCATCAGAAGTTAGATCTTTACAGCTATAGTACATACACATAGTGCATTAAAGACTCCTCCACATTGACTAGCCTAGCATGGCTCCTGGAGATGCAACACATGTGATCTTTATAACACTTCAATTTCTCTTTCTACAAAACAGGCATAATGCCTCCCTTGCTTATACTGAAGGAATTAATATTTGAAGTACTAAGGTCAATGTATGTCAATGCCATTTCCTGGGAAACAATAACTCTTTTTTTCTACTTTTTTATTTAAATTAGAAACAAACTTATTTTACATGTCAATCCCAGTTCTCTCTACCTCCCCTCTTCCCCTGCCCCCCACTTAACCCCTATCACATCCCCTTTCTGATCCCCAGGGAGGGTGAGGCCTTCCAAGGGTGAATCTTCAAAGTCTGTCATATCATTTGGAGCAGGGCCTAGACCCTACCCCATGTATCTAGGCTGAGAAAGTATCCCTCTATGTGGAATGGGCTCCCAAATTCCATTCATATGCTAGTGATAGAACTTCAAAGTAGCATTAAGTACTATTAATAAGACCCAGACTACTGTGAGTATGCTTATAACACATGTCTTTTATGTGGATTTCTGGTCCTGAAATGGAAATGTACATTATTATAGAATACAATATGCCATAGGAAACTTTCCAAAATACTTTCTAAACAACACAACTAATATGAATATGAAGTAACACATACCTACTTTAGAAAATATATAACACTCAAAGTTATTGAAATAAATTCAACAGAACTGGAATAATTTGCCTTGTTTTCTATCATGTAAGAAATTTTCTAATTAAGTGATCATAGCAACTGAAAATCCAGTAGATCATTATGATGTATAAAATAATTCATGTCCCCAATGTGTGATTAAAATATAACTTCAGGATATTAACCCAACCTAAATCATAAGTACTATTCAATATTTTCATTTTACATAACAGCACTCAGCATATTAATCAAATGTTTTTTACAGTGTAAATAGGCAGGAACACTTATTTGTATTTTCTACTTATTCTACCCAATCTCCTTGATATCACATACATGTGAAAGGAAGTGATGTAACTGAAACCTGGTTGGTTGTATAAGCCATAGTAAAATCTCAAAAATGTGCATTTTCATCTATTGACTACTGTCTTGGTTAGGTTATCATTGCTCTGATGAAAAAATGACCAGAAACACTTGGGAAGAAGAGATGTGTCTGACTTATAATCACATTTCATTGACAGAAACCAAGGCAATAACTCAAAACTGGTGAGAACCTGGAGGCCAGAACTGATGCAGAGGCTGTTTACTGACTTGTTCTTCATGGCTTGCTCAACCTGCTTTCTTATAAAACCCAGAACCACAGGTATCCCCGCATGCAATGGTCTGTCCACATCATCAGTCACTAATGAAGAAAATGCCCTACAGGCTTACCTGAAGCTTAGGTTTATAGAGGCACTTTTTCAATTGGGATTTCCTCCTCTCAGATGGTTCTAGCTTGTATCAAATGACAGAAAACTAGCCAGCACAACTACTTAACCTTTCTTTCCCAGCAAATTTTAAGTTGAGGGATTTATTTAATTTGTTCATTCATTTTAGAAACTGAACATGAACCAGTGTAAAATGAAGCTCATGTTTTATCCTGGGAATGCAGAGCCTGGGCAATGAAGTCACAACAATTTCATGGTATGCTGGCATTTTGGGTCACTTCTAGATCTGTTGACTTAACGATGCATCAAGGAATAATTATAAATGCTATGTAATAAAAGATATCTAAAGCCCATTATGTCTAATTAACTAGGGTAAACATGACTAATTACGCCAAAAAGAGTTACCCCAAATTATCTTGATCTTTCCAAATAGTGTGTGAGAAGAAGAGGAAGAAGAAAAGGAATACCAGAAGTTTGTGGGAGCCATAATAATTAAAGATGAATTTCACTTGAAGAGTCTTTTAGAAAAGTCTCATTATATGAATCAATCAAAGATACTGAATAAAAATGGTGATGTTTCTCTTTCAGAATTTGCAAAACTATTCCAAATGTAAATTTTTGTTTAAGTCAAATATTACATTATTTTCATAAAATTTATAAGTTCTTTTTTGTTTTTATTTATTTATTTATTTTTCAGTTTAAATTTAGATAAGAAACAAGGTTGCTTCACAAGTCAGTTCCAGGTCCCCCTCCCTTTCCCTCCCCTCCTCCCGTGCCCTCCCCCCAACCCCCCAATTATCCCCTCATTTCCCCAGGGAGGGTGAGGCCCTCCATGGGGGTGTCCATAGTCTGTCATTTCATATAGGGCAGGGCCTAGACCAAAATTTATAAGTTCTTTGAGTGGAAGTTAATTCAAATATGAGAATTCTGGCAGATACATCTCTCTTGTTATTTTTTTGCCAGTAGAAAAACACACACCTGTATTCAGCCCAAAAGTAAAAGCTTTCCATCTTACTACATTTATTTTCATAGTACACCCCTTTACCCAATCCCATGTGTAACCCACAAATCAAATTGAGAATATTTGACAAAAAAAATGGTGGATTCTGTAGGGCTCTTACTGGAAATGAAGACAAGGAAATTACCAAGAGCTCATGGGTTAGCCAGCTAGCAGTGAACAGGAAAGAACCTTTCTTAAACATGGTTGGAAGTTTTTCTCTGACCTACTCAAGAGCTCTGGGAACAAAGAAATGAAGGGAGGGACAGGGCAGGAAGATAGAAGGAAGAATAAAAGGAGTGAACTGGAGAAGAGAAATGTAGAAAGAAAGAGAGAGGGGGAGAAATAAAGGAATAAGAGAGAAAGGAAACAATGAGAAAAAGGAAGGGAGGGAGGGAGGGAGGGAGGGAGGGAGGGAGGGAGGGAGGGAGGGAGGGAGGGAGGACTCTTGAGCCAGTAAGAGCAGTGCAAATGATCCTTCTTCCCAATTCACTTTCTATGTAGTCAGATGATTCTTCTTTTGAAAACAAGTTTAAAATTCTAGTTAAAGTAAATAACTATGCTCTCAATGGGCTCATCTAAGATGTCATCTGGGCCCAGAGCACTGTCTCTCTCATGGTAGCTTGGCCTGGTGATGATCCACATCTGCATTATTAATAGCCTTGAAAATCTGCTCCTGATTCTTGTCCTCATCTTAGTCTTTGAACACTTTCTCACCTAATAACAGACATACAAACAACAGGAAAAAGGGAAATTGCTGACTGAAACAACACAACAAAGAGGTGAGAATTGCCTCCAAAACAATACAGAGAAACCCTATCTCGTAAAAACAAAAACAAAAAACAAAAAAAAGAGGTGAGAATTTTTATGAATGCTTGAATTTATACATTGAGATCTGTTCCAGTTAGTGAGAATACATAGACTTATCATAGTTAGAATGTTATAAAAATTGCATTGTAACACATAATAGAAATAGACAAGGGTGGAGAGGCTAGTGAAACAGAACATTTTACCAGAGAAAGGGTGTGGACTTCTTACTCCTTGAGTCCTACATCTTGACTGATAAGCCTCTCCACAGAGAAGAGAAGAGAGTGAATTCCTGTTTGTCCCTGCATATATTCTGATTCTGCCCTGCCATGTCACTTCCTGGGATCCAATGATGGCTCCTCTCTGCCTACACTTCCCAGAATCTTCCTTGTCTCCTAGTCCAACCTATCATCCTGCCTGGCTAATCAGTGTTTTATTCATCAACCAATAATACAAATATATACACAGAAGAACATTCTCTGTCATCGCCTCTTTTCTATCTAAATTTTAAAAAAATGGTTTTAACTTTAACATAGCACAATTATATATAACAAAACAGTTATCAAGTAAGAACTATAGTTGTAATATTTAGTCTATTAACATTCAGCAAGATTTAAGGAAAATATTCTATCACCTATTCTATCTTGTGAGTCTAAAGTCTTATATGTAACTTATCTTTTATCATAATTAATGAAAAACATAACCATAACTATCTGTCTTCAACTTCATCAAAGACAACAGAAGGATAATATATAAACTCTAGAATTGACAGATACATCTCATTCCCTATACAGTCACCCAAAATTCCTCTGTAATGCTGTGGCATCCATCTTAGCCTATAGTGTGTCTGGCAGATTTTTCAGCAAAGCAGAAATTTTCAAAATGTTCGCCTGCATTGACAGTTTGTCAGTCATTTTTCTGTGTCCTGCAGAATGTCTGGCAGACTCTTCCATGAAGCAGAGACCCTGTAGGACTTTTCAAGTTCAGCAGTCACTTTCCTGTGGGTCCTGCATATCCAATTTATACAGCAACAGTCAAACAGTTCAGGCAAGAGCAATTTCTTGCCCATATGGCTAGTCTCACCATATTGAAAGCAAACTCCTTAACAAGTTTCTTCGATGCCCATCTTCCTCTCAGACATAACAGGAGTAGCTGTGTCTCACTGTCATGAAAAGCCCTAAACAATTTTAAATGCCATATTCTGAAGGTCTTTGAAAGGTTTGAAGACTATCTATCCATCTCAACTATATCTCTGTATATCTAGAAAACCTAACTAACAAGATTTGACTATCATAGGTAGCTATCTATAATTTATACTTAATTATATATTATATTTTTAAATGAGCAATATAAATACAATACCCAAACAAAAGGAAAAATACCTATATCACAAAATTGACCTTAAATTTGTATCAATAAACCAAAAATATCATATCCCCCTTTATTCCTTTAAAAAGAGATTGATTGTGATCATAACCATTTATAACCAACCCCATTTAAATGAGAACAAACATTTATAAACAATATTTGAGAATGTGGGCATTGTTCTCTCCAAACTGCTTCCTGCTGTTTAGGGGCATTGAAATACCATGGGGATCCTTAGAAGAAACCTGGCAAAATTTTGGCTGCAGTAGTCTGAGACTGCCTTGTCTCAGCTGTTTTGAATGTTGGATCACCTGGGCCACTGCTTCAAGAGGTCTTGCTTGATCGAACCATATTAGTCTGGAAGGAATTCACAGCAGAAAAAGGGTCCGGATGTCTTACTCCTTGAGTCCTACATCTTGACTGATCAGTATCTCCATAGAGAAGAGAAAAGCAGCAAAACAGAACTTTAAATGAAATAAATTAAGGACATTGTGAGAAAACTAAAAATCTGAGAGGAACTTCATTTAGATGAATGCTGGTCTCAAAGAGAGGAGAAAGTGTCACATGAGAAATAAACTGTAAATTATTACAGCACTTTGTGGGATTGAATGGTATAATTATAATTGCAAATAAAATGTGAATAGGATGCTTTTGAGTGGATCATTGAAAAGGGCCCACATCATTATGTGAACTTCAAAACATGGGCTACAACCTGTGAGCTGTGGCTCACTTTTGTCTGGATAAGGAGGCGTAGTTCTATTTGAGATTGAAATAGCAAAGGTTATAAAGTACACACTCTCAAAAACCAAAGTAAAATATCATTATTATTTTGAGAATTTACTTTTACAACGTTGTTACTTAAAAACAAAATCAGTGGTTACTCATGGTATTTTTCCACATGTCAGAAACATATCAGTGCAGTATCGGCTGATACTGCTAAACTCGCATTGGTAATGAAGGATCAGAATCAATGATCAAATTTTGCTTCTTTATAAAATACTGACAACAAAAACAGTGTAATGTTTCCTACAAAACAGACTTCTCTTGACACTGACTTATGGATGCTTTTCATCTCCATTCCTGGTGTGAAGATGAGGAGTACTGACAGAGAAAAATCCAACTGACTACTCACCTAGGGCCTCGAGTGGCACAGAATGTCTGAGATGAGGTGCGACTCCTCTGCATGCTAACTGTGCTAACTTGGATACACCATTTCACCCCATTGAATCTCATAAAGTGAGAGTGAGGGAGTCACCCTACCATGAAGTGTAGCAACATGGCAATGTGAGTATCCGGGTAAATGGTCCTCAGTGCTTGATTTTGTCCCCTCCTCCATTCCTTCTCAGCCTTCATTCCCCACAGTGATGCAGGCTATGTTCCTCCTTCTTCCTTGTGACATTTCTTTAACTTTAAGCTTTAACTTTTCAGACCACTTCTCTTTTTCCCACTGAAATGAATTGCAAGGATCTGTTCTTGTTTCTCATTCCTTAACTTTTTCCATCATCTCTATTAACAAACCCACTCAAACTCTCCCTTTAACTATTGCCATCAGTTCTTCTTAGTGGACTCCAATCTCTCTAATGTTCCTTGTGTCTAGACATCTGCTTGATGCTCATAGAAACAGCAATCAGAATGTACCACTGTCTATTCTGAGTTCGCTGTCTTGCTTTCTCATTTCATTCACAACACTGCCATTTGGAGAGTAGAACAAGCCAATAATTTGGGTGACTTTCTTGGTCCTCCACATACTGCAAAGTATCTATGACTCGGATGATCATGTTCCATTTGCTTCCATAGCCTACCATGGTGTTCAAACTCATAGCTGTAGAATCATCTATGTTTTGAATTATATTTACCATTTCAACCACATTATTTTGATTGACATCTCCCTTCCACCATGTAAAGCCTGCCTGAAACTCCATCTCCCATCCCAGATATCCATCTAGACTATGGTTGAATGCATCCACCCCAGAAACTTTTTGTATTTCACAACTAAGGACATGAGACCATCAAAGAGGTTCTTTCTTTAAAAACGTATTAATGGTTAAGAGTTATTCACATGTATTTGTTTATATTTAATAGCTTGCTGAACTGCACAGCTATACATTTTTGACTGGCATCCCAAAGCAGCATGGAGACTGACTTGAAGTAGCTTGAAATGCCAGGCAAGAAGATGTACTACATAAACAATCTTAAGTTATATACAAAATTAATAAACTTTCTAAGAGCTGCTTAAATATCTCTAGCATAGGAAGCTTTTCCCATCTGGTCAGTGCTGTGAGGGGTACAATTTCAAGATCTCTGCTGTGTGTGACTGCTAAAGACTGCTAGAAAACTAACCCTGAGATAAGTGGAGTCTTACTGTATGGCCAAAGGCTTCTTGCCAAAGATTTATAATTAGCAACAGAATCAGTTGGCATACCAAACTATATTTTGTTTCTTTAATCTCCTTTTCCTCCCTTTTGTTTTCCTCCTTCCTGTTTGTGACTGATAGAGCCAGATGATCAATAATCTTCCTTTCACCAGCTCTGATCATCATCTTCACTACTGCCTGGACGCTATTATTCACTTTAATACATTAATCCTTTGGTTGAGATTCTTAAACCACAATTTTTATTAAAGGACCATCTTGGCATCCACATACTGATAGCAGCTTGTCTGGCGTTTAAAAAAAATCTGAATGAAGCCTCTCTTTCCCTCAAAAGATTTCACTAAAGAATAAAATCCAAATAAAGGAAGATTTCAGCTCAGTGACACAAAGATACCAGGGAAAATGGAATCTTATTACATAAATTAGAGAACAGGAAAGTTTCACCTTGCAATTACAATTAGATGTCAACATGTCATTGCATGACAAAGCACTGAGAAATATTGTGGCACTTTATTGGATCTATTCTCATTACTATCACAGTGAGAGATAGAACACACACTGTACTGGTTAGCAGACCAAACCTTTGTACAATTGCTGTAACCTTTGGTGGAGCCCAGTGATTTTTGTTCCTTTTCAAAAAGACATTAAAGTGACAGTGTGGCAGGCCGTTTTTTCCAGCACACACACTAAAACTAGTGTGCGTGCAGAGGAGCCCTGCCAAAGCACGTTGCATTCATACAAAGATCCATACAGATCTTAATCATAAAATAATCCATTCTGTACTGTTTTTATGACATTTATATGAATCTGGCCACAGCCTCATCAAGCAGTTCACAGAGGGAAAATTGTTCTATTTATGTGGTTGAGACAGGGTGGACTTGATTTCCAAGCAAAGGGAGAAAGAAATACCCAGTTTTTATTTATATATTTTTTGTAGTCACAAATCTTGACTCAAAAGAACTATTTCACACTATTTTGTGACTACATTTGCATCAGAGGATCAGAAGAGACGAGAATCCCTTCCTCTGTCCCCGGTCAGTAGTATAGCCATATCTCGGTATTCATGAAACAGAGAGACTGAGTGAAGACACCTGGAAATAGTTTTCCTCCTTCTCTTCTGTGTAATTGCATAAGGCAAGAAATGGGTGTGTGGGTAAATGCAGAAAGGACGGCACAGAATGCAGCTGCTTTAATTTATTTTTGCCCCTGCATTTTAAGAACTAATAATTTTTCACTTAATGTCTTCAAATATTTCTTTTTAATCTTTGTTCAGGTATCTTGTATTCACTTACAAAGCGTAAGTGGCATATAAAATGCTCTGATTTCTCTGCCATTTTTACAGGTTTGTGACAATGTTAAAAATCAAATCTCTGTGTTTGGTTAGTGTAATCATTTTTCAGGATTCTAGTAAGACATACACAAATAAGATCAACTGTTTTATTTCATATGCCATCCCTTAGATAGCTAATTTTCTGGGCCACTTTGTGAATAAGTAATATGGGTAAAAATATCTCACTTGCAAGATGGCTTAATAGCATTTCTCCACTGTTCATCCTGCCCTTTGCTCAAGTACCATAGTCCTGGCTTCACTAACGATGCTCTCAGTGCAAGTTTACTTTTATGTTGTCACTTATAATTCTTAGATACTGCAGTCACTCCTTTAAAGTTGAAGCTGGACTCTGATACTCTAAATGCTGCATTTATGATGGAGATACACACGTATGTTTTCTGGTTTCTTTAAAGTCACCATCATTTATTTATGTGGGAAAGAATTCCATAGAGATCCGAGATCACCTATGGCACTCAAATACCATGTGACCCAGGAAACACGTATTTTTATCAAAAAAACTAAACGTTTTTCCTTTATATATAATAAACAAAAACATTCCTCCCTTCTTTAGGAACAGAGAGGGGAAAAGAGTATAAGCGTCAATACATGTTAGGCTCTTATAAGAAAGGGGATCAATGTGAATAGTTACATGATGACCTCTCCCAGTTAAATAAGGACAATGTCCAGGGAATTCTCCTTCCTTAGGTTGAACACTATGTACTACTTTCCTTGTCTACCAAACTCTCCTAAACAAATGACAATATAAATAGATACATAACCCCACATGAATCATTAGTATGTGAGATACTGTTACCCTAAGGCTGCTGTGCTCACATGTCCCTTGCTTCTATTTCAAATCTTTAAAATATTTTCTTTTCAAATACTTATAAAAGCACGTATGGTTGAAATAAAAATAAAACACATACAGATGATATTTTAAGCATGGCATTCCTTATAAAAGAAAGACATGTTCTCTTTCACTGTATCCTTTATATATCCAGAGAAATAGGAGCTTAAAAGCACTGGCATACAAGAGGAGTTTGTATAAACACTTTGAGGTGTTGCAATTCTCCTTTGGAATTGACATCTTTCACACAGTCCACCTTGCTGATATTAAAGCTCACATTCCATTGTTAAAGGGTAAAGGTACAAAAGTTCCTGTGTTTCACATGCAAGCATTATGTTAAGATGAGAAAGTGTAGACAAATCTCAACTGTCTGAAAATATGTTATGAAAAGTGTTTCCTCTTTATCATAAAAATACTGGATAGTTTTTCCTGAACATTTCTATTTGTCAATGTCATCTTCTGTTTTTTCCAACTTTGAGTTCTTTAAAATGATATTCCAGGTAAAAACTGTCATAAATCCTGCATATCAAACATTTGAAAGTTTAATTTTCTGAAAATGAGGCAACTTTTAGTAACTGTGTATAGCTATGCTCACCCCAATGTTTGCCAAATAACAGGATGACAGCTTGCTTCTGTGAAGACAAATCAGAACGCCATTAACAAAGAGGTTGAGAGTGCCTCTGAATTTGTGTGTGTGTGTTCATGCATATATGTGTGTACACATACAAGTGTGTGTGTTGCAGAGCCATGAGTATATTCTACAGAATTTCTTGATGACGTCAAGAAAGCCTGTTGTGTTTTATACTGATATGGAAGATTTCCATCTCCCCAAACTTCACTTTCCTTGACACAATGAGAACTTCTTCAAGAGTGACATCTTTCCCATTGGCAGGACTGTACATCAAATGTGCCTTGACCACAATATGAAGCTAGTCAGAAAGAAGACAAAAAGATGAAAAGACTTCCCACATAAAAACCATAAATCATAAAAGTAGATTGGCCTCAACTCTTTGTATAGAACACATCTTCAAATGTTAGATTCTCTTGGAACAAGAGAACAGTTACACGATTGAGCCACATCCTGGTGTACACTTAAGTTCTGTGATCACAGCTATGCATAAATTGACCAAGCAAATAAATACAAAGGAAAAGTCCTATTTATGTAGCAAGGCAGTTGTGCCAGTGTTCTACTAAATGAACATGAAAGAAATGTTGAGCCTCTCTTCCTTCATCCAGTCCCAATTCCCACAGCTCTCCTATTAACTGCTTCCAGCACCGAGGGGACTTCAGTACATACAGGACAAAAAAACAAATCTCTATTACATAGCCCTAAATACAGGCCAACCACCTTATTTTCAATGTAAAAAAAGGAAAATAAATCCATCTATGCCGATATTAAAAGGAAATCTTGTGATTTGGGCCATATTAAGAAATAGGATCTAGGGTCTATAATGTGTCACCTTCCAAAAAAAAAAGCATTTTCTCTAATACAATCTTCTCTTTGTATCCTGACTCTAACTACTTTCCAGCTACATATGAGCATCTATACATCTTTTTAAACAAACATCTAATGTTGCCAAAAGAACTGATCCCTGGTACCCATTAAAGAAACCAATTGGCAAAACAAGAAGATTTTTAATGAGTATCTACAGTATGCCAAGTTAGATGCTATGGGCAATAAAAGAAAGCATAGTACATGATATCAATCCTTGAGTAATTAAAAGATCACATGTGAATAAAATTACAGGGAGTAGAACAATATTTTTCCAGCGTGTAAAAACTGTGAATCTTAAAATCCATAAATTAAAGTCTAGAAAACAGAACAGAAAATTGGGATGTGGACTCATCCTAGAAGATTCTCAATAGATGAGTTAATATTTAATGAGGAAATGTGGATCAGAAAGAGTGAAGGCCAAAGTTACCACTACATCATTAAATGAAAAATGAGATCAAAATAGATACTTCTACTTTAGAGAAGTTTCTCCTACACCCAATAATAACAGAGATAGGGGCCAACAAATAAGTATAGCAGACTGATTGTCTACTATAGTTGTCCTCCACAGATCCACAGAAGAAACTCAGCAGAAATAATTTAGGAAACTCTGTAGTGACACTAAATGTCTGGAAAGCACAGCCCCCCCTCTTGATGCTGCAGGAAGTAGAAATGATGCTATCCTGTTTTGGTCAAAGCTGCCACAATACCCCCAAATCAAAGACACAGGCACACAAACAAAAGACACGATAAAGAACAGAGAGTCACAAAAAGTCTGGAGGACAAATAATCAAGCCAGGACTGATTGTAGACGCTCCTGTCTCTCATTCTGGGCCTAGTGCCCATGGAGATAGCAGCACCATCATCAGTGTCATCCTCCAAACAAAGGGCCACAGTATAGCGAGAACAATATTAATTATTGTCAAAATGACTTGTGCACTCAGCGATTTCAATAGAACGATCAGCTTAAGTGGCAGTGGCAACTTCTCAACATAAAACACACTTGCCGCAATCCAAACTGGATTGAAGGAAAGGTGAGTCACTGCCTTGGTTGTTTAATCTGGTTATAAGTGAGCTAATGTAGTTCACATTTTTAGAATGAACGAATCAAAGGCGTAATTGTTTTTGTCATCTGCACAGCAATTTTACTCCTGAATGCATTGTTTTAGGCAGGAATTAATAAAAATTGCATGCGCTTCAGGTGCTGGGTAGATCACCCCTTTGCACACAGCCCAGCCTGGAGCTGTGAATGCTCCTTTTCTTGTTATCAGTTAATAATTCTCTCTCATTGAGGCAAATTAGGAACTTGACTGTGTTAGAGAGTCCAGAACACTGCTAGAGGCAAAGGGGGCTAAATGGCAGAAATTCCTCTCTGAGCAAGATGCATGAAGCACGACATTGTGTCCACCACAAAAGCCGCTCTGTATTTTTGATCCTTTCTAATCTAATTAGCCCAAGAGGTAGTGCATTAATTTGCCAAGAATTCTTCTGATGCGAAAGCTGCCCTTATTGCAGTGAAGGGAAAAAATAACCTGCGTGCTACAGTGGCATGCCGGTAATGAAAGGGGGTTATTTTTGTGTTACAAATGGCATTGCAGGGTTACAAGAGACCTTTAAACCTTTTTATCTCTGGTTAGGTCATATGTAACACAGTACAACACAAAGCGCTAATTAACCAATTCTGGTCCAGAAATCTTTTAGAAGGCTTAGGAGAGTTGCACAGTTAGAACTCAGGTCAAATGCACTGCTTGAAAAACTGCAAACATCTTCTGGTGTATGTATTAAAAAATAGCATAAAAATATCATCAATCGGCCATTCAGTTTCTCTACAGGCATAGCACACGAGATACTTATTCTGGTCTTTGTTTCCTTGCTGTTTAATGATATTCTTTATGTGGGCAAGCTGGAGCCTTGAAGTCCCCTAGAAGGTCTCTTGGCTCTTTATGCTGTATTTATTTGGTAAATTGTCTCCATGTTAATCTTCTTCATCAAATGCTTGGAGTCAGTTTTGAAAACTTTGATCAGATCTGCCACTACCAAGCTTCTTCATTGCCATGTGCTTCTGATATGCGCCCGTGCACTCAGATGGCTCATTTACTCATTAAAGAACAAGAAACATGCGTCCTACCACGATAAGTCCTTCCCGATACTTTGAACTGCTAATTAAGTCTATGTAATCATGTCTCCTGTTTGCAGAACTATTTCTTTTCTAGAAATTACGGGATCCCGTTGAGGGACTCTCAACACCCTTGTCGCATTCCCTCGGCACTTCCCAAGCCGGCTGCCTGGATGAAGCTGCATACAAACACTCCCAGAAACAAACCAAGAAAACCTGAGGATTATTACATCTTATATTTCATTCTCTGAATTTTTAATGAAAAACAGTTGAGGGCAATGGCTTTAAAGGAACACACGGATAGTTCCCTCCCTGCCCGTGTCTATCTAGAGATCAGTGACAAGGAATTGTGGCATTCAGAATATTTTTGATCAGTCCTTATGGATATCCCAAGGCACCACTACCAGCCTGTCCATAGCACAATGCAAGATTTTGTTGCCAAACGGAGAGGAAATTAGCATTGTCAAAAGCAGGGTCTGTCCAGGTGGTGGGAGCAGCTGGGGTGAGGCCAGAGAACCTGAAGAAGGGCTGGCAAGAGCTGGATATTTTTAGAAAGGCAACTCTGGGCCAGAAAGATGTTTTACAAAAGGGAAAGGGGGGCACTAATTTGATGTTCGTTGTAAGGGAAGGATGGGAGTGGTAGGAGTTGAACTGGAAAGATCTCTTAGTCTTAGTCCAGCAACATTTTCTCATGGACAACAATATGACGTCCTCTAGTTTCTTAAAACAAGAATACCCTTTCATATGTCTCTGCTGCAACAAAACAGCACTGTTTCAGGCCTCTTGTCCACAACTTGAAATACTTTTCAAATAATACTTCATAATTTTTTTAATGTTCAACTAATTTTTCTTTGCAATAGTTTTACTTTCCATATTTTCTTTTGCAGTTTATGCTTAAAATCGGCAGCTATTTAAATAGTAAGATGATAATTTCTATTCAAATTTAAAGTTCATAAATAGTATGGCTGTGGGTAAGTTAACTCAGCTGGGAGTGTGCTTTTACAGCTCCATGTTACACTGTTATGAATTTTTCCAGGTCGTCCAAAAGATTTGAAAGGGTAAGGGATTTTTTAATGCACAGTAAATACTTCTGAAATAGTGAATTAAAATGAAAAACAGATGACAAATTTATTCGACTTTTGGCTTCTGTAACATCAAACAGCACATTTTCTTCAAATGGTTTCATCAGTGGACTGGTAACTTCTACGGTGATTGACTCAAACCTGTCACGTATTTGATGAGTGGAAATTTATAAAATAGTCTCTCCTTTTCCCTCATCTGTTGACATTTTACATACCTCTTATAATAGACTAAAGTGCAGCATCTTTGCCAAAACTTTCTCTATAGATAAGTTCAGGTTTTCAGTGGAAAATGAAGACAAAAAACAAAGATTAAATATTTCATTTTCATTAAAGAGATATATCAGAATGAGGAGCTAATTAGTGTGGTGAAGTTGTCTGTATAAAAAGATGGATAAAAGCAATCTAAGTTTTGCTTAGAAAGATAATTTGAAATTTTATTTCTGCCAATGTGACATGCAAGCACATGAACTATTAAACGCAATGTTAAATACCAAATGATAAGACATCAACAAAGCTAGGAAGAAAAAATAAATTATTTTGAATTAATGTCTAATGAACAGCAAAGGCTAATTTTGTGAATGACAAAATTGATGTTTTACTCCCCTATTCTAGGTCACTTTATAATCTCAGAGAACACACAACAAAAACAAAAGTATTTACCTACTTATGCTGTCCAGATAAAAATCAATATCCTTAGATCTCAATCTGTGCATCCTAAAATACCATAACGCCCACAACAACCTATGGGAGTCAACTAATGTTTAAGTGACTATGGGCTGGGGGAAGTTGAAGAACAGGCAACTGTGTAAATTATTCCCTGCACATAAAGGAAGAGTGAGATATCAAAAACAAAAGATCTCCCTACACATCCCAGAGAACAAAGTGGATACTGAGTCCTCTATATATGCCCATTTATTATAGACCTGAGGAAAACATGAAGAGGTGTATCAATCAGGGCCATGGACCAAGTACACTCAAACATAGAGTGGACTCTTCACAAAGATGACCAAGATGTCAACAGGAAAATCCCCTAAGTTGGATCACCCCAAAGAAGCACAAGAAGAGAGATAATCTGTCTGAGGCCTAGTAGCAGAGAGGGGGAGGTAGACTATTTATCTGAGATCATGCCACCTAAGTCCAGTGAGTGGCATATAAAAAGCACCAGTCAGTCACTTAATGAACTGTGTCTTTTCTGCAGGATAATTTCCTTTTTTATTCCAGCATAATGTTTTTATTGATTATTTGAGAATTTCACATAATGCACCCTGGTCATACTA